>NC_072010.1:50606768-50927125 GCF_027791375.1 Indicator indicator | reverse complement strand
TGAGGTCTTTTCCAACCTGTTTGATTTTGTGATTAACACTTTTGTCGGTAGAGTTTGAGCAAGACCGTAATGATCCCAGATCTGCAATGTTTTTATTGCTTATGATACTCATAGAAGCAATTGTCCTTAAAGTTCATATTACCTTGCTTGTGAATATTTTTTTAATGTAGAAGTCTTAAAAGAGAATCATAGAGAATGTTCCCCTGTAGTAGAATATAGTAGCATTTTACTGGTTGAAAAGCAGATATTTTATACATTTAAATGCTTTCAGAAAAATATTTCTGGTTTTGTGCAGTGCTTTCTGCAAATTTAATTGAAAAGTTTTCTTTCATTTTTTCCCATCCTCTATCCAAAACCAGGATCATTCTGTTGCCCTAACTTTCTGTTCTGCGAAAGCAAAGAGCATAAAAAATGTCAAAAAATACATTACTCAAAACATTTTTTTCTCCAAGATTTTCATACATTGAACCTTTGCCTCCTCCTCATTTCCACCACTCAAAGCTTAATACTAGTATCAATACTACAGCAAAAAAAAAAAGAAAACAAAAACAAAAACAAAAGAAAACAGAAATGCTGAGATAGACTCCTGAATTTGTTCTGGTGACTCCATGGGGGGCACTTCTCTATGGACCCATTTCTTGTCTCGTTTTCTGGAACTAGATTTAGGTGGCATACCTGTGGTTTATGTTTATAAAAAACATGTCAGTAGTTGCAACTAGCCACTTTCAAACATGTGATATATGTCCCATGGCCCTCATGATGGTATAGATTACAGTGGTGAGCACTTGGACACCTGATTTTTTTCATATATTTACCATCTGGACAATTCACCAACATGAAGTTTAACATTCTCATACATGTAACAGGAAATGGGAATCTAAAGAATAGTATATTTGCATACCATCAAAGTTTGCCAAAGACTGAGAAAAGAAAGGACACTTCAACTTTACATCTTACTGAAAAGTCAGTCAGTAGCTTTCACCTGCTTTGTGCTGCCTGACACTTAGTACTGGTTAAAGCACATCAATCAAGCAAGTCAGTATAGTCCCAGAAGCAGGATTAGACATTGGGCTGGGCACAGGCAATTCCAGTGTTGCCACTGGGAGCTTGACTGAGTCAAAAGGGGCCATGGGCAAGTGGGTGAAGCATAGCAGTGCCCTCAGGGCCCTGAGAACATTGACCTGGGAAGTAGAATTTCATTCTCCTATGTCTCAATATCTCCCTCTCATTATCACCTATCCTATATAAAACTCTTATTCATGCCTTGGATCAGTGAGCTGGCAGTTCTTTAACTATAATTTGAAGCTGAGTCAGTCAGTTAACTGATAAATACAGAAATAATATATACACATAAATACACCTGTGTGTATGGGCTTCACCTGGCTACAGAAAATACAGGATTATATTTGTTGAGTTTCTTTACCATAGTCGTCTTAGTTAAAAGGTAAATTCCATTAAAGTGGTGCTTATATAACATATATTTAAGCTCTGGTGGTTTAAACTTACAAGTGTATACCACTTAAAAGATAGACACAGTTCTGCATTAATCAAAAATTCATGATATTTTTGTAGAACATTGACTTACTTAGGAAACAGAAATAATGAAAACCTGGACATTAATCTAGACTTCATAAGAAAATTCTACAATTTCTGTCACAAGAATGTAGCTTTTTTTTTTTCCTCCTGTACCAAATTTTAGTAGAAGCAGCTTCTCAGGTTATTGAATTGATATTTTCTTTTTTGATTGTATTTGAAAGGAGCCTACAATCTAATTCCAATTTGAAGCATGTCTTTTTTTTTTTTCTTTACTTTATTGAATATACAATTAAAATTATTATGCAGAAGAAGGTGTCAGAAGAGTGGAGGAAAAGTAATGAAAGTCTAAGCAAGAAAATGCATAATTAATATAGAAAATATTTAAATATTTCAGGTTTTCTGAAGATGATTGGGTGCTATTTATTTTTTCCTCCTCTCCCACGCATGACAGCAAGGCTGGGTTTTAAAACGAGGTCACAGAGAGATGCATTTATAGGCTCAATTTGGACACATCATTCTCTGAGAATGAGCTTGTCCTTAGGATGAGCCTTTAGTGTGAAATCCAGTATCTCCTATATTCATTTCTGAAGAGGGAAAAATAATAATTTTAAATGATTTTAAATTCTGGATAGTATTACGAAGGTATACCTTAGCAAATATTCCTATCTACTTTACACCCCAGCAAAAAACAACTCTGTATATGAACAGCTTTATCTGTCTTTTTTTTTTTTTTTAATCTAACAAGAGAGGTTATAAGAAGTTATTCTTTCAGCTTGCACTTATAGGCAAGGAAAGAAAAGTGTTCCAGGAACGACATTCCATGTAGCAGTGCTCACACGCATATTAGAACTCTCAGTGCAGGAGTAGGTTTCTTTTTTTTTTTTGTTACAAGGTAGAGCTGATGGCTCCAAAGAAGCGTACACTGTGCTCTAAGATTGTCAGACATTTTTGGCCAATTTTAGTATCTTTAATACTCCTATATCCTTATTGATGCATTAGTACATATGTTAATATTCATTCTTCAAATTAGAAAACATGTCCTGTGCATTGACACGTGGTACCTAGCATTTATTATAGAGTATCACAGTATATCAGAGGTTGGAAGGGACCTCAAGAGATCATCGGGTCCAACCCCCCTGCCAGGGCAGGGTCTATTGAAGCAAAACTGGTGAGAAACTAAATGGTGAGGAACTACATGATACAAATGGCAAAGCAATAATGACATCTAAAAGGTTTGTAATAAGTATGTACTCTCTTGAAAAACAGACTTTGTATTTTGGTTTTCCTTAAGCTTACTGTCATCTGATTTATTCACAGACCAGAAAAAGATGACACCTTTTCAACTATATCATAAACATAACCATAAATAAAAATATTCATTTGAAAGAAACCCAGATACAATTTGTTTGTATGAAATATCTATTACAATATAAATGCATTAGGTAAATGTGCATGTATTAGGAGATTTTAATTAGTAAATGGTTAAATATTTCTTATTAGACTAATATTTTAAATCCTTTTGTTTTGAAGTATTGTTTGAACTACATTAAAGAATGAACTATGCCCACTCTCATGGAAAAGGAGCATTTTCCTATCATAAATAGGCTTTAAAGAAGTTGCAGATAGGTGCTGCATAGTCAGTAGCTGATCACTGTAATAGAGTTAGGGAGACTAAGTGCCTCAGAATGACATCCATAAATAGTAATATACTGAGGGAACTGTCTGATGTAATTTAAGGATGAATTTACTGGGAGGGCACATGGATTGAAGATATCACATGTACACTGTTAGAGGAGGCGTGTGCTCCAAGGCATTTACAGGGGAGGCAAATTCTCCCTCTCATATAGTTGGAAATAGAAATGCTAATGATGTGTCTTAAATTGTTTTTCACTCAAAGGAAGGGACAGTAAAATTCTGTCAACAGGAAGATATCTCCATCTGCACACAGATTTATAACAGCTTGACATGTTACATGGCCAGTCACTGGAACTCAAAAGATACACTCAGTTCCTCAGCTGCTTAGAAAGACTAAGTGTGTTTTGAGTGTTTGTGGTACATACACTACATACACCTATATACTGACACACACATATACATATATATATATATGGCCATCCAGACAGACAACAGACTGACAAACTCATGTAAACACAGTAGCTATGGTCTCATCCTACTCCGCTCTCCGGCTCAGCAGGATGTAGGTCAACTACTGAGTACATATATCTATACATATGTACAAGATGGATCATTCCAGCAGCTGAGCTGACACTCACCTCTGAGCAGTAGCTAGCCCTAGATCCCAGTCTCTGCAGTTGCTGGTACTTGCCCTTATAATTACCCAAGACTGGAGCCTCTTGATGGTACAGGCTGTCTTTCTAACATACACTCACAGCTGATCAAGACTTTCCTTATGGAATACTCGGTCCCCCCCATGCTCTCATCCTTAGAGGTTCACACGTCCTCTCACTGTTGGAGCTGGCCCTTAAAGATTAAATTTCCCCCCAGTTCTAAGGTTTTTTCACCAGATTATCTCAGCTCTCCCTCCAGTAGTAACCACAGACTCACTTTCAAACCCACTTTCACTCCAGTTGCTGGCAGCACAGACCCCCATGCACACACATGCAGAGTGCAAAGAGCCCCTTACCAGGAAATAGTCAAAGGTGGAGTTTAATAAGAAGATATGACTGACTGCAGTGACCAAGCACAGGTCACTCATGCTAATGGGCATGCTGCATGCTTCTGCTACATTATTCAGCTAAATAAGCATGCTAATTACCGCCTCTTATTCCTTTATCCCTCTCTTTCCCAAATCATCTGAAAACTCCATTTCCCCACTTTTGGTGCTGTGACAGAGCTAGCCTGGTTATTGTCAGTGTGGGAGGAGGATTCTAGCTCTCCACTGTAACAGGTGCCTCCTTTAAGCATGCCATTATAAATTCTATACAATCCCAAAATGCTTTATATCTACATCCCATAACATGTCTCTCACCTCTAGGTAATGACCTCCCTTGTTTGGATAGGTGCTTCTGAGAGCTGTTTCTGATGACTTATCTCTATGAGTTTCATGTGTTGCCAACAGGGTTGAGGGTTCTGCTAGGACAGCCCTGGGAGGGGCTTGGACAAGGCATTAATTTCCTTGGGAGTCTGAAGTTTGAATTCTTGTTGCTGTTGCTGGGTGTGTGGAAAGTATTCTTTGATAGGATAGTAACTATCTTGTGGTGGGATTGGGAGCAGCACAACAGGCTATTAATCAAACTGCTGTTCCTGCATTTCTTGTGTGCAGTTGAGCTTCTTATCACTTAGGCTACCACAATCTCTTTTTAAAAGCTTCTGCTATTAGAACTGTGCTGAAATACTTCACTCAAATGTTCTGTATGGTTTGCTGACAGTATGTTTTGGAGCCTGTCAGAGAATGATAGGCAATCTTGATGCTTATCAGTGAATCTTTTGCATAAATATAGGATTCTAATGAGCAGCCGTGGACTCTTCCTAATGTAAAAATGTTGCTGACTTGCCAAGAAGGAAGGACAGGGATAAAGCTATAAAAATTGTTCAGAGAAATCAAGCTCTTCCAAGTGCACTACTGTAACAGTGGCAGATGCAGATACAAAGCTTAGATAGTCAGGTACCACTAAGAAGTACTGTGGGACGAAACAGAATAACATTTTAGGTTTTAAATAAATGGAACAATACATTAAAATGTCAAATATGAGAATGATAAATACATCTTGTGAACAGACAGCTGCAGACTTCCCTTCACAAGCATTAATGTACAGGCCATACTTACAGTAATTGCTAGTAACTGCTAGAAGTGCAGTTTTGTGAGAGATCTGTGCATATAAGTATACTGTAAGACTGCCTCTAGTCTAGCATGCATAATGTGATGGGGACTATTGTCTGAGCAGGTAGTAGAGCTTTGCTTGTATCTTCTGCACCTGAATTTGGTCCCAGTCAATATTACATGAGTACTAGTGTTCACACCATTGCCCTGACTGTTTCAGTTTGTTAATAACATGTCAGCATGTTACGGTTTAAGCTTTCCTGGAGTCCAAAAGCCCAAGTGGAACAGATTTAGATTGCTTCCCCTCTTCCTTTTTCCTGGTAGCGGAAAACAAAATTAGGTGGGAGAAATAAGAGGTAAAATCATGAAAGAAACAGTTTAGAATCAATTTAGAAGTAAAAAGTTCAGTTTAAGAAAATATATATGGTGTTTGACTAAAAGGGAAGTTACAAAGGTATAAAGAAAAAGGATGGGAAAAAAAAAAAACAAAACCAAACCCAGACCCAGCTGGGATAGGATTTTCTAGACGTAAATGTGGATTCTCTTTGGATGCAGTCCCCAGGAGTTTGGGTGCAGCACAGAGCAGGCCTGACTATGTGCTTGCATCAACAGACGAGCAGCAACTCAAGCAAGTAAGGAGCAGGAGCAAGAGAGTGAGCTCAGGAAATGACTCTCCTTAAATAGGCTTGGTGGACAGGAAGGGAGAGTGCAACAGACTTTGACTCAGGGACCCCTTCCATGGGACTGGGGACCAAGTCTCTCTCCCCACCTCAGACATGTTTTTTTGTTCACCTGGGGGCTAGGTTGTTTTCAGCCCTCCCCCTCCTGGGATAGTTGTAACCTGACAAATAGTATATCAAACAATATTCTCTTGTATGGTATAGTTTGAAGGACTTTAAAACCAGTATATTACAGCATATATGTGTACAGTCAAATAGCTTTGCTTCCAAGTTCACATCTGAGTACTAATCCCTGACTATCCACATTGCACAGGCATTTTTTGATCTGAAGCTGTCTTTTGTAGTAACCTTTGAGAATTTTGAAGATAGTGGACTCAAGGTACTTTTGGGAATTCAAACAGTCAGAAACAGGTAAGTGCCCAAGTAACTTTTAGATCAGACAGGAGAACACAAATTTAGTGTTAGTCATCTAGTGTGTGTCAGGGGGTGTTCTGCCTGTTATAACCACAAATCTGGGTACCTGGTTGTTAATTTTAGCGTCCTGTTGCCTTGTTTTGAACAGTTTGAAGAGTCTTGACTGTTGTGTAACAAACTTGTCATGTGTGTTTTGATACAATTCTGTCTACTGCTCTCAGTTGCAATGTATAACATGGAACACATGAGGAAAGCTAAATAAATCCAATGTGATTACTCACATATATGTTAATTACACAGTAACCATGTTTTAACAGAAAAGAAGTGGGTGCAACTGAGCAAAGAATTTTCTCTACTGTTTTTGCTTCCTAGAAACATATATTTTTTGAGGCCATAAGTATTTTCTTTTATTAAAAATTCATTATATACTACTTTGATATCACTTAGAAATTCCTTGTTCTAACTGAATTAAAATAATCTGAATTATATTACCTTCTAAAGGAATTTCTAGTCATTTCCTTGGTTGCTGATGGGATCTTTACTACTGATTCCTAAAAAACATACATATTTCCAATTTAACTCAGTTTTCTTTTTTCTTTATTCTTTGTTCATTCTTTTGTTCTTTATTTTGCCCTGCAAATTCACATCTGCTCTCATTTAGAGTTTTTGTGTTCTTATAGATCACCACCTCTTAGTATCCCATTTTTATTGTTTTTTTTTTTTCTTTCTGCTTATCCTTTTTCAATTATATACAATTTTTTTTCCCCACTTATGTTCTGGTTTACATTCACAACCTTGCAGTAATCAAATGAACATCTAAAGACATCTCTCAGTATTTATAATCAGGCCCCACAAAAGTATCTGCTCAAGAAAATAGCAATTTCAGAGTTATTTTATTGCACCTATTTGGTTCATTCTCTCTTAATTGAGCACTAAAGCAGCTTGAAGGGCTTAAGATACAATGCTATTTTGTGCACTTTCAAAATGAGCTTTTCAGGATAAATGAACTGACACAACATTAAAAGTTTCACATAGCAAATTCTGTCTTTTACTTCTTATATCTGTCTAAGTTTGTGCATATTTAGAGCAAATAAGTAGTGTTACTTAAAACATTTCTATATCTTACTGTACTGTGATTGTTGATGTTATATGAAAAAATGAATTATTGTTTTAATTAGCATTGTCATAGCCATCAAAAGAAACACAGGGATATAACTGCTAAGATTTCAGTAGTTCAAATCAACTCACTCAAACACCTTCTAACAAGCATGTATTGCTGTTTAGTAAAAGTAAGATCACTGGTTGCCATAGTTAAGTATAGGGAAAGGAATGCTGCTATTTTAAATATATATAAATACACATGTGTATTTTATTGTGTAACTTAAAGTAACTGTCTTTTCCAGAAAATTAGATAAAATATTATCACATACCAAAGACATCTGTTGTCACAGAAAACATCAAATAATTTGTCCCTGTCAAAATAAAATTTAGCATGTTTCCTTGTCCATGTATAAATAGCTGAAATTATAATTTTGTTCTTTTTTGCTTTCTAAAAATAAATAAATATGAAACTGAATAACAAAACCCCAGTCATTATGGCATCTATCACACAAATAATAAATCCATTGCTTCACAATTAAAGTAGTGTTAACACTATGAATATTACTAGTAGCACTTACTGAATGCAAACAAATAAGAAGTCCTGCTAATAGAAGAAATTTTTTCATAATTTTCTTTCCAGCAAAGTAGAGAAGGTAGGTACAAAGAAAAGATTTTTGTAAAGATTTTAATACAAATGTCGAGAATTCCTTGTCAGTTGTTGCAGAAGCACAGAGAGGTAGGGTCTTGGGTAGGATTCAGGTCCACACACCCCCCCCCAAAATTAGCCATCCTGCATGTAACAGTGATGTCTACAAGATATTGATCTGAACTCCCACTATTGTCAATGTTTGGAGCTTAATTCAGTTATACATAAATGAATGCCTAGAGGCAGTAAAATGAATTTGAAGCTAAAAAAGATGAGCTTCATCTGCCCAGCCATTTTAGGTGCAGTGAGCTATTCTATCAAACCTCTAGCTGCTGCCCAGAAGATTCCTACAAATCCTCTTTTCTGTCAATGCTCTGTGGTATTGAACATCCATCACACCTCAACCAGCAGTAGTGCTTTAATCTAATGTTACCTTTTGTCAACAGAATCTAGAAAGCTGCTTGAATCACAGAATTAAAGAATGCTAGGGGTTGGAAGGGACCTCCAGAGATCATCAAGTCCAACCCCCCCTGCAAAGCAGCACTACTTAGGGCAGAGCACACAGGAATGTGTGCAGGTGGGTTTTGAAGATCTCTAGAGAAGGAGACTCCACAAACTCTCTGGGCATCTTGTTTCAGTGTTCCTTCACTCTCACAGTAAAAAAGCTTTTTCTCATGCTGAGACAAAATTTCCTGTGGTTGAGTTTACGTCCATTGGCCCTTGTTTTATCATTGGGAATCACTGAAAAGGGACTGGCTTCATCCTTTTGACAGCCACCCTTCAGATATTGATGAAGTCTTGTCTTAGCCTTCTCTTCTCCAGACATAATAGCCCCAGGTCTCTCAGTCTTTCCTTGTAAGAATGACCTACATATAGTTTCTGTGATGAAACAGTTTAAGAAACCCTTTTACTTTACTTCCTGCATTTAACGCAGGCTTGATTAATTTGATCACACATACCTATCTCTCACAATTTATGATGCTTTTGGACATTCTGCCTGGAAGGTAGTTTTCACTCAAGATAAATTCTTTCCTAGGTATTTGCACAGATACCATCTCCTATCTGCTTGTCCCATATCAGATATGGCAAAAGAATTGATTATGTATGGGCATTTGAATCAAACCACTACTGCTACTTGATATGTCTGGACTATCTAAGATAGACTGGGCAGAAAACTTATGAGAAGTCTGTGTTCTTCTGGAGTAGCTGTTAGAGTAGCCATTGGAGGCCAGCCATGAGTCTGTGACTTATCCTCATTTAGAGACCAAATATGAACACACAGACCTTGATTAAATTACCTATATAAATGGTGTCTATCACTATTTAATAGGTCTTAGAGTATCATTCCAGGTATCATTGTTGACAGTCAAGTTTTTTTTTTTTTCCACAAATCCTCATTCATATCTACCAGGTTCAATGGGTGTCTTGGCCCTTTATTGTTGCATCTCTACATTCTGTAGCAATATTTCTATAATCCTCCCAGCTGACCACACATTCCACATACTGTAAACCTCCTTTTTCTTTTTGAGTCTCCTGACTCCCTTATTTGATTTTTTTTTTTAAGGGAATACATTTTTCTTGAGCTTGGAGGAGGTAATATTTGAATACTAACCAGCTTTCTTAGGCCCCTCTTCCTTCTAGAGCCCTAGCCCACAGGATACTTCTAAGTAGAGTTTTGAAGAGGGCAGTTAGCCCTCTTAAAGTCCAGGGTTGAAATTTTACTTATCACCCTCCTTCTTTGTCTAGTGATATTACAATCTAACAGGTTGTGGTTACTACAGCAAGTTTGAAAGATTTTAAGAAGTCCAAATACAAGGCTTTGAAATATTACTGATTCAGATATACAAAAATGAAGTGCAGTTATTTGGGATTCAAAAGCCTGTTACTTATTTATCAGGATTTGTCTTTGTCAACAGAAGAAAAAAAAAAAAAGAGGAAAAGTAATAGTGAAAGAAGGTGGAGGAAAGTGGCAGGGGAAGCAGGAAGGGCAACAGTTTAGCTGAAGTTTAGCTGAAGTGAGAAAAGAAAATTATGGTAAAAGGAAGCAAAGCATAATAAACTAATAAAGACTGTAGTTTAAATCTCAACCATAGTATATAAGGCATGTTAAACTACAATTATGGTAAATATTTTGACAATTCAATAAATCTGTGTCATTAAAAACAGAGTAAATAAGAACATGCAAGGAAAGAAAATTTTAAAAAAGCATAATTAATCCTTCACAGTACAAGAATGACAAAACTGTCTTGGAGCTACAAATGAAATAATGTTTGGACTCAAGTTTGGATTTTTTTTTTTTTTTTGGTGGTTTGTTTTTTTGTTGGTTGGTTGGTTTTTTTTCATAATTCTTATGTACTCTTTATGACCTGCTATTGACAGAAGAGATCAGTAGACAAGGTTTATTGATCTACTAACATACACCTTGAACTGATTTATCATTAAACATCTCCATGAACAACCCAAAGCATCTCTTTTTAGAAAAGATTGCAAATTTCATTAAGATATGTAATAGAGGAAATACATATTAATGCTGAGGTTTCCTGTAAAACTCATCATTAGATGGAACAAGTTCTTTCCATAGGAACAAGTTCTTTATTATGAGGGTAGTGGAACACTGGAACAGGTTGCCCAGGGAAGTGCTTGAGGCCCCGCTCCTGGAAATACTCAAGTTGAGTCTCAACAGGACTCTGGGTAACCTGATCTAGTTGAGGATGCCCCTGCTTACTACAGAGGAGGTTGTACTGGATGACCTTAGATGTCCCTTCCAACCCAGACCATTCTAAGATTCTAAGTACTTTTAAAATTAAAAAAAAAAATTGAAATAACTACCATGTTTTACATTACATTTATATTATATTTATTTTCTTTATTTTATATTAAACCATAAATGTAGAATTATGTTTAAAGCAATAGATTTTTTACTCAGTTTCTTAGAAAAGCTGTTACACTACTGCTTCTTTGTTCTTTAATCAGTGTTTGGCAATATGGATGTACGCACTGCATTATATAACAAATATAATAGAAGTGTAATGTAAACTGCTGCAGGTGACAATCATATCTATTTATACACTGGAAAAGTGAACAAATACTTCACTTGAAGATATTTTCTATGCCTCATAAAGCTTTGACAAAACATAGCTTAGTGACACACTTTTGTGATGTCTGAGTTCTTTAACATAGCAACAGCCACACTTCTGAAAGACATACTCTATCTAAATTAAATTTAAATTACTGATTTAAAGGAAAGTAAATTGAACAAGTTCACTTTAAAAAAAAATCAAACCTGTTTATTTTGCTATTCACATTTTTATCTTGCAAGTTTTAGAAGGTTTATGTCCCTTAAAGGTAACAGTTTTCTGCTCCCTCTATGAATCAAGTTCCACATTAAGCTAGGATTGTATTTGCACATAAAAACTTTTTTCTGACTCTTAGATAACAACTGTAATTTAAGCAATTGAAATATCCAGCTTATTTAAATTTCTTTAACAAAAAATTTACATCACTCCTAACTTCAATGATCCATTTTTCTTAAGGCTCTCAAGAGAATAGAAAGCATTTTTTTAATGCCGTCTATAGTAATTTTATTTTGCCTTTAATTAAATGTGCTTCTGTAGAGACTTCTTTTTTTTTTTTCCATACAGATTGAATAACCCTTTCACAATCAATTCATTCTGAGCCAAAGGCATAGCAGGCAAACTGAAAACAGTCCATTTTGATACTACTTCTAGAAACATGACCTACAAACCACAGAATTTTTTACAATAGCAGCCTGGCACCAACCTCACAGCCCTTTTTCTTTCCTGGGGCTTTGATATATCCTGAGAAAGTACACATACTTCTTGTCTCATATCAGGGAGGGTTAGAAATCAAGGAACTATCATTTCAGTATTTAGCATATTTATATCTGAAAATGTGATATTTGTTCTACAAACAGACACATTTCAGTGGAAAGTTGAAAACATGTTGAGACAATTAGAAGCCAAGTTGAGAAAGAAAATACTTGCAGAGAAATAGCAGTGTGCAATTGTGATTGAAGGACAGGATTTCATTAATCCAGAAACTGCGCACACATATAACATAGAGCTACTAGTTGGCAGAAGATCTTGTGTGGATATTTTTGAGTAGCAATATAGTCTGCACTATTGTAGAATTGTTCACTTATTCTCCTGTCATTTTTAAAAATTTTATCAGTATGCTAGGTAACAGGAAGCCAATTACCAAAAGTCTGCATCTTGCCACTATGCATACTATATTGCAGACAAACTAGTTGCTCTCCTTTTGAGAGCATCAGACTCTTACAGTGTATTTCCAGTCTTTCTGCCTTCAAATATGATATAAGTAGGCAACTAAAGAAACCTTGATCTTTGGATAATTGCACCTTTTAAACAGGAAATCTGATACTTATTTCAAGTGTAGAGGATCTTACTTATTCAGATATCCAGCTCATGCATTCTGAGCCCTGGATTAACAACAAGCCCCTTTTCCCCCACATAGATAGGAGGGAAAAAAAAAAAAAAAGATTTAGGTAAGGAATTTGATGAGATCATACACTGTGTAATTAGCTTAGCAGCAGAAGCCACCCAGGCACACAGCAGACAGCCCAATGGAACAGACCAACACCCCAGAACTGGAAACCGGAAGCAGCAACCAGAAGCAGAAAACCTCTCACGTTACAATCTGAACTTCAAGCTCCATGATACTTTGATCCAGCCAGTGCTTTAATTTTAAATCTAGCATTTCATCAGCATGATATTGAATAAACGTCAGTCCATTGAACTCAGCCCATGACAGAGACACATTATATTATCTACCAGTATCAAAACATATAACGTATATCAACTAAATGTCTGGCACCCAATTACGCAAGACTCGTTGTCATTTTAATTGTTTACAAAGAAGTAACTCATAGTGATTCATATAAATACACTCTCTGTTTTGTAGTATAATCTCAGTCTAGGAAATCTGGGTTCTTCTGGGAGTTCTTGCACAATGACATTCACCCATCTGTTACAATACAGGAATTTGGACTGGAATTTAAGATCTCTATTGCTGAATCCAGTTACAAGCAGGTTCTGGTAGACACACAACAGGAATCCAGTTTTCCATTAAGGAGAATTCCTTTACTATAAATGAATGCTTTAAAAAATAAAAAATAAAAAAATAATAATAAAAAGAAGCATTCATAAGTATTTGTGGGATTTTACATTGTATGCAGGCAATGGAAGAGTTCTCCAAAGTACAGAAATATTGTGCTTGTTGAGAAAATGGAATATAGCAGTGGTTATGGTTTGACTATGTGCAGCTGAAGTAAGGATGTTGTGATTTTATTAATAATATATAAATATATTTGATGTAAATGTGTTTTCATATTCTTTATAGAAAATAAAGCTTAAATATTCATGTAATGGGTTTCAGGAATACAGCACTTTAAAAAAGATATATAAGAATTAAAAAAAAATTGTGTTCATTTTCTTTCTTCTAGATAAAAAGTTTTACTATTAACTGTTAAAATGAAAAGGCTATTGCATAATAATGTGCCACTTTTCAGATATAGTGTCTTTTATTATTATTTAAGTTAAAAGATAAAATTGATATATGTATCATATGAATACATCTTAATCAAAGATGACAGTCAACATTTAAACCCAGTTCTGTAGTTAGCTGCTCTAGTAAACATCATATCATGTGGCAGCATCAATACTTGGCATTGAAAAAGACATCAGAACAGCTTTTCTAAACATATCTCCCTGTGGAGCTGCAACTACAATTATTTTTCTTAGCCAAATATTGGCTTTACCTGTGAGATTTTTGCTGCACTATATCTCAACCATAGTGGCCTGCCTTCCATGAGGTTAGGCTTAAAAACACTTCAAGTTTAAGAATATGTGGTTTTCTTCAATCTTATAAAGTTGAGTTTTTAATTAATGACTATACTAACTGTTATATTTGACATTTTTTGTAATCTATTTCTCTTTCTTTTACAGAAGGAATTTTTAGTTGTGTAGTTAAATCCACTTGTTTCATACTACCTCTGAACATAGATACACAGAAAAGGTTATCGTAGTAGGTACCTTAAGACTAGAAAGGCCAATGTCCTAGGTACAATCCTACCACAGACATTCAGAATTGATCCCTTAGGCATCTTTGTTCAAATTCATTCTCTTTTTCCCTTCACTTGGCATTGAAAATAAATGAACTGGATATTAGACTAGAGTCTTCAGGGTATTAAGTCAAAGTTAAAAACTTTACATTTTGGGTTTTCTGGTAGTTCTCCTCTGTGTATTCATTTTTTAAAGGATTATGCATCAAGACATTCCCATATCAAGGAATAAAAACAAATAAATGATTGGTTGAGACAGTAGAACCCCTCAGGGTCTCTGTCAGACCTGGCTATGTTGACCCAAATTTCTGTTCTAGAATTTTAATGTGGTATCAAAGAAAAATCTTATATGCATTGGATGGCTTCAGTCTCTGTAAATTCGGTATTACAGTATTGGTCATCATGAAAATTTTTTTCTAAAGAACAAATATCTAAGTCAACATTCCTTTCTGCCAAATACTTTTTTTTGTTGTATATCTTATGAAACTTGGAAGCACAGAATAAATAAAATTTATTAAACTGAATAGAACAATGTTAATTGAGCTGTTGAGTGTGTATGTTCAAATATTATTAGAAGACAACCTCCCAACTTTTTTCTGTTATTTTTTATTAATTTTTTTTTACTTCCTTATAATACTGAATACAAGTAATTTTAACAGAATAATTAAATCCAAAAACAGTATGATAGTGCATTATAGCTGGAAAAGCGAAACAAAGAAAAAATAAAATTCAACATTGTCTATTGCCATTTGATAGCTATCAGTGTTTACTTCCAGCTATGAAATCTGCTTTGAATATAATCAAATATTGAAGTGTTGGCATTTAGAATTTATAAATAAATTTCTATTCAGTAAAGCATGTGAACATACACATCATCTCTACAAAATTTAAGTGAGACTGAAATAAACTAAATGCTTTGTTGAATTAAGGTCGTGGTCAGCTAGCTTTTATGACAGAGTAATAGCTTTGTACGCAGCAGAACAAAGACTCAGTTTCATGCATGTGAAGTGAAAAATATGAGTAATTTGATCAAAGATATGTTGTAAGTAACATTAAATAATATTGTGGTATTATACTATGCATTGAATCAATGACACAAACAGAAGAATAATCATACATGTACACAGATCTTTCACCTATTCTTGTATATTCGTCCATATTTGAAATAGGAATGTTGCACTGTCTAATATTTTATTCTATATTTCTTTTCAATATTCTTAGTACACATGTATAACTCTCAATATCTGCAATTGTTGTGGCTTGTCCTGTAAAACACACTTTTGCCTGCTTTAGTAAAAATAGTTCAATATTTCAAGCACTGAAATTACTGGAACATAGAAGATGTTTTCTGATATTAAATATTATTTATTTTCCTTAAATACTTCTAGATCCTAGATTCTGATTAAAAAGCCTTTACTTTAGAGCAGGGATAGGTCATAGTTCAGAGGCCATCTTTTTGTTTGTAGGAAAGCCTGTAATTCTATTGGCAGAATTACAAACTGCAGGATATCATTCAAATATTTCTTAAGGAGAAAAGATTAAGAAAATAATTTTAATGTAAAATGGATTATCTGTAATAATATGCTAATGAAATGAAATTTGTGTGAAATTCTAAACTTTGTGAAATTTTTTATGATACTTATATTCAAACAAATAGCTCTTCTTATGGCTTCTGAGTTGAGCCTACATGTGAGTTATGCTTCTTGTATTAAAAAAAGGTGAATTAGATGATTTACAAATTTGATGTTAGAAATATTGTTAATAAGGGAGTAAAACAGCTGATAAATTTTTAAGACCATGTTTCTAAAGATAGGTACAATAATGACAGTTGGTTTGTTTTGTTGGGTTTTTTTGTTTTGTTTTGGGTTTTTGTGTTTGTATTTTGTGTTTTTTTTTTGTTGTTGCTGGTTTTTGTTTGTTTTCATTTTTTTGTTCCCTTTCTGCTCTATTTACAAATTTGTAGTGTTAGTAATATTGTTAGCAAAGGAGTAAGACAACTGATAATTTTTTAAGACCATGTTTCTAAAGATAGGTACAATAATAACAGTTGCTTCGTTTTGTTTGGTTTTTTTTTTTTTTGTTTTGTGGGGTTTTGTGTTTGCGTTTTTTTGTCTGTGTTTTTGTTGTTGTTGCTGCTGGTTTTTGTTTGTTTGGGGGTTTTTTGTTCCCTTTCTGCTCTGTTTTGGTAGATTTAGGCTTTTTCTGACCATTTGATCCCTTGCAAGTAAAAACATAACTTTCTGCTTTAGTTTATTATCTATTACTATTATATCCCTTATTTCAAAAGCTGTTTGAACAGTCCGGGGCTACCAGCCTATAGGTGGCTCTGAGCAGGGGGGGTTGGACCAGATGACCTTCAAAGATCCCTTCCAAAAATCTACTGTTCAGTGATTCTCTGCTTTTATGATTCTGTCTGTAAAACTAATTTGATTATTTTGGTTTCTGTGATTGCACAAAATAAATTTATATATCTCTTTCACCAGCAGCAAACACTTCACTTCTGCACAGCCTTGTTTATTGTGAGACAAAGAAATACCAAAATTGTAGTAGAATTTCATTGATTTGGAAATACATATGAAAACCAGTAGAAGAATCCTTGAATAAATCCTTCACATAAAGGCCAGAAATAAAAGATCTTTTAAACAAATGCTTTCCAGCCCTTTCAGACATAACACTTCAGTTTATGCTGCTCACATGGTTTCCCCACTTAGTTGTAACCAACCTGAAACGTGATAATTCCTTCTGGCAAATGGACTTACTTTGTTAATCTTGTGAAGTCCATTCTAGATATTTAGCAAGGGCAAATCTAGACAGCATGCGACTCTAAACCTCAAATGGTTGCAGATATAATCAAAGAAAATGAATAAACAAATACATCTACTTAAGAGTAATGCTGTTCTACAGATATGAGAAAGGCCTTTAAATTTCTTTTTTTCTTTTTGTGGATCTCAGTCCAGTAGGAACAATCAGTTATAATGAGTAAAAATCTAGTACTTTGATGGCTCTAGGCAAACAAATAATGAGGGAAAAACTGCTAAAGTAAGAAAATCAAAGGAAGGTTGAACTGTTTATAGAAATATCTGTCACATAACACAAACAGAACTGTTTGTACAGTGGTGTTTTTTGTAAGTTTATTTGCATTTTCCCCTTGTTTTATGCACAGTGGTCGCAGATGTCAACAAGTCATAAAGAAAAAAGAATTAGAATTTTAAATTCGAGATGTACAATGAAACCGTGCAAAATATTATGGAGGAGATGCCTGTAAAGGGCTTTTATCTCCTCTTAATGCATATTAAGGTAAGAATGGGGCTATACTTAAAAAATAGGAAAGAAGAAAGAGGTTATTTCTGAGAAAAAAAATTCCACATGCTTTACTAATAATTAGCTATGACTACTAGCATGGGCCATTACTCATAAAAAGTAGAAAGGAAAAACTGATTGAAAACCTGTAAACATATGGCAGCCTTGACTGCAATGACTGTAAGCTGGGGCTGATGTCCAAGAACAGTTTTCTCAAATTACAAGCTACGTACTGAAGTGTAGAAAGTCACATATCCATCGCAGGACAGCATGGATGGACAAGGAATTCCATATTATGTTCAATAAACAAAGTGGAAGCAGAAATGAGCTACCTGTGAGGAATAGAGAGCATCTGTAAAGAAGATAATTTTAGAGATTCTCAGTATCTTGTGGAGTATTGTAATATGCTTGACTTTGCATATTTGGATAATCAAGATATTGATTGTCCTTTGCAAGGGCAATTTACAGTTCACAATATCACAGTACATTAGAGATTGGAAGGGACCTTGAGAGATCATCGAGTGCAACCCCCTTGCCAAAGAAGGATCACTTAGGGTAGTTCACACAGTAATGCATCCAGTTAACAGTGACCTTTGGTTTTAATGACACGGCTCACAGGAACTACTGCTTTAAGTTATCAGGAATGCTGAATGTAAAAATTATGTATGGATTTTACCACCTTAAAGGAGTTGGTTTGGAAATTTTGAAGGATTTTTTAGTATATTGACATTACAGTTGATAATTTTACCTTTAAAAGTCTAAAATTCCAAGCAATATAGATGTGATTTAAAAAAAAATAATATTATTAAAATTATAATGACAAGTTATGAGCATAAAACTTATTGGTTGAGGACTTTTATTTATAAACATATAGATGGCTGTTGCCCTGATTTCGTACAGATTGAATGCCAGAGGGAGACAGAATGTGCAACAAGAATGAATGACCTGGACCACTTCAGAAGTCCTTCTTTTCCAACTAAAGCCATCCAGATGTGTTCTGCAAATTCAAACCTTCATGGGGCTGAGGATTAAAATTACTTCTAGTGGTTTGAGTCTTTCTAATGCCATCTTAAAAAGGAAGATAACATACTTTGTGTTTACTCTTTAAGTTGGCAACTTTTATTGGGAAAAAAAAAAATCTATTCTCTCACTGTTTTTGACATCTTTAACGTAATCACAATGTAATACTTCCTGATGGTGAACACACTTTAGTGAATCAGTTACCTTGAAGTTCAGTGCTTGACTAAGGCACTTAAAAAAAAAAATTAAAAAAATCATAGTTTTCCTTGGAACTTCCTGTTAATGAAGCAAAATAAGTCACATCTAGAGGGAGAGTGCAACCTTTGATGGGATGAATTGTTGTTTGATAGTATAAAGCTGCTTCCTATTATTAGTCGTCTTAATAACTTTGTTGAACCTAACTATGGTAATCTATGCACACCTTAAAAGCTTCAAATAATCATGCTCAATATTTCATCTTTAGAGAGTGAATTGGGAGGAAAACAGGAATGAAGGGAATTATGGTATAAAAAAAAACCTTAGATTTCTAATTATTTTTTTAAACCCATTTTCTTCTTAAAAGACATTCCACAAAAACTTTTTGGAAAATCATGATGGATATAACTTGGGTTCCAGGATACTGACTATTTGTGAAATCAAACTACATATAAAGAAACTATCAAGTCAGTTGAATTAACTAGTTGGGATGAATATTATTGCAAAATTCTCAGTTAAATCCAGAGAGCAGAGGAAGATCTGGTGCTGCAGAAGCCACTGAAGAAAAGGGAAGATCTATTTCCCCCAGTTTCACACTGTCAGCAAGTGAAAGCATCAGACTCGAAAAGCTTTGCATTTACTAGCACAGCAGAAAAGTAGTCGGTCATTTATTATATATACTGTTTCACAGTGTAATCTCTTACTGTTTAGCAGTAGTAGAACTGTCAGATTAAAAATAAATATTTTATGACTTGTAACAGTAATGAGTTCTTGCTTTGATGTATAATCCATTATTAAACTCACCAAATGTTTTTTAGACTAGCTTATGTGGGTCAGCATTAGGCCTTTGTAAAATACAGCTTTCTAGCCAGATGGTTAGAGGTTTTCATTAAATTAGCCTGAATCAGTCGGTATCCCATCAGTTAATCTCATATACTATAAATGGCAGATGAGTTTTCTTTGTACTGATTATGCAACTTACAGCATCTGCCCATTTTCTGCTTGACTGTGTCCTGTCTGAAATGGTCATTTCCCTAAACCTGCCAGAGCCAATCAAAAACCTGCTCAGTTTGCAAAAAGACTGCAGGCACATGGCTATTTAGCTTAAATTTTCACCATAGGGTACATAGCTAGTATGTATGAGTATGGGAAACTCTGGAGAAGTCATTAAAGGTCTGAACAGTAAGGATTTATGGGCATGTTAGACATTACGACAGCACTGCAGAAAATGTTCATCTGTGTATATTTTTCAGTTGAATGGTTATTTTATGAATGGGATTGAGTTTCACATGATACGGGAGAAAGCTGTTGTTACTGAATTATTTGATTCACGTGAATGCAGTTGCATTTTCTTGCAATTATAACTTTCGTGTTGCAATTATAACTTTCTTGTTATAATCATGTTTTTCAGGGTCATAAGTTCATAGGTTTGCATATATGTTCCTAAAAGAAATTCTCAGATTCTGAGAACAGAATCATCTGGAAGACATGTTAAAAAAAAAAATAAATTAAAAAAAAGCTACAAGTAGCCATTCTCCATTCTTTGATGGTTACTGTTAGAATAACACATCATCAATTATTGTTCCCATTTTCCTACTGCAGAACTGTGTAACAGGTGCAAGACTGCTATGTAGAACATAAACTGAACTCAAAAACTTGCTGTCTTATTAAGTTGGTGACAATCAGAAGTACTCTCCTGAATATTTTTGCTTAAAAATAACTCTGAAGTATACCTTAAATACTAAAAAAAGGAATTTCTGAAGTATGTCAAATACTTCATATCATATCAATATAATATCATATTTGACACTATGGTACAATAGCTACAGTAACAGCAGTATGGTGGGAATCAATAGCAGTAGTATATTAAGGATGCATTTATAAGACAAAGATATTGCACTCTTACTAGAAATGATAATAAAGGTAGGTACTTCCTATCTATATTTGTGTCTATGAAATTAAGGAGAAAACAATGACTTTGCATAGACTATCACTGAATAATTAGAGAAAAGATAGTGATTCAAAATTCCCTACTCTGACGTTTTGTATGTAATACTGCAAGGACATTGATATGTAACATTGATCTTTGTTACCATGTCCATTTTAAGCCGATAGAATCTCACGCAAGTGGATGGATATTAAAGCCAAACTTCTGCATTTTTGTAGAGCAGAAAAATGATCATAACTATGATGTTTATATTCTATGTATATTAATTACTCAATATATGTCTATTTTTTTTTTTAGAAACAGAAGCATTTAGATTCCACCAGAACATTCTTTAAATTCTTATCTCCATAATTACTTACAAGATTAAGTAGAACATTCTAGCAGATGAATAGACTTATGCTACACACACTGAAATGTAACCTTATGTGTGCCACTCCTTGCTATTCTGTGGTGACCAATTGACTGGTCAAGTTATTTTACAGAAAAATATTTTTATCCAAAGCAGAGATTTATAGAATAGTCTGTCTAAAGAAGAAATTCTTATGCCCTAGTAGGAAGGTTAATAACACCTACAGTTTATTTTGTTTTTTTTTATTTCAATGCAAACTGAATTTTAATTAATGACAATTTGCAACCACATCCAAAAGTGGCAAAACGAGACATTCGTGGATTTAGGGTTTTTTTCCCTAGAATTCCTTTCCATCTTCTTATTTGCAACACTGTAGACAATATCACACTCCAAAACGCTGTAGAGCCCTTACTTCCACCTCTGAGATATCACAAAGTAACTAGTATTCCAGTTGCTGATTCATACTTTTCCAATAGTAAATTAATCTACTGATAATAGCAATGAACTTCCATCCTTGTCCAAGGCTGGGTTGAAGGTCTAATTGGTGTGAGAAGGCATCACAAAGAGGAGTATTTGGTGAGCTCTCCTGCCTCTTGTACTAGTAAGGGAAGTTCTAAAAGAAACATCCTCTAATCACTGACGTTAATATTGAGATTACTTTCATTTCTTTCTGGCAGTCTTTGCATTACACATTAACTGAAATTTTAGGATGGTTTTCAGAGACAGCCACCCAATGCACAGAAATGACACGTCCTGGAAATCTTTCCGAGGGAAGAAATGGATCATGAACACAGCTGCTTTGTGATTTTCTGTGAAGATTCTTTTTTCTTAATGTTATTTTTTAAGGGAAAGAATGCATGTAACTGAAAGCAGATATGAACATTGTTTAATCAAGTAAGTAGTTCCCTCACCGTTTATCTTTCTTTTCATATTTCCAAAAATATAAGTGGATTTAGGAAATATTTATTTTCTTTGATCTGAAATGGAGGACAAAGATTTCTCTTCCTTCTTTTTTTGTCACTAAATACAGAATTGTGGCTAAATAAAGAGCAGTCTAGTATGAGGGGATATATATATTGCTTATTCATGGCAAGAAGCTCTCTGGGTTACATAACGGTCTTGTTTTGATGGAGTCATATGCTTAATTCGGTTTGCAGTCCAGTGATGAAGACAGACTGCACAGACACACATTAAGCATGAGAATGGCATCTCATCAGGCACAACTTTATGGTGCAGAACATGCTGTGGATTCTATGAGGCCAAGGACTGGTGTCAATGGTTAGGGCTGAGCCAGTCACAAGATGAATGACAGATGCTCTCTATTAATCCCTCTCTCTTCTCAAAAGTGAATAGAAGGGGAATAAGAGAGAGAGTTATGGACTGGAAAACTAAAGTATCTTCAATGAAAAATAATAACAAAATGAAATATGCACAAAACCAATATCAAACACAACCTACCTGATACAACTGTCACATCAGTGATGCTGTGGGGCAGTTACTGGGGAAGTCCCAGACTCATTGGTATACGGGAACAAGGTTCAGGAGCTGTATTTGTGGATTGGGATTGAAAGCAGAATGGACATATACCTCCTCAAATGCCTACAATTGAAGAGGAGAACTTGACTCTTATGAAGTCTCAGCTGTATACTGAATATGATGTATATGAAATGGAATACCTTGTTCAGTCCTGTCTGCTCCTCCTTGTGGGTGTGGCCTTTTACTTTTGCACCTGCAATGCAGTACATGAGATTTAACAGTGGCCTTAGTCACTGTAGGATCAAGTATAAGCAAGAGCCTTTCTTCATAGCAATACTTAGTAGTAACTATGAACTTTAAGCATTACCACCTGTAGAAGCAGACACTGTCTGCACATGAGCAGACAGCGTGTGCTTGCATCCCAGAAGGCCACCCACATACTGTGATGTATCAAAAGATGCATTGCCAGCAGATCCAGAGAGGTGATTCTGCCACTTTACTCCATTCCAGTTAGACCTCACCAGGAGTACTGCATCCAGGTCTGGAGATGTCAATATAGGAAGGATATGGACCTGATAGAGAGGGTCCAAAGGAAGGCCGCAAAAACGATCAGGGGGTTGGATCACCTCTACTACAAAGATAGGCTGAGGGAGCTGGGGGTGTTCAGCGTGGAGAAGAGGAGGCTCTGTGAAGACCTAATAGCAGCCTTCCAGTACCTGAAGGGAGCCTGCAGGAAGGATGGAGAGAGACTCTTTACAAAGACTTGCAGTGACAGAACAAGGAGCAATGGCTTCAAACTGCAGAAGGACAGATTTAGATTGGATATTAAGAATAAGTTCTTTACTATGAAGGTGGTAGAAGATGGAACAGGTTGCCCAGGGAGGTGTTCAGGTCCCCATCCCTGGAGATATTCAGTGAGGCTCAACAGGGCTCTGGGTGGCCAGGTCTAGTTGAGGATGCCCCTGCGTACTGCAAGGGAGCTGGACTAAATGACCTTCAGATGTCCCTTCCAGCCCAGACTATTCTATGATACTATGATCTGAGCCTCCCTTTAATGGCTTTTTGATCACCAGCATAAAAATTGTCTTTTGTAATTCTCAAAAATCTCCCTAGTCCCTTGTGACAACTATGTTTTCCTCTGAGCAGATATTAGTGTGATTAAATTTGTCCATAAGTTCTTGACTAGATCATCATCATTTTCAAGAGAAAATCTTGTATTTAGGCTCCTTTACATAGGTTCCTAGTTTGTCTGTCCTATCCTTCCTAAACTACTTGTGTCTGTCCACTGCAGAATTTTAGTTACAATGGCTTTGTAATCATAAGGAAAATATCATCCTGTGACTGCTCACAGACTTCTAAGTCCAACTGTTTTCTGTGCTACAAATGTTTGTTACAAGGATTTTTCACTCGGCCCTGTGTGATGCTGTTTTTTACAGAGAAAATAAAACAGGATCCCCATCTATACTGTCCTCTAGCAATTTACTTACTGTCCTTTGAGTCTGAAATTTTCTTCAGGCATTGGTCGCTATTCTCCAACAAACCCAGTCTAAAGTCCACTTCAGTAAGACAGCAAGCCTGTTTGCAAACTAGTTCCTGGTAGATGAATTTTATCTCCCCACCAGGCCTTATTTTTTTCAAAGATGCTAGAATGGTGACAAAACCCAAGTCTTTGACTGTAACACTTGCTATTCACTCAGATGTTGACCTATGGAATGTCTCTGCTCCTGCCTGAGCCTTTCCTCTTTACTCATAAAACTAAAAAGAGAACTACTTTGGTTCCTGAGTTCTTCGCTCTTGTCCCTGAGCCCTATATAATTATCTGTAATATCATCATGATCTCTCTTAGTCATGTCATCGACTCCTGCATGAATGCGCAAGAAAGGGCAATATTCCACAGCTTGACTTCTGGCATCTAATATTTTCATGAAAATTAAAAGCTCTAGTACTGCAAGAATCTACAAGGGAATTAGCAGGAAATAATGAACTCTTTTACAATGAAATAAAAGATAATGACAATACTGTGAAGAAACATCCTAGAGATTAACTGCTATTTGATGTCTACTTTTGTCTAGTTTTATTTAAATCTGTTATTTACACATGTCCAAATGAGTTATCAGAAACAGTTAAAATGGAAAGGCAAATGAAATCAAGTCTGATTGCTGTTTAAGCATAGCACACAAAGAAACCCAAACCAAAACAGAAAACAACAAAAACGTAGTTGATGTATCAATATGTTTGCATTTTAAAACTCAGAATTAGAAAGTATTCTGAGTTTTGTGTAAAAAGCAAAATGCGTAACAGAACTCTTCATACCAGTGCACAGATATCTTTGCTCTATCTACAATTTTTACGTGGAAAAGTAAGACAGTTCTCTATATCTTCTTTCCCAGAAATCCCTTTACACACACTACCTTTTCATATAGATACAAATACTCTTGGAACAACCTGTAAGTAGATATATTTAACTTGAAATCATTTAATCAATTTAAAAATTAAAACACAGATGTACACATTTTCACATATACATGTACACAAAGTATGTAATAATTTCACCACAGAATAGATGGAGAGTTTTGAATGAAACCAGAAGAATATGCAAGTACTTACAGATTAACAACATATTTTTTCTGGTGATTCAGATTTATAAGCCAATTAACCTTTGAAAGATATACATTCTTTTATAATTAATCAATGGTTTGAAAACTAGGACTAGAACAGTAAGCATTATAAATAGCTAGAGAATTTTTACTCATAAGCTTTATCCATGAGTTTCACTCAAAGACTATTCTATATCCACCTACATCTTGAAATTAGTAGCTGATCTTAATAGCAAAATAATTTTTCTTATGTTCAGTTGTCACAGACTGTTACCTAACAGTCGTTGAGACTAACAGATATTTTTACAGTTCTTACAGTTCTTTTGGGATCTGATATAAAAGATAGTCTGCAGTCTGGACATGGGTTATAAATTACAGCTCATCCAAATGCACTTACTATCCGTGTGTAACTTATCTGCTTTTCATTTCTTTATTATTTGAAAGTCCTTCTGTAATGAGAGAAAAATTATATATATTGGCACCTCCACTGTCATGAAATCCTGCCCCCTGACACCCTGTCCCCTTAACTGATGTTGGCAGTGTAGACAGGCTGCCACACACATCATATATGTAAGACTGGGTTCACTCAAAGCTCACTACTATTCGTGAAATGGTGCTGGTATGACTCCTAACTGAATTCAAAAGTTATTTGCACAATTGTCTGTTGCTGTCAGATGACCTGGATGTCAAGTGTCCCTGTCAGTCTGATAGAGTAAGGCTATCACTTATGAACCTGTTCTTGCTATCAATGATTGAGCGTGTTGCCATATGGGTGCATTGTTCCTCACCTTTCTTACTACCTTAATGAAGTTTGGCTTACGAAGTATTGTCAGACTTCATTACTGTGCAAATCACATATGTTTACATTTTTTCTGGACAGACAGGAGATGAAATTTTATATTCTTCCCTTTTTCTCCCACATGACAATCAATTGTGTGTGATTGGCAGTCATGATGGATCAAGAAGCATCAGCACAATTGCAATTTATAAGAAAAGATATGTAAAATACAAACCAAATTAATTAATGAACGTAACTGAGTTTTTCTACCACAAAAAGCCACAGTGTTTCTTAGAATACTCTATGCCTTGTATTCATTTGACTTACCTGACTGCAATGTATTTTCTCCATAAATAGATTTTTTCTTGAAAAAGAAAGACAACAAAGCAGTAAGCAAAAATATATTTACTAGATGTGAGAGAGGTTTTTTTAAACTCTATATCAGTTTTGTAATTCAATAACTCTGTCAAACATAAAAAAGTTAATATTTTTGTTTTCAGCTTCTTATCTACTTCCTCATACTGATAACTAATACATTGTCTGGCATATATGAATAGTTGCAGAAATCTCCCTGAATTTAATTTTAAATAGCAAAATAACTGGGAAAAAAAACAAACCAACAACTTATTAGATTTTTTCCTTTTTTAGGATTGAAGACAAGACCCCCAATTTCATGTAAGGAATTTTAATAAATATACTTTTAAAATTATGTTCTACATTTTATTATTTATGTAGTATATAGTCAATCACTTTCTTCAGTTAGCAAGAAAGACACATGAAGAATGGTTAAGAACCATGGAATAAAAATAATGGGTACCATACTGTGATTGAAAAATGCATTAAAAGACTTATATTAAGAATTCTCATCCAAAGTCAAAAGTATGGTCCAAAAAGTCAGTTCCATCACAAAGTATGCATCTTAGTTATGCAAAAAGGATAAAAGCATATAAACATTGGAGAGAAGAAGCCCTGAATATGTTTTCTATAATACTGAGAAATATATAGAACCTGATAAGAGAGTGAAAAAAAAAAAAAGTAGAATTTTATTTTTAAATGTTGAAAGGTATCTACTAAGCCTTCAGATAAACAACCAGTGATCTCGGCGAGGGACTTGGCCTGCCAGAACAAAATGCTCCCTAACAGACTAAAATGGAATAACTTCCAGTGTGCAAACTCTGGAAACTGAGTTTCTACTTGTGCCCAAGTGTGTCTTACAGTTAAAAGAAAAGCAGGTCTTGATGCACTTGCCTGCAATAATGGTCTCTAGTGTTATCTGAGATATGCCTAGGGCCATTTAATGGCTTCCAGTTCCTGGTCCAGAAGGGCAACAAGTCTCTTGAAGGTTAGGTCTTGTTTTGTGACTGTCAGGTCCAGATGATGATTACAGTCACGAGAGAGCTAGGTTTGATTTCAGTTGCCCATACACAGACATGTAACATGATTCCATATGCTTCATCTTTTTGATGTTCACATGGCACTGGCAAATACAACACAGTGCAAGGGGAGATATGAAATCTTAACTTACAGCTTTTGAAGCAGAATACCTTGATATATGCTGGATGTTTATCTTTAGAGAACTGAATTCTGCCCCAGGGCTTCTCAGATTTCATTAATGTTGTGCATTAACACAGCTGAATCAAAAACAATGGAGTCTAAAGGGATAAATCAGCTTACTAAAGGAAGAGTTGCTTTTTTCTGTTACTGTCCAATCCAGAAACTTCAGGAAACACTGTTTCTCATTCTCCATATGGTGCTTAATATAATGTGATTCACAAGCATTGCAAGAATACCTAAAAATAAAATTAGAAATCTGAACAAAAATGAAGGTTTTTATCTCAAATTCAGGAAGCAATTAAAAAAAAAAAAAGGGGGGGGGGGGAATATTGCAAAAGTTTGATGATATAATGAATAATTTTGGAGTTTCAAAGTACAAGATTTAAGAAGTGAGATAACCAATATGTCTTTCATAGTTCACAAGACCAGCTGAGAGAGGAATCTAGGAGAAATACAGCTGGAGTGTAGAAAACCTGAACTAGGAAAACCAGTGTTAGCAGCAGGTTTGGATTAGATGATCTCTGGAGGTCTCTTCCAGCCCCTACCACTCTGTGATTCTGTAATTCTGTAAAACAAACAAAAAAGAAGTGGTTTATGAACACTGGATAAAATAATTTGAAACTTCAAGAAATCCATGCGTAAACTATATATAAATAAATATTACTGTGCATACACGCATGCTCATTTAAATACATGTGCACAATTCACTTATATACTCTTATTCCATGGAATGCACAGAGAACAAAAGCAGGAATGTCCAACTGACATGTATACCCAATCTGAGCCATCAGACGTGTCTGTATATTTTATAGTGTACTATTCTGACTTGTGTAACATTGTCCTGACTTCTAAAGATGCTTTTGCACACAAGAAACTTCAGTGGATAAAAAAAGCTAAGAAACTGAGTCCCACAATATACTACAAGAAATTTAAAAACCCTGAATTTGTTAGGTGGTTATTTGAGTTTTTCTATTAAATGTCATTATTTCCATTACCGTTTGGTCTAATATTATAATAGATATTTCACTTTTTATGACATCATTATGTACTAATGGCAAACACAAAGAAAAGTTATTTTCAGTGGCATTGAAGTCGTATTGTGTCAAAATAAATTATATGTGGTTCACTGCATTTTGAAACATAGGTAATAAGTTGTATTCCTATTTCTCTGGGATTTGGGGTTTTGTTTGGGGTTTTCTTTTTGTTTGTTTGTTTGTTTGTTTGTTTTATTATGAGCTGGTATTTCAATTTGGCTTTACAAAAAGGAATGAAAAATCCAAATGTTAGACAATATTATCAAGTCATCTAACATTTAGAACATTTCCTGGTACAAAAAATGTGTTTGCTTCAGCAAGTGTCATGCTTATTTCCTACCCATCGAAGAGTACATTTGCTTTATTTTAGTCTATCTGTCCCTAAAAAGCCCAAACACATAAAGAAAACCCCAGCAAAACAATCAAAACACTTTGCCAGTCAGTTGCATCCAAGAGCTAGTAGAACACGAGGGATGAGTATTTTTTCTTCTTGCCACTTCAGTAGTTTGTTTTTTTCATACCAAAATGAAGTGACAGCTATACTTATACTTTCATGAACAAGTAACCATGTAAATTCTAGTCCTTCATTCCACTGTGGTGGAGAAGAGGAATGTGACGCAAAATAATTACTAGTTGGACATTTCTTTGAAGGAATAGTGGTGGTGGTCTTTGTTCAGTTTGGTGTTTGGTTTTTGTTTGTTTTTCCACCCACCTCTAAGCATTTCATGCTTTCCCTCTGCATTTTCTAAAATGCTGATGTACGGTTTGGGGAATTTTTAATGGGCTGTTGACTGTGCCCTTCTAGAGACCACAGTATCACAAATTCAATCAGTTTGGAAACCCAAGCAAGTGCACAAATGTTTATGCTCCAAGGTTAGTGGTGTAATTTTCTCTCTCATGGATATCCTAAACAAGGTTGCAACAATAGGCTTTAAGGAAGTTTTACCAGATCCCTCCCACAGATTTTAGTGCTACAGTCAAAAGTATTGCATAGGCAATTGTAATGATCTCCATATGGGAAGATTGCATATCATGTTAAAGACAGTATTCAAGTTTTGTTTGTAGGCCTTTGGGGATTGTCTGTTTCTTTTTTTTCTTAGTTCAGGTAGTAGAAGCTATGCTGCAATCATTATATTGATTAAAGAATCTATAAATTATGATGCTTAGTCTAACATTTCCAGACCATTATTAAAGTTGAAACGCTATGCTGAGTTCTTGCTTGAACATCACCGTCGTGGTTTATAGCATATATTGCAACAACAGTGTTTGCAAAACAATGTTTAAGTGTTAACAAAATAAAAATATTTCATATTGCAGGAACAAAAATAATTTCTGCCATTTTCTGCCATCTTATTTGCTCTGTTAGTGCAATGTTCTAAGATAATGAACTGAGTTAAACTGCTTACATATTAAATAGCTGAAAACAGCAGAAGAAACTTTAGACTAAATTCGAAAGATTACAAAGAGATTTATTCTATCACTACAAGAAAAACTGAAGCATATTTTCCTCTTCTTACTTCGGTGATTATCATTATTATCTAAACTCAAGATTAAATATTAAAAGAACCATAAAATCACTTGTTTTTAAATAAGCAGAAAAACCTTATTTTTAAAAGCAATTATAAATATTAATCACAGAATATTAGGGGTTGGAAAGGACCCCAAAAGATCATCTAGTCCAATCCCTTTGCCAGAGCAGAATTACCTATGTCAGATCACACAGGAATGCATTCAGGCAGGTTTTGAATATCTCCAGACAGGGAGACTCCACAATACCCCTGGGCAGCCTGTTCCAGTGTTCTGCCACCCTCACAGTGAAATTAATTTTCCTCATGTTTCCATGGACCTTCCTACACCTCAACTTCCACCCATTGCCCTTTGTCCTGTCATTGGGCATCACTGAGAAGAGCCTGACCCCATCCTCTTGACACTCACCCTTCATGCATTTATAGACATTAATGAGGTCACCCTGTAGTCTCCTCCTCTCCAAACTAAAGAGATCCAGCTACCTCAGTCTCTCCGAGTAATGAAGATATTCCACTTCCTTAACCATTTTTGTGGCTCTTTGCTGGACTCTTTCAAGCAGTTCCCTGTCCTTCTTGAACTGAGATGCTCAAAACCGGACTTAATATTCCAGATGTGGCCTCACCAGGGCAAAGTAGAGGGGGAGGAAAACCTCTCTCAGCCTACTAACCACACCCCTTCTAGCACACCCCAGAATGGCATTGGCTGCCTTGTCCACAAGAGCACATTGCTGGCTCATGGTCAACCCCCAAGTCCTTTTCCCCTTCACTGCTCTCTGGCAGGTCAGTCCACAACCTATACTGATACATGAGATTGTTCTTTCCTAGGTGCAAGACCCTACACTGCCCTTGTTGAATTTCATTAAATTTCTCCCTGCCCAGCTCTCCAGTCTGTCTATGTCTCACTGAATGGCACCACAGCCCTCTGGTGTGTCAGCCACTCCACCCAGTTTTGTGTCACCTGCAAACTTGCTGACAGTGCACTCTGTTCCCTCATCCAGGTTGTTGATGAATATGTTGAATAGTACTGGTCCCAGTACTGACCTCTGAGTGACTCTACTAGATACAGGCCTCCAACTAGACTCCATCCCATTGACCACAACTCTCTGACTTCTTTTCCTCAACTGGTTCACAATCCACCTCACTACCTGATCATCATAAACTTCCTCAGTTTAGCTGCAAGGATGCTGTTGGAGATAGTGTGAAATGCTTCACTGAAATCAAGATAAACCACATCCACTGCTCTACCATCATCTACCCAACCGCTTGTGTCCTCATAAAATGCTGTCGTGTTGGTCAAACTTGACTTCCCCTTGGTAAAACCATGTTGACTGCTCCTAATGACCCTCTTGTCCTTGATATGCCTAAGGACAACAATGAGAATAACCTAATTATTCTTTCTGACAAAATCTTAAAACTATATCAAATTAAGTATTTACTTACTTATAATTACACTTTTGAGCAGTGAGTAATGAAAAAGAGGTGATTCTGCCACTCTGATTTTCTCTGTTGGGTCCTCACCTGGAGTACTGTGACCATCTATGCAGCACCCAAAACAAGAGAGACATAGACCTGCTGAAGCAGGTCTAGAAGAGGGCTACAAACATGATCAGAGGGCTGGAGTATCTCACCTGTGTAGGCAGGCTGAAAGAATTGGGGCTGTTCAGCCTGGAGAAGAGCAGGGTCCAGGGAGACCTTATAGCAGCTTTTAAACATCTGAAGGGGACCTACAGGAAGGCTGGGGAGGGACTGTTTAGAAGAGCTTGTAGTGATAGGACAAGTGACAATGGTTTTAAACTGGAGCACAGTAGATTAGCTCAGACATAATAAAGAAGTTGTTTACAAGGAGAGTGGTAACAGTTTGCCCAGGGATGTGGCTGACGCCCTGTCCCTGCAGACATTCCAGATCAGATTCGATGTGGCCCTGGGCGGCTTAATCTAGTTGGAGATGTCCCTGATGACTGCATGGGGGTTGGACAAGATGACCTTTCAGAGTGCCTTCCAAGCCAATGCAATCTATGAACCTATTGTAGAAAAACAAACCAACCCAGACTTTCTAATGTTTTATATATATATATGTGTATATATATATATATATATATATACATTTTTTTTAAGTACTGCTATTTTGTGACAGAACTACAAACTCAGTTGTTCTAACTCCTATGAAAAGGGAATGATGGAAATCAGCACAGGCATGGACAAGTACTTTCTAAAATAGCTATGCTAAAATGATGTATAAGAAATTCTACTGCTCAGGTCTTAAATAAATAATGTGATAAATAATGAGTTAATAAATATGAGTTAAGATTCTACTCAGAATCCTAATCTTTCAAGTTCTTCTATTGAAATATATGGTTCACCATCTAACTATAGTACTGTTGTACTCCAATATTGTTACTGTAATTCACTGGCATTTGTGTAGGGTTTTTTGTCTTTTTTTTAACTAAAGGAGTTTTATTTCTTTCAGAATTTGTCTATTCATCTGAAGTTACAGAAGTATTGAGTTCTGTGTTAGTATTGAGGCAGGCTGTGTTAAGATCGGGGATTGGACGAAATGACCTCTGGACATCCCTTCCATCCCAGACCATTCTGTGATTCTAAGATAAGAAATAACCAAACCTTTATCTGTCTTCCTTGAGTGTGACTAGGTTAGTATGAATATAGATTCGTTTTACCATTTTCAAATCAAATGATGAATAAGAAAGAATTAATGGGTGAGTCAGCCATAATCCTCAAAATCTTTCAGCTATTAAGAATGGAAATCTATATTTTCCTCCAGTTTAGCTTGAGCAATCAAATAATGAATACATATGACACAATATTCTTTCTAATATTCCAAGAAAAGTGAACAGTTATGTCAAGTTAAAAACAAAACAAAACAGTTTTTAGCATGGATACTTAGCACCTTTCAATAAAAGCTAGATGAAATGTAGTAGAGATCAATCAAGTAACTTCATAAGCAAGTACATGTCATAGAATCATAGAGTCATAGAATCATTTGGGTTGGAAGGAACCTTAAGGATCCATCTCATTCCAGTTCTCCTACCATGAGCAGGGGCACCTTCTGCTAGATAGGTTGCTGAAAGCCCCATCCAGTCTGGCTTTGAGAAAAGGCTTCCACAACTTCCCTGGGCATCCTGTTGCAGTGTCTTACCACCTTCGCAGTAAAGCATTTATTTCTTATATATTTCTTTCTAAACTTTACAACTATTTAAAGTTTAGAAACTTTTAAAACTATTTAAAACTTTTTACCTCTTTTAAAACTATTTAAAGCTATTTAAATAGTTTAAAGCTATTACCTCTTGCCCCAGAGATATGCTAATAAAAAGTCCTGGAGCCTTCTTATTTTGTAGGCTTAACAACCCCAGATTTCTCAGCCTCTATATGTGTGTGTGAGTCTCTCTCTCTATATATATATATATTTATATACAGATATATATATACACACACACGCAAATACATACACACCCCAAATATTTCTGAATATTTTAAGTCATACATAGAATTGAAGGTGATTGTAAATACAATTACAGGATAATAATAATTTCTCATTCTGTCAGCCAAACTTTTCTTATAGTTGTGAAACTTCAGTTTTCAAATGCAAATGAAAATATTTGCCTAAAGTACTTTTCCTTTCTGTTTCATGAAAAAACCAAACCAAACCAACAAAACCCAACACAAAACAAACAAAACCCCTCACAAAACAGAAGAACACAGAAACCTCACAAAAAAACCAAAACCAACCAACCAACCAAGCCCCAAATAAACAAAGAAACAAACCCCACTTCCAACTAAAAGCATTGAATGTAGAGAACAATAATGAAAATAATTCATCTCCACAAGTAGAGATAAACTTCAAAAAATATAAGGAATAATATTTTACATTAGAAATGTCTTATAGTATTTAAAGCAACTATACTTATGTTTAAATTTTGTTTTTCTTTGTTCTGTTGCTTGAAACACCCATTTTGTGCCTCATATTCATATGTTATTGCCTCTTTAACAAGCAATGTAGTACAAGTTTAATAGTGTAAACTTCCTTGAAATATTTCAATACTCTTTTAGTGACTTAATTATTAAGTTTTATCGATATTGTTTTTTGTAAGACTGTTGTTTTAAACAAAAATGCCAGTAAGGTTCCTCCAAAGCACAAGGTACTCATCCGCTCATTTTTTGTGATGCTTGAATACGGGACAGACATGGGAGCAAGAAGATTCCATTAATACATTTAATAACCTTGTGAGAACACACAAAGTCTGCTCAGAAGTAGACATGCATTATAAAAAAAAAAAAATAATCAAGATCTACATCTCCAAAGAGAAGATCTACCTGTAGTCTTTGGCAAAATGCCCAGCCTCCTTCTCTGTAATTCACTGAGGAATACTTCTGTCTCACTCTATAAATAAGCAGGTAAGATTATGTTTCACTGCTCAAAAGAGACAAAGAAGGCATCTTAATATAAACACATCTCTCTGACTGTCATTTGATAAGCATGCAGCAAACTGGATCAAAACCCAGCTACTTTTCATTTGGACTAACAATGAGATGTGAAATCCCACACAAATGGATATGGTACGAAGCCTCTTACATTCTTATGAGTTCTATTGTCTTCCAACTTACCCTCAGAGCCAAAATTTTAGAGGATAGGTTTTTCTCCCAAGACATTTTGAAATGCATTAAGTGAAGCACTCAGCTGCTCACAGACTATGTCTCTTTAGTCTGTGGAAATAAAAGAATTCCAGGTCTATCTTTCTATTGCTCTCTGAGCAAGTAATCAAAAGTGATCTGCTGGGATGTCAGCCATTTGTTTACCAGCCTGAGAATACATATCATTTTTCAGATAAGAAAATGATACTCTTCAGAACGTTCTTTTTACTTCTTTTAAGGAATGTTTTCAAGCCTGACCAAACATTTCTCTTTATCAAATGTTCAAGTACTGCTTTGGTTTTCCTACTATTTATAGGACAAAAAAAAAAAAATGTGAGGGATGTTCAATTGAACTGTGACCTTACCAATTAACCTAGGAACTATTTAAGAATGCAGACCTTCACTTATTCCTTATATCTACCTTTTTTCGTGAAAAATTGCCTTCAGATTGTGTTTAGGATGCATTACTTTTCTCCTCATACAAGGAAATTACTTTCTGTTTCTGTGAAAGACTTTTCTGATTGTTATTAGGAAATTGCTCCATTTTGGAATTAGCACCTGACACTCACTAAACTGATTTGATTTAGTATATACTAAGAATTTTCCATGAGAAGACAGAGAACCTTCTTATACCACTCAAAAATCATTCTGAAACTCAGGACAAAATTCCTCTCTAGTCTTGAGAGAAATAATTCTGCACATGAATAATAAATAAACCAGAAATAAGCAAAATAAACCCCTATATTCTGACCTCAACCAACAGGAATAAAAACAAGTTATCAATTCAGAACTGAGTGACAGGCAAACATTATCCATTATACAGGAAGTTAACTCAGTCACTCAGTCTCCATCATTGCTGATTTTTTTTTTTTTTTCTGCTTTAAGGAGGAGCTCTTTCAGGACTGATGACCATTTCTTTGTGATAAGACAAATGTATTATTATTTCCTTGTTCATTTGCTTCCTTATCATGTGAAGTTTCAGAAATCCCATCTAGATAGGAAAAATGGTACAGAAACTTTTAATGGATATGCAACCACTTCTTTTTAGCTGATAGAGAATACAGAACACTCCACAGTCTAACAAATTCACTTGATACAAAGAATAGATAATAAAGATGCTAAATATAGATTTTCAGAGTCATCATCCACCCCCTCAAAAGAAACATAAATAGCAAGAGCAATTGACAAATAAATGAAAGCATCTAGACTGCAGTAATTCTGAGGCTTAATATATTGTGCAGCATGGTATTAATGTTGAAGCTTTTCAGAAAAAAAAAATTCAAAACCCTAGTGAATTATAAATATGTAACTAATTCTGTTTTACACAAAGCAAAGCTATTTTTTTTAAGCACTTTGACTTGAATAAAAGCACATGACGTGATCTCCTGAAACTAGTTTTCCTTTGCGATAGGCTAATTTTTAGAACCTGAGGGTTTGTAGATAGTTTTATGATAGATCTGTTGGGGAAAACTTAGCCTCTCTCAGCCACAGACTGCTCACAACTTCTGGAACACAAAACATGGAAAATGGATGTCAGCACGAAAGCTTAGGACATGAATACATAAAATAAATACAGTTTTCTTTTTTTAATCCCTATAAAAGAATTTATACTTTTATTTATCTCCAATAAGGGGAAAAAAGACACCCCCACTCCCCCCAAAAAAACGAAATGAAACAAACCAAACCAATCAAAGAAACAAAAACAAACAAACAAAAAAAAAAAAAAACAAAAAAAAAACCCTCAGATATATCTATTAAGAGTCTGATTTTCTTCAAAAGTGTCTGTTTATATTGCTGTCTTCACAGATAGCCCTTCAACAGTCAATGCAAGTAACATTGTTTAGGCATCATACAAATGATACATTATCTCAGATATTTCACTATTCGCTTCCTTAGTTTACTATTTTCCACTAACAAGCTGGTTTCAACTGAACACAAATTTTTTTTCTTTGATAAAAAATTTTACTTCAGACATTTTGACAGAAGCATTTTGAAAAGGAAGGAGTCATAACTGTCAGTTTTGAGGTTTTTAGTGTAATTGGTATAAAAAACCAGATCACTACTGCCTTGTTCCTTTCCAAGATATTCCATATTTCAAGTTTTAAGTTTTTTGGGTGACCACGAACTCAGATGAGAAGTAGAATTTATGGTTCTCAACACAGACCTAGCTCTTGTGTTCTTGCGATCCAGACTTGTACAAGTGCAGCATAGCTTCATTCTGCCTGAGTGCCAGGATTTTCTTCCACTGATAACCTTAAATGAAGAAAACTTTAGGTGATGTCCTTCAGGCAGAACACAATCCAGCTCCAGAGTTGGTTGTGTTTCTCCCTTCAAAGCCAAGAAACAGATATTTCAATTTGGGGGATTTCCGTCTCATTTCTTGAATTAGGATTATTCTGGACATGTGCAACATGTAAATTTCTTTTTGTGTCAGGTTTGGGTTTGAGTTTTGGTTTTGGTTTCGTTTGGTTTGGTGGTTTTTTTTTGTTTTTTTTTTTTTGAGGGGGGTTTGTTTTTTTACTTAAAAAGGGGAATCATCTAATAACATTAAGAAAATCAAGAGTTAGATGATTTCAAATCAAGATCCTTGAAGTTTAGTTCTAAGGATTATAAAATCTTTTTTTGGGGATCTCATGTTTATGCGTAATTAGCAGCCATTCTGCCACATAAAACTTTTCACTTTTTTCAATTATATTATATCCAAAATATTAAAAGGTTTTAACTACTACCTTCCATTCCTTAGAAGGAAAAAAATAATACATCAGTGAATTCATATTCTCACTTTTTGATTTATGACTCCGTTATTCAAAGTGCCTATTGTTATCAATGTCTCTGAGTATTCATTCAATTGGAGTTCAACAATTTAAATAAAATTGTGAACTATATTTGCTTACTATTTTACTTTGCAAAAAATATTATATGCTAATTTTGTGTAACATGCACATGACTAGAGAGTTCTCAGGTAAAAAAAGTAAAAAAGTGAATGGTGTGCACAGTACACAGAGAATGGTGCAGAACTGTAACCTATACATATTCCTCAGTAATCTGTTGATTTTGGTAAATAGAACTGAAATGGCAGATATCTTTTTATTATTTTTAATGTTATTATTTCTCCTTCGTTATTCCATTAAAAATATGATCAACATTCCACTAAATATCTCCATCAAAGCATAAATCCTTAGATTTCAAGCAATTGTGTGGTTTTGTTTTTTTGGGGGGGTTTTGCTTGTTTATTTGTTTGTTTTCCTTAGCATCTATCTTGAATTTACTTGGTAAAAATTTACTTAATAAGATCTTAACTGCAGACCAGAATTTCTGGATCAATCATAATATTTTAATTAGTTTGTGTATATATATTCAGGTATTAAGTCACTTATCTTGTGTTAAGTAGAAAGTGATTCACAGCTGAAGCTCCTTTCCACATATAAAGAAAAAGAGAGATATATTTTACAGTGCAATTAAACTACAAACAATTTCTTTGTTATGCTGCAGAGGAAAGCTTAGTCTGTGGATAAAAAAAAAATAAAATAGAAGACAATAGTCTCCTAATGCTAGAATAGGATCTTGACCTTTTTACAAAAACTGTTTTTTATGCATTCATAACAATAAAGTAAAACAACTTTTGTGTGTTTCTGTAAATGGACTTCAACATAGAATACTCTAACTCTAAACACTACCTTTTTCTTAGAGACTCACCCTCAACTTGATTTATCTGTTCAATTAGAAAGTCAAAATAATAAGTTATGAATAAAAAAAATGTTTTAATTCTATAGAATTTGGTTACAGTGTATATTTCTCTGTATATAGCATATATAAACAAGATCAAGTTTAGATTAAATGTGTATATAAAATCTATATAAATAAGACTGTATTAATATAATCTAAATAAATTAAAAAATACAAAAATATTCATCTTTCCCACATGTCAGTTCTTTATATTGAAGCATGTTTATTTTAAAGATTTCTTTTAAGTAAATTAACTGCAGAAGGGAACTCTGACATCAAACATGTTAACTGCTACAATACTCTCAATTAACGATCAAATTTGTCAACTCAGGAACAAATATTGTCTTCTTCTCAGCAAACAGCTAGAACTCTTTAATTTGATCTTACGTGATATTAAATGGAAAAGTGTATTTATTTGCCCTTAGTATTTCATAGGACATGCATTTAGAATTTTAAGTGAATGCATTTTTAAAATGGTTACCAATGATATTGTTACAGTTCATAGATCATCAGCATTTCTTACTCGTTTCCTTTCTGACTAGCAAACAGTTATGAAGCTGCTCATTTTCTGCATACATTTTTCTAACTGCTCCAATTAAAAGTAGCAAAAAAAGCAATCTTAGTGGTGATCATAAGTAGCCAATAGCGAATTTTAAATTAAAAATTGAGAAGATTGAGATCTAGAAAGAGATCCTTTAAGGAGTTTCTCAGCAGTGTAAGTTTGAGTTTGCCTTCAGCTACAATGGTGAGTTTAAAATCCCTAGAGAACTTGAGTAGAGGACTTGCTGGATTATTTTCATTCAGAGAAGAAGGAGACATGTTAAGATATTACAAGACTGTGAAGGTCCCAAGACAGGATAAGAGGGTAAAAGAGTGAAAATTTGAGAAAAAATAAGGAAAGAGCTTGATAGAGAATCACTTACAAAGTCATAATGGTGAATAAAAACATGTATTAAGCAGAGTGTAAATTGGAACAAGGTATTGCAGAAAGGAAGTACAATCTAATTATTCAATTTGTTGGCTTAGTAGGGACACTCAGTCTTTAACAAAAATGCCTAAAACAAAGTTCTCTAACATCTCCCCAATTTATCTTGGTTCTTGGTTATCTTCATAGCAGTGTAGGATATTGTGGTATTATTATGGTGATGTTGTAAGTAGGTTTATTCACACTACTGTTGGATTTTGATTCCTATACCCCACCCACCCTTGATTTACTGTGCACATGACAAATATTGGACAAGATTGCATTTGCACAAAATATGGAAATTCTAAATGAAATAAAAGATGAAAGTCTAAGGAAAAATAGTCTGAAATACTTCCGACTTAGAACTTTTCTCTTCATGTTTTTATGAATTAATGTTAACATTTTCTTTTTTTTTTTTTTATATGTGTATTAGTAGCAATGTACATATGTAAAAAAAAATAAAAAGATGCTATTCTTGCTCTCGATAATTCTATCATCTCATTTATGCCTTTGTCTCTTTGCTTTATACATTCGTGTTTCTGGGGCATTGCTTACTCCCAAACTGAAGAAAAGACTGAGGAGAGACCTTACTGCTCTTTACAACTACCTTAAAGGAGGTTGTAGTGAGGTGGGGTCCAGTCTCATCTCCCTAGTATCAAATGATAGAATAAGAGAGAATGCCCTAAAATTGTGCCAGGGGAAGTTTAGATTGGATATTAAGAAAAATTTCTTCATTGAAAGGGTGGCCAGACTACCCAAGGAGGTGATGGTGTCACCATTCCTGGAGGTGTTAAAAAAAATATGTAGACATGGCAGTTCAGGACATGGTGGTGTTAGTTGGATTCAATGATGTTAGAGGTCTTTTCCAACCAAAACAATTCTATGATTCTATGATAAATTCATTTAGGAGCTAGGTCAGTTGCATCATTTGTCTCATGGCAGAAGGCAGCATTCAAAAAGACAAATGAAAATGTTTAAAAAGAGAGCTGTCAGTGGCATGTCTTAAGCCAACTATAAGACTGTATAGCTTAGTAACCAACAGAATCATGATCCTTAACTCATGCCTCATTCAGGTGGTTTGAAGAGGAATATGTATTTCCAGTTCAGATTTTGTTATAGACTTCCTAAGTTTTCTAATTCAAGCACCCTGTAATTTCTCCTACAATTCCTCCATACTGCTTTGAATTAAAACAGAAAATCTTTTAAGGCTCTGGCAGTTTGCTGTCTTGCTTGGGGTTTTTAATTTTTTTTCCCCCTTCTATAATTTTCATGATAAACCTTCTTTGGAACTATTTTTTTGCATAATATTAGTTCAAATTAAGTTGCCTAATAGGAATAATAAGTATTACCCTCTAAAAACTACCACAAAAATGGAATTTTCCCTTGTTGCCTCATGTGAGTTTAGTATTTTGGATTTCTACTACATATGGAACCTCAGAACCATACTCATTTTCAAGGGTTAAAAAGATCATAAGTTGTTAGTTTAGAAAGTAAACCAGACATCACTATCTTTCTTGTATGAAATCAACCATGAATGTCAGAAAATTCCCTAGGGGAATTCTCTAGCCACACAAATCCTATAAGCAAAAAGACAGTTCTTGCATAGAAGTAGAGATGGTTCTACAATGGGGGCTGCTGAAGTTGTAACAATTTGCAGGAAACAATTTAACATCCCTTGTAGAAGAAAGAGTAAGTGAAATACGTGATGCTGTAGATAACGTATCTTGGATGCTTCCTCAGATGTGGCTTCTGTGTTCCACTCCATGGAAATTTAATGCAAGATACCTTCACAACCCTCAAGGCAGAGATCAGAGTTCAGATCCAGATCAGTTACTATGAGCATTGTTTTCTGGAACACACAAATGCATTGCTTTTTCCTGTACCTGATTTGTTTTACACTAGTATGAAATTTTATTTGAAGGAATAGAAGGGACATTCAGTAGGAGAGGAATTCAGTGTTCTTGCCTCAACTATAAACAATATATACATTCTTGGGCTCTATCAAGTTCATAAAATAATTGAAATTAGGATTCTCCCTTTTCATGCTTATTGTATAGCATCTTACAGAATTCATAATAGTATGGTATAATAGATATAAGAAGAAATCACTCTTATAATAATTGCTATGTCTTTTTCCCACATTCAGTTTAACAAAGTAAAACAAACTGAGGAAAAACTTGCAATAGAATACATGAACAGTCAAATACACCGAAGTGTAGTTCTGACAAACCAAACAATTATTTCTGTATTTTAAAACCAGAGTTTTCTTAGGTAAATCTACTTAATAAATTGTCATGGTATTGACTCAAAAAAATAAACTTGACACTGATCTCAAATATTAGAAATGTTATTTTCTTCAGGGTATTTAGAACTGTGTTAGATGATATTGAATATCTGTATGCTCATTTATATCAAGTGTAGCATAGGAGAGAGTGTAGAAGAACAAGGGAATATTTCAAGTGAATTTGGAAACTTCTGATGCAAATGAAAACAGACTGCTCAAAATGACTCATTAAAAGTTCGCTGTAGAGGCATCCCATGAGGCATGAGTTAAGGATCATGATTCTGATGGTTACTAAGCTATACAGTTTTATAGCTGGCTTAAGACATACTACTGACAGCTCTCTTTTTAAACATTTTCATTTGTCTTTTCTAATACTTTTGATAAGTGAACAATTTATTAAATAATATTTTAGAAGTGCTTCTTAATTTCTTCGACAAACCCTGAAGCTATAGACATAAATGATCAAAGATGCAATCGTAGTTAAATCACATTTTGTTCTTTCTATATGCCTTTTATGAAGAAAAAAAGATCCACAAATCAAAACAATACATTCCCTTTCACTTCTTTAAATCCAGCAATGTTTATTCATTAGCTTTTATCAATCAAAGTGATACAACACATGCAGTTAATTATTATGTTTAACTTTATAAGAAAAAAAAGTATTTGGTTATGTACAATATTTTTTTGTTAAGTCTCCATTGTAGTTAATATAAAAATTAAAGCTTTTTAAATAAAGTATAATCATGACAATGCAACATGTTGAGTGAATCAAAAATGTGTTATGCAAAACAAAGAGGAATGTATATATTATATGTCTGAAAGATTGCTTTCTCTCTTTTTCAATGTTGGCTTTAATTCAGTATATTCTGAATATTGGAAGACAGGCTATACTGTGACACTACCTTCAAATTCTAATGTGTCTCATGAATATATGGCCCTGACTCAAATTAGTCCAATACATGCATAGGTTGTCTATGAGTGTTAGATGATGAAAGGGTGTGTTCCTTGCTATAGGATAAAACTAACCCTGCAACAATAATATATACACAATCGTTGATCCTATCAGGCTTGGAATTTGGTAGAGTTAATATAGTGTGACTAGTGGGAATAGATCTCCACAAGCACATGTTGAACGTAAGTTTCAAGATTCTGCACTTTAAAATTAAACAGCTGTATAAGATAAAAATGATGATTTACAGTAATTGAAATGACAACCCATTTTCCCTGCAAAAGTTTAATAAAATCCAAAACCCATCAAACAAACAAGGAGTAGAATCCATACAAAGTGTTCAGTTTAGTGCATTATAAATCCAGGTATCACCTGCATATAGTCCAACCTTCCAGAGCCCTGTCACAGATTTTATCTTGCAGATGTAAAATTAGGCTCTGATATTCACTTTAACATTGAGTAGCATGTTATTCAAGCTTATTTTACTGATTTCAAATATCTGAGTAATTACTTTCCAAATTAGAGTCAATCTGCACAATACTACTAATAAACTAATAATATTTGCTTTACAATCTATGTAAAGACACTTGTAAGGGTCAATTTTATAGGAAGAGGAAATGAACCGTGTCTAAAACGTGCCTGCCTTTGTCCTTTGAGGCTATACTGAAATAGATGATTTTCCTTAATTGCCCACAAAGAATCCTGACAAATAGATACTATTTCTACATAAGACTATTTCCTGATTGCAATGCAGTTTTAAAAAGTAAGCTAAGGAAATGTTTTTTAGATAAATCAATAAAAGAATAAAGGGACAATTAAAGAAGCAGCTAAAGAGACTAAAATGATCACTAACAAAAAGTAGCTATCACTAGAGTATTGTCAGCATAGACAAATTACACCTTTTCATCAGAAATTAGAGTCATTATAACCCATTCCGAGAGATCACATTTGAATCTCTCAATCCATGCTGAAGCATAAATGAATTTTAAGTTTTTACATGTTGGCATGGTGAAAGTAAAAAATATTTTCCTACTCATATCATTGCTTATATATTGCTTTGATCAGTGTTTGAACGAACAGGTTTTGACTTAGCCATTGGTTAATATTTCCTGAGATGAAATGTAAAGGGAAATTATAAATTAATTTCATCACCCAACTTTATTTATGCTGTCCATCTAATGTATATTAAAAAATAAATTATAAGATAGAGCACATTAAAAAAAATAAATTATATTGATTACAGCATACTACATTTTAATGGTTTATAATTTTAAGCCTTTGTGAGGGTTTTCATTTTTGTTGTTGTTGTTTTTTGTTTTTTAAGGTTAAAAAATTTAAAGGAGATAACACTGTTAACAAAAATAACACATCTAGATGTCTGGACACTATCAGATGACTAAAATCTTCCCAGCCTGCTAGATGTGGGAAGTTAATGCAGTATTAATTGAACAAACTTTACAGAAATATTTTAGCATTGTTCATCTATGAGATGGATATCTCTCTTCATTAATTACGTAGGGAGTTTGAGTGAAATACTGTTTTGTATTTGCTGCCAGGGAACAGAATCATAATATTTAACAGAATTAAAATGATAGCTTAAATAAAGTTAATTTAATAATTTATAGCATTTATTTCTAAATTAGTGCTGTTTAAATCCCACATGCTTGGGAAAAAGAGCAAAAGCATGTTAGATGAATATTGCTCTACTTAAAACAATCATTTAAATCAATTGTTTTCAACAACAGTATGTTCCACACTTGTTCATTGATTAATGTTGTCTTAGTATGACCACTGTGACTGTTGCTTTTTACAATCTAGAGCTGTGAAAGAGAAGAGGGCACCTTCCCTGGTAGGCTCCCTCACCAGCTGGGTCAGGAAGTTATCTTCCACATACTTCCAGGAACCTCCAAGACTGTTCTCTCCCTGTTGTATTGTATTTCCAGCAGATATCCAGGAAGTTCTCCCATGAAAACAAAGGGTAGCAATTGCAAAATCTCTCTCAGCTGCTTATAAAAAAAAAAAAAAAAAACAACATTTACTTCTTCATCCTGGTTGGGTGGTCTATAACAGATTCCCACCTCAATATCACTCTTGGTGGCCTTACTCCTGATTCTTACCCATAAGGACTCAACCCTATCACCACCTTCATTAATCTGCATGGTTTCATATGTCTCCCTAACACAGAGGGCCTCTCCACCACCTTTTGCGTTGCCTATGCCTTCTGAAAAGTTGGTACCCATCAATTGCAGTACTGCAGTCGTGGGAGTCATCCCACCAGGTTTCCACGACAGCTGCTATATCATAGTTTCCCTCTAGCACAATGGCCTCCAGCTTCTCCTGTTTATTGTCTATGCTGCATGCATTGTATAAACATTTCAGAGATGGAGCTGAGCACATAGTTTTCAGCCTTGAGGGAGGGTAGACCTTCTGGTCATTTAAGATGCGAACACACAACTCCACAAGCTTTGGGCTATTACACCCAGGATTCTCAGTGGCAAAGCCAGCTACATCCCCTTCCCTCCTTCAGGGATGGCAGAGTCCAGCTCCACAAGTCTATCTCCTCTTCACATTCCCTTATAATCTTTTGCCTCACAACTTCTTCCTTCAGCTCAGCCATCACCCACTGCAAGCATCAGGCTGCAGCACTCTCCACAACCTGTGACCTGGACACCTAGATGTCTGCACAAAGCCTCTGTCTAGGTAACCACATTTCTACTTACAATGGACCTCAACCTGGTTGTATCCATGGCTGGATCTCTGCAACTGACTGACTAACTTCACAGGCTTCTTATTAATTGACCTTACTTATTAATTGACCTTACTCAATGCAATCTACAATCCCTCTCCTCCTGAGGTTATTAATTGACTTACTCATTAATTGACCTTACTTAATGCAATCTACAATCCCTCTGCTCCTGAGGTTTTTAAATAGCCCACAGTGGTTGCAGCTCCACCCACACCTCTCCCCACCTCTCTCCTGAAAGAAAACAGAACCAGCTGGGGGCCATGCTTCCTTGAGCTTCTCAGCTATGAAAAACTTCACCTGCAGATTGAAAAAACTGCCAATTCCTCTGTCTGGCTCTGGACAAGGCTGGTATGATGATTTCCCAGCTGTTCTTGAGTGATATCATAATAGTTTATTTTTTTAATGCCAAAAGATAATATGTACTCAGAAGTAAAGGATATTATAAGAAATTTATGTTGCTAAGTTTCTTTCATTTACCTCTATGGTTTTGAAGAAAAGGAAGTGAGAACTGTAAAGGTCTCCCATAGTGCAAACATCAGCAAAAGCCTAAGCATAATAGTTGTTCTAAATTACAAATTGGAGACATTTCAGTTGATAATATGTTGTTATATTCCCTTAATAAGAAAACCAAGGAGATTCTCTAAAAAGCAATTGTAAATTAATTCTAAATATCAGTCGTAACCTTCAAATGCCACTTAGTGGCTTCCTGAGTAGATATTAATGCAATAGCTTAATTATGCACAGATGTTAGCAACTTAACTAGACAGAAAAGTAATTTTTACATACATTAAAATAGTTTTGTGAAAGAATTATTGTAAGTGTACAAACAGTTAGCACCAGCGAACCATATGGTTTCCTTGCTGAATAAGAGTTTTACTGATGTAGATCCTTAGTCAGTCAGAATAATCTACATTAACATACATCATGAAGATATTTTAAAACAACAAAATCCCTGTATAATACAACCTGGAAAAAAATTCAGAAGTGCAGCAACATTTACACATGATTTATTTTACAATGCCATACAGAGAATGTCTCCTTGGAAATTTTACTTTAAATAGCTAGAATATCTTGTAAACTGCAATTAGGCATAAACCTGATGCTTATACGTATCATTGTATCAAAAATATTATAGGATACAACTTACAGACTTTTTATAGTACCTAAATTCTATCTCAACTACACAACCTCCCATCTTTTCTTCTTTATTTCCACTTCCCTTACAATTATTAATAAAAATAATATAATTACTAAGCATTTTAACAACCACAGCTATAATAATAATAATTACAATAATAATCATGTTTTAATACATTTTATTTCACAACTGTATAAATTGTTCATATAAATGTAAGGATATTCCATGTGTCCATACTGGCACCATTAATTAGTTTAGTGCTATGTAAGCTAAAATACAAACTTCTAAGAATAGAGTTCCAAAGCTGTAGGCACTCTTGCTTTGTTCTCTACTGATAAATTATGGCAGTAATGATCAACCTGTTATCTGCACCTGGTTTTCTCTGCATTCTATTGCATACAATAATAGAGTGCCTTCATGTTTAAAATTACTTAGTGATTCACAAGGTGACATGGTTTCTACAGTGAGCAGGAAGTTATGGCGAGACCTTTCAAAACCTTGATGATGATCTGTCATAGATGGTTATGGATTCACTTTGTTTCTTTTAAATGAGCTGAAGACAAGAACGCTATTCATGCAATCTTTCATGAAGTAAAAACTGTATTCTATTTTACACATACATTAAGGTCTAAGCCTAAAGCTCAGACACAATATCTTTCTAAGATTTCAATTTCAAGTTCAGGTGCCTAAATTTCATTATCTGGTGAACCTGAAGACTAAGTGGGAAAACATAAGGCAAAGCAAAGTATATTGGATGAAAATTTATAAATAAACATGGAAAGCCCAGTATTGTCTGAAAAAGGTGTTCAACTCACCAAATGGGTGATGAGCAGCTCTTTTGATTCCACTGTCTGTACTGCTAAGACCAAATAGAATGTCTATGAAGATATCTAACAGACAGATGACGTAGAAAATCTGAATGTCTTAAACTGAGACTGAGTTGCTCCCTGGATATCACTGACTACTTACACTGGAGTACCCAAATGCAAAGCATAACATAGTATTATCCATGATTGTTTGCACAGACCAACTGTTCACAATAACAAACTTTAAGAGCACAAAACTAAAGAATGCTCATAAAATAAAACCGTTGTTAAAGCTTTGCCTATGGTTAAAGGGATGCATTTTACTAATTAAAATATCTGTGTATTATCAGATGGACTATAAATTAACCCCTCTTTCAATTGAGAAAACAATTAAATGTGTTTTGGAAAGGACATAATTTTTACAACATTTAAAAATTCCTCAAAGCATGAAAACATAAAAATGCACAAACAGTAAATTTGTATTTGAATTGGCTGTTATTTGCTCATTATTTTCAAGTCATGAAAGAAACTGCATGAGTGATATTTGCGAATGTTTAAAAAGAGCATAACAATACAGCTTATTTGAACTTCCACAAGGTACCACCGTTTGCATATGATCATGTGAACATAAGTTTAGAAGATATGAAGATGAAGTGTATGAGTGAATGTAGTGATATGAGTTTTCAAGTAAATTTCCCTTTCTTATGCTACCTACCATCAGTAAAATGTTTTTCAGACAACTGTCTGTGGAAATTGTGTAAAAAACCAATCCAGGTTATATACTTTTTTTTTTTTTGTGCCCACAAACGTGTGAATTGACTGAGGCAGGTTTTTACAAGATAGCAATCTCTGCATCCTCAAAAATATTAGCAGTTGTTTCTCAATATTAGGTAGGTTTCCTTTCTGTGATTCCTCTCTGTCTTAAGAAAAACAGATAAAAGTTAGAGACTTTTGTTAATTGTATAATTCTTCTGGTTTTTTTCTCTGTAGCTTAAATAGTTTATATTGTGTCTTAAAACTAGAAAACCCTTATATTCATCATATAAGAAATAAGAAACAGTAATTAAAATGCAGCGATTTTTTTCATCAAAATTTGACTACAGACAGACTGGGAAGACGTACATTTTTTTTTTTCTGTAAGACTAAGAAATTTAATTACCTGCTAGTTATGTAATGTGCTTATAGTGGCAATAAAAGCCCTTTTTGTTCTCATTTCATTTTGTGAGCAGCCCTGGTTTCATCTGCTGTTGTTTGGCTTGGCTTGGTTTGGTTTGGTTTCCCTGTGTGTAATCTGATATCTGTGCAATAGAGTAGCAAATTTGCCTTATCTCAACTGACATTTCAGGTTTGCTTTTTTTCTCTGGCTTTTTTCCTCCTTGTACACCCAGGGGTGGGAACTGGGGGGGAGGAAGAAAACTTGTCTGTTGTAATTGGACTGCTGGAACTCAGCTGCTTGCTGAGTTAACACCATGACGCTAGGTTTTCCTTCCAAAAACCTTTTGAAACACAATGTGGAAAGCTTAATTACAAGAAATCAAATCAGTGTTCTATGTGTAAATACAGAAAATGTTTCTCTGGTGTTCTTCCACCGGTTTCCTGGTTTTTTAGCAGATATGGAAACATTGGCACAATTTCAGATATTGAGCTACCAGATACTGAGATACATTGCTGTGTTTCTTTTCTTTCTTCTTGGGATGTAATAAATGCAGTTCAGATTACAGATAAAACATAGAGGTATTGCTTTAACTCAGCTGGTGAAAACTATGCTATCAGTTTCAGCCTTTTCTCTTGGCCGGTCTTCTCTGTATACTTTTGTATAATTTAAAACTATCACTGTAAAATACTTCCTCAGTGAAAAAATAAGTTTCCTCTGAGTTGACAGCCTTCCAAATTTACAAACTAAGTTTGCATTCTGAGACTTTTGACCTACAATGCTGTTGATTTCTAATAGCTTGGAAAAAAAATTCCAATTTCTCTCCTATGTAGGGTCAACTTATTTTTTATTTTTTCTTTTCTACCTTCATACTAGATTTTTAATGGGAATAACAATCTAAGTAATAAAAAGTTATCAGTGCAAAGACCTGCATATTTTTCTTCTGAGTTTTTCCACCTCCTCCATGAAATTTTTACCTGTTTTTTAAAGAAAATTCTCAAACTCCTTTAAACTATATAACATTTTTGCAGACTTATGGAAATCCACTTTAAACACAGTTAACACTTTTTCACTATATCTTTGATTTTGCAGTTACTATTCTGGAACTTGATGGTGAGAAATATTTTTCAAATTTTATATTAATACTTATTAATAAGCAAGTTATATTCGATTACACAGTTCTACAGTTTAAAATAAAGGTTTTTTTTCAGTTTAAAATATTTTTGTATTGACCCTTGACGAACATTACTTTTTATGGACCTCCAACTAGGCCCTGTACCACTGACCACTACCCTCTGAGTTCTACACTTCTGTCAGTTTTGTCTCCACCTCACTGTCCATTCATCTATCCCACACTTTCTAAGCTTGCCTATGAGGATGTTGTGGGAGATGGTGTTGAAAGCCTTGCTGGAGACAAGGTAGACAACGCTCATTGCCTTACCCCTTCTATCCATCCAGTCATGCTCTAGGTAAAAGCTATCAGATTAGACAGACATGAACAGGGACAATATAAGTCTTCATGAAGTGCACTGCACAAACATAATCAGTTCTCAATCAGTTTTTAAACTCACTAGAGATATTTCAGTTAGGATCTTTGTGACATCTCTTACTGAAATTCCTTTAGACTTACATTGTTGTAGAAAATGCAGGTTATTTAGGATCCCTTGCAGTTTGTAGTATTATTTTCCAGAATGTGATGCTGTAGATATAGCCAGGGAGATCCAGGCATTAAGATTTTGTAACTTGTTCTATAGTCTACCGAATATAATCACTTGCAGAGTCATATACCTGAAATTTAAATGTTGTTGGTTTGTGGGTTTTTTTTAAGAAATAATTATTAATCACACTTTTTAAGAACTAAGTAACAAAAACAGATTTAAAAATCATTGAATATTATGTATGGAGGACAACTGATTGGGAAGGAGAGAATCAGGAACAAAATGAGATATCTGGTGTGCCTCTCAAGACACTGAAGCAAAATATTGTGCAATGAAAGTTTCAACAGTGGGAAAGACTCAGAGAAACAAATAATTTGTCTGGATTTTTACTTGCACAAACTGATTTCAGCATGTCTTTATTCTTAATTCCCTGACAATAGAACATAAGAAGAGAAGTTGAATGAGATTTTGCAGTAGGAGACAGTAGATGCTCAGCTACTAAAAGGATGTGTAAAGCCCTAGTATATCAGTTGTATATAGCTAAAATGGGAAGGAAATTGTCTCTGCTTTGAAGCATTTGAAGTCACAGAAAGTTTAATGGGAAAGGGAAAAACAAAGAGGTATCATATTGTGTTTAAACGGAACGTAACAAATGATTCTCAAAAGAACTGTAGTGCTTGCTTAATGACAGTTCCATTGCTCTGGATTTAATTACAGTGTACTACTCAAATTTAAAGGACAGCATGGGAGTGCAGATTTTATAATAATAATTCAATTTACCAAATGATGCCAAATCCTTAAGTGGGATACATAAAGGTGAGGTATTCCGCTTGTTGATTCTATTTGTAGCGTGAAGAAATAAAAGAAGAGTTAATGCTCGGATATCTCTGAGCTGTGTAATAAAACCACAACCAAAACAACATGTATATGTAAATACCATGTACCTGAACTTCTTAAAGGTTTTTATACTTACTGTGATCCCCTTTTCCGTGCTCTGACAATGAATTGTCCTCTTTAATGGCAACATTGAAGTCTAATTGTGATTAATTAAACACAATCCAAAAATTTCATCAGAGCAGAAAAAATAATGTTTTAAAATTAGAATCAGGTTGTTTATATGTTAATAACATATTTGACAGTTTCTCTTGGCTATAAGAAAATAATTACTTCCTCTGAAGAAAAATGTTAGCAGTTCCTGCATTTTCAGCAAATAAGACACATATTTGTCACGGAATTTAAAACTGGTTATGGATGCATCTCAATTTTTTTTCAATAGATTATTTAGAAAATATTGGAAATTGGAACATAATGATGTTTGGAAAGGTCACTATCTCTAAGTGGGAAACTACCTTGTTGAAATCTTTATTCTTATGCAGTCATCCTCAGGCCAGCACATAAGATGGGGACTGTAAAAAATACTGTCATTTCCAGTAGTATTATCTAGTCAAAAGCCTGCCAGAAGCTGTTATACTGGATGCTGCATGAGCACAGCACTAAAATACAGCTTTTGTAAAGAATTCTTATTAAAAAATATATATAGAGAGAGAGGAAAAAAAGAAAACAGTCAGTTTCCCCAGAATTTCACTTGGAAACAGTAATATTACTCCTAATATATTATCTGATTGTTTCAATAATGGCCCAAGTTGCCCAGATCAAAGGCTGTTTTTATATACTAATAGCTGAACCATTCACTTCCTTGGAAATAATAGCAATGCTGAACTAAACATATAACAGCTCTCAAATAGCATCTTTCTGTTGTACTTGAGACAGTATGAAAAATTCAATTAGAGTCTCAGATATAGGAAACAAAATAATTCTCTTCAGAAAGAACTGCAGCAAAAGGGCTGAGTTTAGATCTTTCTTTGAATGCAAGCCTGATTTCTATAGGCCAGGTCTATATCAATCGTGTATGATTGATTCGCTGTTACATTCCTGGTCAGAAAAAAATATTCTGAGTAGTACTGCAGAAATAATGAATTATGGTGCAGAAGTGGCACTCTGTCCAGAGGAAAAAAAAAAACACAAAACTTTCTGTAGAGGAGAAGTTACTATATTTAAACTTAATGCCCTGAGTGTATTTGAGAGGACTAACAATCATAATGGTTTAAAATGTAAGCAAAGAAAGAAAGAAAGAACAGTACTGCAGTGGTATTAACTACAAGCGATTTTTTAAGACTTTCCGATATTTCCACAAAGGCTTTAATTTTCACATTGTTTCCAGGAATTTATTCCAGTGTAATTTCAAGAATTCAAGATAAAAATTACATTGAAATACGATAAAAATTCCAAAATTTCCACCTACCTCACATGAACTATATTCTGCCTTGTTGCTTTGGACTCACAATAACAAAATATTTAATATCATTTAAATGCTGGGGTCAGGTAGGAACAGTCAGATGTAATTTATACACTACCATGTATGACATGTAATTATTTGTTCCCATACTGTTCCTTGTTGTCTTTTGTTTAGTTTAAAGGTAGAAAAATAATTCAAGAGAAATCTCAAGTAGGATATCTCAATAGGTTTCATTAATGTCACATTAAAAAAATGGTAATTTTTTGCAAGTGTCAAAAAATAAAACTGAGATTTCTGACAGCAGTCTGATAGACATGGTCTTAGGAACAGTTTCTAAGAGAGATTCTGAATTTAGCCAAAATACTGCCATCTACAAGAGGATGTAGAGGACTGTGCTACAAATAATGCCTTGTGAGGAAAAAGGACTACACATAATTCTCTTTCAGAATAAACAGGGTAAATCAGATTGTCTACCAACACCAGAAAAAGGAAAACCAAAAATGAACTGTTTGTTGTACACTAGACACCCTTACACTATTGTTAAATTTGCTTTAACCATACATTACAAAATTTTGAGTTTATAAATGTGTTTCTGTCATAGAAACATTTCTATTCACAGAGTTGCCAATTTATTCTCATATATGAGTCCCTCTTCAATAATGACAGGCAAATAAAATGCTAATAATTCCCTGGACACAGGCAAATCCTAAAGGACAGGACAACAGTTCTCTTGAATAATAGCACATATTTCTACAATAGACTAATGGTTGATTTGTTACACCAAGCTTTCAAAGGACAATGGAGCATGCATCAAAACAGATATGTGACTTCTTTACCTTTTTCTTTCCTTCTGGTAACTTATTTACAATATGTGGAGAAACAGATTCTTCTAACACACGTCTTGTTCATTCATGGACATTCTTCATACAGTCATGCTTGTTCTGAGATCCCCAAATGAAACTATTCTAAATTATGTCCCTCCTCAAACAGCTGTGTAACCTTGCCATATTGCTCTTGTTCTTTCAAATATTCTGTTTTTGAAGCTGCTGGAAATTACAGTGAGGCTTTAGCTGTGGCTTTAGTAGCTGCTGCTTACACTCCTCACCAGTGCAACAAGAGTTACAAATCTGCAGACGTCTGATGTGAGTGTATTCTACACATCTGTACAAGCCACTGTATGTTACAGACATCTAGCTCCTAAATGAAGAATGTTTTATCTACACCTTCAAAATATCAATACTTAAATAGTCTTAGCTATCCATCACACAGTCTCTTGTGGAAGAACTATAGACAATAAAAAGGCCCTAGGAGGAAAACAAACAAACAAAAACCCAGACAACACACACAAAAAAAACCCCAAAATACTAAAAAACTGCAAACCAACCAACAACAACAACAAAAAAAATGCAGCAAAACCACAAAACCCAAAAAAAAACCCAAACCAAAAACCCCCAACCAATCAAAAAAAAACTTCTAAAAGTATGTTATCAGCTAAAAGAGAACTAAAAAACATCAGTCCATTACTAGAGGTTGATAATCTCATAAACAAGGATTTAGATAAACCAGAAATATTTAATGCCTTCTTCACCTCTGTCTTGAAAGCTCATGGTCCCTTAGAGCCCTGAGCTGAAAAAGTGTCTTGGAACTTGTGCAGGATTTGCTGCTGGAAGTGAATGCACGTAAGTCTATGGAGCCCAATGGGATTTTTTTAAGGCAACCGAGAAAGTTGGCTAATGTTAATAAGAGACAGATCTCAGTTATTTATCAATGGCTTTGGGAATCTGGAGAGGTCCTAGCTGACTGGAAGAGAGCAAATATTATTCCATTTTTTTAAGAAAGGCAGGAAGCCAGGCCCTAGTGATTATATGCCTGTCCGTCTCACTTCAATGCCTATTAAAATTATAAAGAAGATTATTCTGGGAGTTATTGAAAAACGCTTGAAAGGCAACGCAGTCATCTGCAAAAGCTAACATGGGTTCATGAAGGGAAAGTTACGCCTTACTAACTTAATATCCTTTTATGGCAGGGTTACTAATCCAATAGATAAGGAAAGGCAGTTGAAGGGGAAAGGGCTGAGATATTTTAGCAAAGGTTTTAATACTGTCTCTTAGATTATCCTTCTGGAAGATATGTGTAGCACACAGCCAAACATGTACACAATATGGTGGCTGAAGAACTGGGCTCAAAGAGTTGTTACAAATGGGGTAATACCCTGAAGTGGAATACCGTGAAGTGGAAGTTCTTTGAAGGTTGGAACCTAATAATCAATTTTCAGTGGTTTATTGAGAAATAAGTACCAGACTCCTAAATAACATCAACAATACATAAGATGTATAATACCAATTTTTAATAATTTTTTTAAAAGCTAGTTAAGCCTTGCAGATAAAAGAATCCTTTAAATTTGACTGCCAGAATTCTGATATTTTTCCCCTGAAATCTAAAATTAATATCTCATTTCACATACCTTTTCAATTGCTTAGCTAAGTACAGACAATTTAAAATTCTTATTTATATTCAGTCAGATTTATTTTTAGTCAGATTCCAAAATTAGGCCACATCTATTCTGAGATAAATGAGTGAAGAAATGAAAAAAAGCCAACAAATAACTTCCTAGAAAAAACAAACAAATAAACAGACAAAAAACCAACCAATCAAAAAAAAAAAAAAAGGCATCTAGTAAAAACCTTGTCAAGAAAAAAATACTGATTTATTTCCTGTACAGCTGTCATTTTTATGATTCTGTTCACTGAATCTGTCCACATAGTGAAATATTTTTAATTCAAATGTTTGTATTCCTGACATGAAAATTGAAAATCCTTGGAAAAAGGCTACGTTCTTCCAGATTTTTGCTTCTCTTAAGGACCCAACTGCTCCCTCTCTACTTACTGTTTACACCTGTTATTTCAGCTCTGAAATTATTACTACCATGATGTTGAAATGAGAACAGCTTCCATCATTTTTTGAAAGTAACAGATGCAGACCCATCATGAAATGGCAGTTATTGCTTCTGCTTGCTTTGTGTTTCATAAGCAAGCTCTGTCTCTGTTACAGGCTCACACAATGCTGCAGCCACACCATCTAAGCAGATTGCATGTCACTGCTCAGTTACACTTTAAATTCTTTTTCACTGTATGTACAAAAAGAAACAGACCTCAACTGTTAAATTCTGGTTTATGCCTGTAAGAATACTCTCTTGAGTAGTACTAAAGGTTCTACAAATATTTGTATCAAGTAATTTAAGACTTTTTTTAGCATTTTACGGTTTAATAAGTCATAGCCAGTAAATAAGTGACAGATGTAAACACATAGAAGCATTTTCTGTGAATCAGTTGCTAAAACTGTCATCCTTCTTAACTTACCTGGGTGGGGAATTCCAGTCTGAAGTTCAAATCAAAACCAGTATTCTGTCAATTTCCTTTTGCACCTACCATGATCTAAACGATTACTCAGGCTGCTGGTGTGTAGAGATTGCAAATGTGTGTTCTTAAGATTCTGTAATGCACAAGAAAGTGGAGACATCTATCCTCTAAACGTATCTACTTTCTCTCAGATTACTACAAATAACACAAAAAACATCCCTAGCATGTGGACTGTCATTAAAAACAACGCCTAGCAACTATATCTGTGATTAAGAAGTGTAACGTATTTCAAGTTATTGAAAATTACTATAAGCCATCAGTAATATAGTATCAATCAACAGAACAACACAGTTAATAATAGCAGTAACCAATCATATGGTGACTTACATTTCAGAAGAGGTCAAACCATCCCAGAGGGAAGGACAAACTAATCCCAGAAGGAAACCCAGCCATTCCAGAGGTGGAAGGCTAAATTGAACTGACCCTAGAAATAGGCCCAGAGGTGAACCAGTAAAATAACACACTTCTGTCTCACTTCAAAGATGATTTGCACTGTGGAATTTGGAGTCAGCTAGGTGTCATAGGTGAGAGCACAAGATCGTGTAAAATGCTCATGTGGAATTTGGTCTCTTTAGAAAAGAAAAAACATGTGCACCCTAGGAGGTTCTCCAAGAGAGGAACTTCATTTTGAATCAGGCTGGACCTCAAGAACAAAAGGAGAGTCTTTGGCCTTTGGAAGAGGGGACAGGTCTCTCATGAGGACTACAAAAATATAGTGAAGCTATGCAGGGAGAAAATTAGGAGAGCCAAAGCACAGCTAGAGCTCAACCTAGCTACAGGCATTAAGGATAATAAAAAATGTTTCTATAAATTCATTAACAACAAAAGGAGCACTAGGGAAAATCTCCTTTATTGGTTGCGGAGGGAAACATAGTGACTGAGGATGAGGAGAAGGCTGAGGTGCTCAATGCCTACTCTGCTTCAATCTTTAGCAGTGGATCCAGCAGTTTCCTGGACACCCAGCCTCATGAACTAGGAGTCAGGAAGGGGAATCAGAATGAGGTCATCATAATAAATGAGGAAGTGGTCACTGACCTGCTATGCCGCTTAGAAGCACACAAGTCTATGGGACCAGATGAGCTACACCTAAGGGTGCTGAAGGAGTTGGCAGATGTGCTCTCCAAGCCACTTTCCATTATTTACCTGAAGTCCTGGTTAACTGGGGAGGTCCCAATGGACTGGAGCGTAGCAAACATAACACCCATCTACAAGGGTGTACAAAGGAAGAAAGGAGGATCCGGGAAACTATGGACTGGTCAGTCTGATCTCAGTACCAAGGAAGATCATGGAGCAGATTATCTCAAGTGCCATTGAACACCATATAGAGAACAATCGGAGGATCGGGCCCAGTCAGCATGGGTTTATGAAGGGCAGGTCCTGCCTGACCAACCCGATCTCTTTCTGTGACAGGATGACCCAACTGTTGGATGAGGGAAAGGCTATGGATATTGTCTACCTAGACTTTTGAAAAGCCTTTGACACTGTTTCCCACAGAATTCTCATGGACAAACTGGCTGCTCATGGCTTGGATGAGCACACAGTCTGCTGGATAAAGCACTGGCTGGGTGAATGGGTCCAAGAGTGGTAGTCAATGGAGTTTAATCCAGCTGGCGAATAGCCACAAGTGGGGTTCCCCAGGACTCGGTGTTGGGACCACTTGTGTTTAACATCTTTATTGATGACCTTGATAAAGGCATAGTGTCACCAGTAAGTTTGCAGATGACACCAAGTTAGGTGGGAATGTTGATTTGCATGAGGGTAAGGAGGCTTTACAGAGGGACTTGGATAGACTGGATTGCTGGGCCAAAGTTAATGGGATGAGCTTCAACAAGGTCAAATGCCAGGTCCTGCACTTGGGTCACAACAACCCCAAGCAATGCTACAGGCGTGGGGAAATGTGGCTGGAAAGCTGTCTGGCAGAAAGGAACCTGGGGGTTCTAACTGACAGGCAACTGAATATGAGCAAGCAGTGTGCCCAGGTGGCCAAGAAAGCCAATGGCATCTGTGGTAGTTTCAGGTTGTGCCTGGAGAATTTTCCACAGATCTTGAACAGAAAGTAGTAGAATGTAAATAAATTACTATTGGATGTAAAAAGGAAAATAATAAGTTCTAAACAATCCCATTGGATAGAGTACTAACAAAGTTGGTTTAGACTAACTTTCTCTCTTCTTGCTTCTTCTGCTCTGGCTGGTGCTTCTCCTGGCTTTCCTGACCTTGGCTAGGTACTAACAAACAACCCTCTGTTCTTTTCTCTCCTCTAGCATGTACAGGGAGGAAGGAGCAGGAAAGGGGAAGCTATTAGCTCCCCTGGTTTGTCCAGGGGGGTTCTTGTGCTGTTTATAAATTGTAAATACCTGTAAATATAGGTAAATATTGTATATTTTGTGCATATTCATTGCATTTTATTTTAGATTGTAGTTGTGCTTGTAAATACTGCTACATTTGTTTCCAGCTGAGCTGGTCTGTCAATTTAATGTTGAAGGGGGATTTTCAATCCACCACAGACTCCTGGCTTGTATTAGAAATGCTGTGTCCAGCCAGAGTAGGGAGGTGATTGTCCCCTTGTACCTCACTCTGGTGAGGTACACACCTTGAGTATTGTGTTCAGTTTTGGACATCTCAATACAAGAGACATGTGGAGGTGCTGGAGCGAGTGCAGAGGAGGACAACAAAGCTGGTGAAGGGCCTGGAGAATTAATCTTATGAAGAGAGACTGAAGGAGCTGGGGTTGTTTAGTTTGAAAAAGAGGAGGCTGAGGGGAGACCTCATTGCTGTCTACAACTACTTGAAAGGACATTGCAGAGAGGTTGGTACTGGTCTCTTCTCCCAGGTAATTAGTGATAGAACAAGAGGGAACATCTTCAAGCTGCAACTGGGTAGGATTAGACTGGACATTAGGAAAAAAAAATTATTGGAAAGAGTGGTCAGGCTTTGGAATGAGCTGCCCAGAGAGGTGGTTGAGTCACCAGCACTGGATGTGTTTAAAGGTCATTTGGATGTGGTCCCTGGGGATGTGGTTTAGGAGTGAACCTTGCAGAGTAGGGTTATTAGTTGGACTTGGTGATCCTGAGGGTCTCTTCCAACCTGAATGTTTCTGTGATTCTGTGATTCTGTGATTTCTGTGAAGTCTTTTTTTATGTCTCAGAGATAGAGGATGGCATACAACATCACCTCTTAGAGTTAACTTCATTATTTTTTTACCTCTAACTGCCAAAAATTATATTTTATAATATAGTATACTATTAGTATTTAATAGTAAAATAATTAATCTTTCAGACCAGTTTTATTTTCCCAGAATGACTGTACTTCTTCAGCTTGTAAATTGCCTTTACATTTTTTTGGCTTTTTGCTTATTGATGGTATCTCAAGGTGTCTCCCATTTCTAGGTAGCTAGCTGTACTTCAAAGATGCCTGCTGTAATTTTCAAGGATATTTCTGGTTCCAAGGCCTAATTTCCAGGCTCCCAGATCTGTGGCTGGCAGGCAATTTCTCTGTTGGTATTTCTCAGCAGACTTTTTCTTCTATTCAGTAATTTTCCCCTTATGAATTTTATGGCTGCTCACATGAGCATCTCCAGTGATCAACAAATACCCCAGAACCTTTCAAGGTAGTTTTGTTTGAAAACTGACCTTTTCTTCACTGTATGAAGAGTAAGTGAAAGAGCAAATTAAGTAGCATATCATTAATAATGCTTTCTACTCTAATGAGGACTATGTCTCTGTAAAGCTCTGATTGTTTCTGTAGTGTTCCAAGTTGATATACATTTTAAATGGTGCACCAAAGGCCCATAAGAGAACCTTAATTGTGGTGGTTTCATTTCATTAATAAATCATACTCCAGTTTAGTCAACACATCTTAAAATAAAATTGTTATAGGCACTTCCTTATTTCAAGGGTCAGAAGTAAAGGATTTCTAAACATTCAACACAAAAATGAACAGTCTAGATAAATGAACATCAGTTTAAATTCATGTTCAATGTTTTTTTGAAGGATACCTGAATCTATTCTACATTTTAAAATTAAAAGGATTGCAGATTGTCTTAATAGCTATCTACAATATAAAGATGTGCACATAAAAAAATCGTAAGTAGGATATTACAACAAACATATGTTGTGTTCCTATGTTGAAATATATTCAGATCATTCAATAAATATAAGTTAAAATATGAATTTGGATATGGAATTTATTGGAAAAGAAACCAGATAATTTATTTTAAAATTCTAATAATATTCACTTGATCAAGGATTTAAGTGGCTTATGAAAATTCAAAACATGGAGGTTTCTTTATTATAGTCTCAATTTCTAAAATCATCATCCAATAGTCTCTCCTTATTCACAGAATACATCACCAATCTCATGAAAAATTGTCAGGTTCATGAGGCAGTGTATACTCTTAGTAAGTCTATGCTGACTGTTCACAGACAGCTTCTTTCCTTCATATGCCTAGGTACACTTTCAGGAAAAATTGATTCACAATCTTCCTAGGACTGAGGTTATGCTGACTGTCCTACAGGATCCTGAATCCTGCTTGTTTCCTTATGTGAAGATAAGGGTTGCATTTGCCTGACTATACCCCTGGCTTGACTTTTTCCCCAGAGAACTTACTCTACTTGCTGAATGTGTTTAGACAATTATGGAAAAAACATAAAGTGCATGTAGCTGAAAATCAGTACTGAGATGATTAAGTTCTTGTTTACACAGAGATTTAAACCTATTTTGATCTGATCTATAACTATATGTTTACAGACACCTTTGTCTTTCTTTTCTGATATTAAGTTCAAAATAATCGTTTTCTCTTCTCAATTCTGATATCTTTGGGAAGGTTATTGGAAATAGATGCACATATACCAGACAATCATCTGTCATACATACTGAAGTCTGTAATAAGCTTTCACACCACATATTCTGATTTATACTTTTAAGGCAGTATAAAAAGCCAATAAATTGAAATAGCAATATATCCTATTTAGCTCTCATGTAACAATGGATTTAAATAAGAAAGAATCCCTTAAAATCAGAAATGTTCTGTCCACCTGTTCAACTGCAGTATGCAAGTATTAGAGCTAAGCATTTGTCAAGATATTATTGACTATACTTGAAACAGTTGTTATCAGCACTCATAAAATGCCCAAAAATATTGGTCATAATTTCCAGGGTGACACACATAGAACAGGTAATGAACTACTCCTGCTGAATTAATAGAGAGAATAAACTTTCCATATTTTTGACACCAGTTCAATTTGTTAACTAGCACGTTTTTTGTTAAATGTCAGGTTTTCGTGAGATGTCAGACTGGATTTTTGAGCCTCACTACCTCTGAAACATATTATAGCAGATGAGCAATGCCTTTGAGTGTAAGCATTAAATTCAACATTATCAATAAATGAACCAACTACCCATGTTACAATCCTAGGCTTCAATCTATAATAACGTCTCCACCTTTCTGAGTCTCGAGTCCTGCAAGGTCACTGAGTAGATATTGCAGGTGGGATGGATTTTTTTTTTTTTTTTTTATTTTGTTTTTTCCTCTGGGGAAATAGACAATAATGGTTCACTGAAAGAAATTCACTATACATCTGCCTGGTCCACTTCCCTGTCTGCTCTTGTTCCAGAAACTAAGTCACTTGAATGGAGCTGAGGAAGATAGACACTCAGAAAGCAAGAGAGATTCTGAAAGACAAATCTCTCTTTTCACCTGCTGCCTGATTTTCCTAAACTCATTAGCCATAATTGTTGGCCTGGGAACAAAATACTGAACAAATTACTCAAAGTGGCATTGTATTTTGCTTTTTCTGTCAATCTGGATTATATTTCCAGACATTGGAGTTCATATTTATAATTGAATTAATTAAAAACAATGTTTATGCAGTTTGAGGAAAAATATTTGTACAGGTTACAGACTTTTACAGATTTTCTACAAAATTCCCCCTTCTGTATGTAATTCTATTTTTGAAGAGCATATTTGTAAACTGCTTTGACGTCTGAAAATTTTGCTGAAATTCACTTCAGCCTTTTTTTCCCTTTCCAACCCTATCTCCATAGTACTTCTTTTTTTATGAATTGGAAGGAAATTAAGCCGAGAAATTTATGTATATTTATAAATTATCTCTGCCTTCCTCGCAACCTAATACATGGTTTATAAAGGTTTGCATGTTCAGTTGTGAGTTATCTTCACCATAATACTGAGTACAAATAGCTTGAGAAGAGTATTTGGAAAAGATAAATCCAAAATTAGCAAACATCCCACTCAAAAAAAGAAGGAACTTCCCAGAGACTTAGGAAGATATCAAATGCTCACAAATGCTCTTTGCTGATTGTGAATATTTGTGTTAAGGTACCTTTTTTGCAAAGAATTCTTCTAAAAATGCTTCAGCTGCTAAATCCACACATGGGAAGAAAAACCTGAGACAAAAAGCTCATTCCTCTCTGCAACTGTTCCATTTTATGAAAGTCAAGTCTGATTTTGTCACATGTCACAAAAGAAAGCCTTTCCAAGCCCAGACAAACAATAAAAGTGGGTGTCAGGAACAGATAGACATCTTTCCTTGCCCACTTGCTCCCAGCATGGTGTCTGTCTCTTACCATGCCTGAGCAGGGCAAATGGCTTAGGGGAAGGGGCTATGTGAGTCCATTTCCCCACAGTTCCAGATAGGGGAAGGTGTCTCACCCCCTAGCTCCCTCCATCCCAGCTTCTCCACTTCCCCCGAGCCCAGCTTTGTGAGGTGGAGAGGGGCTTCGAATGTACTGCCACGATGTTGTCTCTCTATTTACATCTCTAACACAGAAATGGAAATACCACAATATCCTTTGACAGAAAAGGTGGTTTGCAATTGTTCTTATTGTAATTATTCTTTTATCCTAGTGACACAGCCCAAGTGATATCCATGTTTTGGCTGCAAAGGGCTTCCTTAAACTTTATTTATAGGTCACACGATGCAAGAAACACATAAACACTAAAGGCAGTATTTGCAGCCTCAAGCATATAAGAAAACCTAGCAGTTTCACCAAAATCATAACTTTATATAGTTGGAAATGCACCTGTAACATCAAGAAAGATATAAAGTTTACTGACATATCAAAAAAAAAAAAAAAAAAAAAGACATCTTTTTGCCCGCCTTTAGCCTACTATTTAGGGGTGGAAGAGTGAGAAACAGAGGTGTTAGATCTGTGGAAGATATGCACCCTACTGACTGCTGTGAAGAAAACTAAGCCCATGCCACCTAGACCCAGCACATTCATTTAAAGAAAACTCACTATTAAAATTAAAAAAAAAAAAGTTCATTCATTTGCTTTCAGTGTGATGGATATATGAATAATATTTTAAAATCTTCAAAGGATTTTAACATCACTTGAAGATGAGCCTAAATGGAACTACCTTAAACCTTATAATTTAACTCCAGATGAAGCCCCCACCCCCTGCCCTGCTATAGATGGGAGAGAAAACAATACAAATAAAAACCCTGGGTGGAGGATAAGGAGTTTAATGAGATGATAAAATATAAAATTATCATAGCCTATTTTCACAGAAAAACAGAAGCAGAAGAAGCCAGCGATAAAAGGGTTCCTCCCCCAAACCAAGCAACAGGAAACAGAAGCCTCCAGTTTACAATATGAACTTCAAGCCCCAGGATATTTTGCTACAGCACTTTCATTTTAAAGCTGGCATGAGGTTTGAATATTTATCAGCAAATTCAACTCAACCTATGACAGCATGTAGTGCTACTAGTTACCAGAATGACCCAGGAATTGTTCACAAATAGCATAGTGTCAAGGAACTCCAGGAATTCTCTATGTATGTCAAGAGCAATGGCTTATAAGATAAACCCTATCACCAGGGAGACACCTTTAAAGCTTAAAGTCACCATTATACCACCACTTCTCAGTTGTAGCAAGCAGGACTTTTTTGTACCTTTCTCAGCAGTACTTTTCTGTACCTTCCTCCTCAAGAAATTCAATCCATGCTGTATAGCATAAGAACTCAATCCATATGTATACTATGTTACTGATAGATTTTGATAGATTTATACATGTCAGATGAAATTTTGTCTGGAACAAGATGCTTCCTTCTTACTGTAGAAGCTTTTCTATAAAAAATACAATATTTTAGTTTTGCTATGTAGAGTCATTAAAACCCTTTTAATTGCTATGAGCAGTTTTCAGTTAAAAAAAAAATAAAGGCAGCTAAGCAAGTATATTTAAATTTGGTTTTGTACCTGGGTAGGCATACATATTAATTTGCATTAAATTCTAGAGAAAAAACAAAATACATATAACTCCTAAAGCCAAGAAATACATCCTATTTGACTCTAATACCTGTTTAATACATTGCAGAGGCCTTATAATTAAGTACAGAAACAATTTCAAGTTCACAAAGAAAAAATATAGAATGAAAGTTATTTTGAGCTGAAATCTTCCATTCTAAATTTTACTCAGAAAGGAATGTTGTGGAATTCTTAAGAATTTTCCATACTTGGAAGCCCGAGATAAGAAGTATCTCCACAAGAAAAGGTTGAAGCAACTCCTTTTTTTTTTTTTTAATTATGGAAATATCATCAAACGTTCAATTAACAAAAGCAAGCATTAACCTGAGTAGTAAACAGAAAATAAAAAAATCAAATCAAGATATTTTAATTTGAAATGTGTTGGTTGCTGTTATCATACAATCTCTTTTTGTCCTTTTGCTTCCATATTTTTCTTAAAGTCCTACATGACCGCCTCAAAACACACATCATTTAAAACACTTTAATCACTCAAAACACTTTAATCACTCAATGTATCTTAACTGTCCAAAATTCCTACGTAGAGGGGTCAGGTCTCATATTAATTGTTAAGGTCCATGTTTTTTTCAAGATGATCTGTTGTCTCACGCCAGACTCCTACCTCATCTATGCAGGTGACTGATCAGTGAGTTCTTGGACCACCCAAGGGATTAATGACTTAAACATCCATCAATAAACATAAAATCATAGACCTGATACCCAAATACACTACAACTGTAGATGAAGAACAAACTTGATTTTCAGATTTATGACTCACTAATAACTTAAGTCTTGCCACATCTGCAACCACATCTCTAAATGCAGTTACAAAGCACTCCCTGTGTCTTTTCATCCTATCTTGTACTGTATTGCAGGAGAAGTCAACACTACAATGGCCTTTTAGATGTTGGGCAATAAAGTTCTGCTCCCCTAAGGATTTATTTCCTGAGTGCTTAATATAGCTTTAAGTCTGTGAGCTATACCAATGACATCAAAGTGATTTTATAGGAAGCTGAAATTAAGCACATGTGTAAACTGGTTTTAGGGCTATTGCACAATGATTGCCATTCATAGCATGATTAATGCTTTTTTCCATGAGCATAGATAGATTATACCACATTCTTTCTAAGAAAAGCACAAGATTACAGGAAGTACTTTACTATTTTAGTACTTTACTATTTTGTAGATTAAAAGCTGTGGAATGGTAGAGAAAAAGAATAATTTCTAATAGTCAGTACTCTTCCTTCACCCTTTCACAGCCTCATTTCCTCTGTGTGAAGGCCAGAAGAGAACTAAGATATGGTTCTCTTAAGAACAACAGAGAACACTAAGCTAAGCTAAGAATCTTGATTTCATGTCCTTAGGTGCATGCTGATATCAGAGCAATTCATTTGGGCATTAGCTACTCCTCTTTTCAGAAGCATTACTACAAGGCAAGTCTTATATTGGATATATACATAATGGAAATGTACTTGAATGTGATAGACAAAGGTAATTTTAAGAACCATTTTTCTTAGAAGGCAGGAGATAATTTTAGTGTTATAATTTTGATATTTATTGTTTGGTTTGTTTTTTTTTTTTCTCTTTAATCAAAATGGCAAAAAAAGAGTAATAAGGAAAGAAGACTGTCAGTGTCAGAGAATGTTTTACCTTGAAGACTGTCAAAGATTAACCACAGAACTGCCATCAATACAGAATAAGATATTCACATTTGGATGTTTTGAAAACATTTACTACTATAGCATTTGTGTTAGCAACAGCTAAATGTCTAATATGCCTTTTGTTAAAAGTTTTTGAGAATGGTCTGTTACCCTCTGAAACAAATATCTTTGCTGCTGCAGCTAAAATTAACAAAGCGTTAAAGAGGCTGTAGGATCTCTCAAAGCAGTGATACACACACACTGCATCAACCATGCAGATGTTTTTCTTTACCAGAGCTAGAGATAGTTGCCTTTTACTAAATCTAGAGACAAACACAACCTCTCTATTTTCCGGAAAGAAACATTAGACGTTGGAATGTGCTGCCCAGGGAGGTGGTTGAGTCACCATCCCTGGAGGTGTTCAAGAGGGGATTGGACGTGCACTTGGTGCCACTGTTTAGTAGTCATGAGGTCTTGGGTGACAGGTTGGACTTGATGATCCTTGAGGTCTTTTCCAACCTTATTGATTCTGTGATTAAATATTCCTTTTTGTTTGTTTGTTTACTGAGTTCTCATGCTTGTCTTGATAAGAGATCTAATGTTAAATAATGTTTTAAGAACATTTTTTTCATCTTTCCATGTAATATCAGCACTTTTGCAAAGTATAGACATTGTTTGTCTGTTGTGCTTTACTTCTTATTGTTACTTACATGATTTTAAGACGAAACAGTGAATAAAAATTTTCCATTACAGGCAGATAGTTGTTAGACTGCAAGAGGTTGAATCTTCATTATAACTATTTGGTGCTGTGGAATGCTACCCTAAATGCAAAGTGGGAATAGAAGCCCCTCAGGACATAAGCAGATTTGTTTTGTTTTATACTTGCCTGGATATAAATGACTATCCAAAGTGCAAGAATGTGGAGAAACAAGCTCAAATATTGTGCTTTATACAGCTTTGCCTGTAGTACAAAACCACAATTTATATAAGGAAACAGATTCTAAGAAAACTGAAGATGAGGAGTACATAAATTACAGAACACCACTCATCAGATAATGTAAATGTTGGAACTAATTGCTATGAACTGATAATTTCCCAGTGAAAGTACACATGTTTATTTATTTATTTATTTATTTTTATAAAACAAAGAAGAATTGTAATGAGAATAAGATAAGATGGTGTTGGCAATATAGATTTTTTAGGGGGGCATTTAATTTTAATCAAAAAAGATATGTCAGAGCAAATAGAAAACAGTAGATAGCATAAAGAAAACTACAATTTGGAGGTTATTAGTGTGTTTTCAACACTCCATGAAATCATTCTTTTTCTCATCTATCATTCAAGAGAGGTATCAGTTATATATATAACAGAAGAGTCAGCTTATTCCTCAGCTATCTTCAAATGAAACCTCAGCATGTGATTCTCTTTAACCTATTGCTCTATGACCTCAAAATTCCTCTACTTTTTGTCTTCCCTTTCTTGTATATAGTTCTGCATATAGTTCACAGCAAAGCTGTGAAAATAGAACTCCTAAAGGTCTATGGGTTATCTGATGATACAATTTACAATTATAGCCTTTTTTTTTGTCATTGCCCCCAAATTCCTGCATCTCCATAGTACATTTTCACAACCAGTAATTAATTATCATCATTTATCCTAGTGTAAAGGTAAATATATGGGAAACACAGTGTACTTCAGATGTACAGCATATGCAGTCTGGCATATACTGTTGTTAAATAGCAAGGTTTCAAACATACATTGCACGTGAAGTGTATTCAATCCATTTGAAATATTTTTTGCATTTGTTTCACCCCCTAAATTAACCCTAAGTAAGATATTTTTTTATTTGAGCATAAGATTTACTTATCTCAATATTGATTTACAATATCAAAATCAATAATAAAATCAATATGCTGGTTCATTGACTTCCAATCTGAAACAGTAAATTAAAGAACATTTGCTCTTGAAATCACAGATGCTATTCATGTTGTATCATAAAAGAAAGTGCACCAAAAGACTATTGTTTTCTTATTTAAAGAAATCTCTACTACATTTAAATGCATGATTTGAAAGTAGGTTAGAGAATTTTTTGCAAAAAATCTTTTTGCCCAGTTCAGTAGATGTGATAACACAAAATATGCAGAAAAAATCCATCTTTTTGTCTATCCTTTGATCTTAGATTATATTTTATATTAAAAAAAGTAGTAACATAACATCTTTCAAGATAGAAGGGTAATATATATGGCATAAAACTAGGGTTGCCTACACTAGTTTTAATCTAGCGTGAAGAAAATAATTTTAAATATGTATGTCAGAAGAGACTGCAGCAAAGCCTCAAACTTTGGATATGGTATTGGTTCATGAAAGAACAAGCTGCAGGAAAAATATAATTAGTATTGAGCTATTAAAACCTTCTTTATTATATGTTTATGTTCTGTGATAAGCTCATATTAATTAATACTTATCATGGGTAAATAGGATTTATTTTATGGTCCATCTGAAAATCTACATGCTGTAATATTTGAAGCGAATATGAATCAAAAGGATTTTCATAACATTAAATAAGTGCTGTAAGAGCTACTACAAAGATTTGTATTTGCACAAGAAGCATGGGAAATAAGCAGGATGAACTAGAAATTTGGATGCAGTCACAGGGCTATGATCTTGTCACAATTACAGAGACAGGGTGGGACAGCTCCCATGACTGGAATGTGGTTATGCGGTTGAAAGGGACCTCAAGAGATTATTGAGTCCAAAGCAGGATCACTTAGGGTAGTCCACACAGGAATGCATCCAGGTGGGTTTTGAAAGTCTCCAGAGAAGGAGACTCCAAAACACCCCTAGGGAGCCTGTTCCAGTGTTCTGTCACCCTCACTGTAAAGACGTTTCTCCTCATGTTGGGGTGAAATCTTGTATGTTCAAGCTTGTACCTCTTGTCATCTTAGTGTGCACCACCAAAAAGAGCCTGGTCCCCTCCACTTGACACCCACCCCTCGGAAATTTATAGACATTGATCAGATCCCCTCTCAGTCTTCTGTTCTGAAGACTAAACAGCCCCAGGGATCTCAGTCTCTCTTCATAGGGGAGATGCTCAAGTCCCCTAATCATCCTCATGGCTCTCTGTTGGATTCTCTCCAGCAGGTCTCTGTCTCTGTTGAATTGTAGAGCCGAAAACTGGACACAGTATTCCAGGTGTGGTCTCACCAGGGCAGAATAGATGATGAAGAGAACCTCCCTAGACCTGCTGGACACACTTTTCTTGATGCACCCCAGTATACCATTGGCTCTTTTGGCTGCAAGGGCACATTGTTGTCCCATAGAGAGCTTGCTGTCCGCTAAGACTCCAAGGTCTTTCTTCATTGAGCTGCTTTCCAGCAAGGCAGCCCCTAACCTGTACGGGTACATGTTGTTATTCTTCCCCAGATGCAGGAACCTGCACTTGTCCTTATTGAATTTCATGAGGTTTGCCTGCACCCAGCTCTCCAGCCTGTCCAGATGTTGTTGGATGGCTGCACAGCCTGACGGGGTGTCAGCCAACCCCTCCTCCCCCTCAGTTTTGTATCATCAGCAAACTTGCTGAGGGTACTCTCAATCCCTTCATTCAGGTCATTGATAAAGATATTGAACAAAACTGAACCCAGTAACGTTCCCTGGGGAACACCACTGGCCACAAGCCTCCAAGTTGACTCTGTGCCACTGATGGCAACCCTCTGAACATAGGTGTGCACATAGGTGTGCACACAGGTATGCACATAGGTGTGGCAAACGCAAGCAGGAGAAAAACTTTGGCACTGTAATGGTTTAAATCAAAACAACAGGTTAACCTGTCTGCTCTCCCAACACAGAAGTGAGGAAAAAGCAACAGAAAAATCCCCTCCACTCCAAGCCAAAGAGAGTGAAATAAGAGTTTACTGAATGAATGTGAATATAATGCATATTAGCCTATTTGCAGAAAAAAGCATGGCAGAAATCAGCAGCAAGCAAAAGCAAGCAAGATAAAAGCCCACGCCAGGGAGCTACTTCCTTATCTCTTGCTCTCCCCCTGCCATCTCAGCAGAAGAGAGCCAACACCCAAAAACTTGGAACCCAAAAGCAGCACCCAGAACAGGAAGCCTCCCATGTTACCATCTAAACTTCAAGCCCCATAATACTTCGCTTCAGCCAGCACTTTCATTTTGAGGAAGGATGGTGTGAATAGCAGCAGACTAAAACTCAATCTATGACACTTATGCCATTTAAACAAATGCTCATACGTTCCTTGCCTTACCAGTTTTTAAACTTTCACTGTTAATCTCAGACCTTATCTTGTTTTCTGAATGTGCAGCTCCTTCAGCTTTAGGGCAGACTGTCAGAAACAAACTCTGTCAAGGAAGCTGTCATGTGCACCAGACTTTGGGATGTGGGGATTTTGCTTTCCCATGCCCCTGAACCTGAAAATTGTGCACTGTCAGACTGGGGAGGTTTCTCCCATCTGCTGTGGTTCCTGTAGGCAGGTCTGGGCAACAGCAAGACAAAAAACGTATTCCAGAGATGCAGCTGGAGAAGTTTGTTCAAGTATACACACACATTCCCCACTAGCATGCCTGGACACAAAAACCAAACACAAACAGAAAGTGGTGTCGTCATGGTACCCACATAAACATCTACAGCTGTCGCACACATAAACACTGGCAGCCAGTGATGTAGTTTACTCTGCCATTCATGTCTATAGTTTGCTGGTGAAAACACCTATGCTTACAGAGAATTTAAATTCCGTGGTGGAAAATACATTCCAGCCCCTAGAGCTGCAAACATCTGTGACCTATTGACACTGTGATCTGTGTCCCCTTTTCCAGGTACTAGCATCTAGGTACAATCATAGAGAGAATAGATTGTGAAATTGCATGGAAAATAGAGAAGAACATGATTCAATAAGAAGATAAGACAGACTGCAGTGATCAGGTGCAGGGCTAAGTCAGAAAAGTGTGCTGCTCAGGGCTTGTTTACATACAGGAAGCACTTTCTATCTGGCATCCTACCCCTCCCCCCCAACCCCAGCTCTCCATTTCCCATGCTTTTACTTCTGTCTAGCTTTTCCTCCTCTCAAGAAACTCAACCTTAATTACCTTTTTTTTCAATTTGTCCCAGTTAAGCTAAATCTATATCCAAATATGATTTTTTTGATAACCCTTTTGTGCTTAAGGTTTGCAGGAAGCCTTCATTATCCAGTAGCAGGCAGGATTCCAGCCAGTTTCAGTGCTGCATGTTGTAACTAAAAAGGAAAATGAAAGTACTTGTTAGACTTTGAACATATTCTTGTCAGATTCACCACTACAGCTTTGAACCACTGAAATTCATCCAGCTTTCATCCAGTTTTCTTTTGACCTTTCTAGAAAGACCATATTTCCTTCTACTTTGTTAAACTTCACTTTAGTAATTCAGAAGTTGTAACTATTAGAAGGAAAATGTACATTATTGCAAAAGTGTGCTTGTTGAGTTTCTGCCAGATTGTCCAGAAATCCCATTTTTGTGGACAGGGTTTATATTTATCTGGCAGTCACCTAGCCACAAATTCCATTTTGTTTCCTAAGGTCAAAATAGTACTCCTATTCTGCTTTTCAGAACTAATTTTAAAAGTGTTTCAGGACACCAGAGATGTCCACAGATGTTATGGTAATTATAATATATATGCTGTCACAAGCTGCAGAGACAGTTGTTCTTATTAACATACCTGACATTTCAATTTTGAAAGGAAAAAGCAAACCTAGGGGAAATCCACTCACCTGTAGAAAAATCTTTGCACTGCAAAAATGTTAGCAGTAGGTAATGAGCTCAAAACATAATTTGAAGTTAACATCAATGTCAGAGTCTAGAGTGTACCAAATAGATCTTAATAATCCTGGCCAGCTTCAGCTCTCCACACAGTCATGGGCACAGTGTATCCCTTTTAAGCCAGGGCCTGGTGAGACTATTGTCGGTGTGCCTATCTCCAGCTGTGTCTCCCGGATAGACCCTTCAGATCTGTATTAATGTTAATTTGTCTCCAAACACTGACAGCTGGATGAAGCCCTTGGACAGGCTTCTCAGACTGACGTTTTGCAGACTTGTGCTACAGTTTGGAATTGATCCTAGCCTTTAATCAGGCCCTACAAAACAATGTCCATCAGGAAAGTACAGTCATTCCTGTGATCTCCATTGTGCTTGACTCAACCTTGAGGAGATCATCAGGTCTCTGAGCCAAATACCATGGGGACTGGCCTAGAGCAGATCTGGGATTTGCCCCATGTCTTCCCCAGAGTTAACAGCCTGGCCCTGAACTCTGATCTCTCCCCATAGAGACAAATGTCTAACCAGCTCCAGGAAACTGAGCAAATCCTCTCTCCCCAGTCCTCCCTAGACTCAGGGCTCCTTGGGACAGCTTCAACACTAGCTCCTCTGCTCTCACAGTATGACAGGAACAGTCTGAATGCCCTACCCAGCTCCAAATGTCATGTTATCCCTGCCATGATCCTGAACCATGGTCCAAGCCCGCAGAGTCCCACCTTTAAGATTCTATACCGTTTCTGGATCAACTCCAGGTTCCCCATCCCACTGTCAAGTAGCCATTGCCATAGCCCTCCTGTGACATCATGGCCTTGTTGTAATCCTAACCTGAGCTTCAAACTGAACTCCAGTTTGAGCCATGTCCCTTTTCCAGTTCCCTTATCCCATCTCTACATATCCTGAAATAGACCACTGGTGCCCCACAGCCCCACATCCCTTCTAAGCCCAGATCTCTGTGAGACGGGAGTCTCTTTGCTCAAGGGACAAGGAAGAATGGTATCTGTCAGGGTCCTGAGGGCACAAAGCAATCTCTGTCCATGCTTAGACTACACCGAGGCCTCCTGCCAATTCTGCCCATAGCTCAGGACCTCATTTTATCTCAGATATGATCACTGAGTTTCGACAGAAGCAATGTTGTAGGTGTGCCTTTCTCCAATCCTGTCACATGAATGTATGCTTTGGATCCCCACTGTAGCCTCATCTCTGGCTCTTTCTTGGGTTTAGTATCCCAGGTGCTAAATCTGTCTCTGTTGTAGACATCTTATATAGCTCTCCTGGACAGAGATTGTAGTTTGTCTCCAGACTTGTAACCTGAACAGACACTGAATCACAGAATCACAGAATTTAAGGGGTTGGAAGGGACCTCAAAAGATCATCTAGTCCAACCCCCCTGCCAGAGCAGGATCACTTACACCAGATCACACAGGAACACATCCAGGCAAGTTTTGAATGTCTCCAGAGAAGGAGACTCCACAACCCCCCAAGGCAGCCTGTTTCAGTGTTCCATCACTCTCCGAGTGAAAAAATTCTTCCTTATGTGTCCATGGAACTTCCTATGCCTCAACTTCCACTCATTGCCCCTTATCCAGTCATTGGGCATCACCAAGAAGAGTCCGACTGCATCCTCTTGGCACTCACCCTTTACAAATGTATAAACATTAATGAGGTCAGCCTTCAGTCTCCTCCAAACTAATGAGCCTCAGCTCCCTCAGTGTCTCCTCATAAAGAAGATGTTCACTCTCTTAATAATTTTTGTGGCTCCACCCTGGACTCTTTCAAGCAGTTCCCTGTCCTTCTTGAACTGAGGGGCCCAGAACTGGACACAATATTTAAGATGTGGCCTTGCCAGGACAAAGTAGAGGGGGAGGAGAACCTTTCTCATCCTACTAACCACACCCCTTCTAATCCACCCCAGGATACCATTGACCTTCTTGGCCACAAGAGCACAGTGCTGGCTCATGGTCGAGCTTCCATCCACTAGGACCCCATGTCCTTTTCCCCTTCACTGCCCTCCCGCAGGTCAGTCCCCAGCCTATACTGATACATGGGGTTGTTCTATCTTACTTAACTGTTCCCTAACCCAGTCCTCATCAACCTAGTCCTCATCAACCAAGGAAAACTCCTCCTTTGTCATGTCTTCCCCTGGCACCTCAGGGGTCTGGGGCTCCTGAGGACACTCTCTAGCAGTATAGATGGAGACGAAGGTGGCATGTAGAAACTCCACCTTCTCTGTATCCTATGTCACCAAGGCACTCACCTCATTCAATAGTGGGCCTACATTGCCTTTAGTTTTTTCCTGCAATTTGAAGAATCCCTTTCTGTTGTCATTGACCTCCCTTGCAAGGTTGAGTTCCAAGGAGGCCTTAGCCTTCTTAGTTGCCTCCCTACATCTCTGACAACAGTTTTATACTCCTCCCAAATGGCCAGCTCCTCCCTCCATGATCTGTAGACTCTCTTCTTGCACTAGACTTTGCTCAGCAGTTCCCTACTTAACCATGTAGGTCTCCTGGCTCCTTTCCTCGATTTCTTACTTGTTAGAATGCTCTGATCTTGAGCTTGGAAGAGGTGGTCCTTGAATATTAACCAGCTATCATGGGCCCCTTTGCCTTCTAGTATCCTGCCCCATGAAATTTCCCCTAGCAATTGCTTGAAAAGGGCAAAGGTGTCCTTGCTGAAGTCCAAGTATGTGATTCTGCTTGGTATTCTGTTCCTACCACACAAGATGCTGAACACCACCATCTCATGTGGAGCCAAGGCTGCCCTTGACCTTCACTGATTCAACCAAGACCCTCTTTGTTAGTTAGTATTGTGTCCAATAGTGCTCCTCTCCTAGCTGGCTCATCCACAGTTTACATCAAGAAGTTATCAGCAATGCACTGGAAGAACCTCCTGGACTGTGGATGGCTGGGAAACATCTGGGTAGTTAAAATCCCCCATGAGAACCAGGGCCTGTGATTGCAAGGCTGCTGTGAGCTGCCTGTAGAAGGCCTCATCAAATTCCTCATCCTGATCAGGTGGTCTATAACAAACACCCACATCCATATCAGTCATTCTAGCCTGCCCCTTAATTCATACCCACAAACTCTCGACTCACCCCTCATCCACCCCTGCACAGAACTCAATACATTCTAGTTGCTCCCTCATGTAAAGAGCGTCTCCATCACCTCGCTTAGCTGATCTGTCTGTCCTAAAAAGGACATAGCCATCCATGACCACATTCCAGTCATGTGAGCTGCCCCACTATATCACTGTAATTGGCACCAGATCATAACCCCTTGACCACACATGGGTTTCTAACTCCTTCTTTTTATTCTCCATGCTGCGTGCATTGATGTATAGGCATTTTTTGGGAGAGCAAGCTGAGCATGCTGATTCTACCCTGGTGGGGTAGGAGGCCTTCTGGTCTTCATTAATACTAGAACACTACCCCACTGGTGCAAACCCAGCAACAACCCTATCCCCCTTCAATTCTAGTTTAAAGCTCTATGAATGAGCCCTGCTAGTTCTTGTCCTAGAATCCTTTCCCCCTGTGAGATAAGCCTTTCCCACGTACTATGTAATATCTAGCCTCCAGATCTTTCTCTCTAGTGCCATCTTGTGCAGCTCTTGTCTGGATACTTGACATGAAACTCAATCTGATCCTCCAGTGACACGCTTTCTTTAGCTTTTGGATTAGAACAAGTTCCTTTACATTAACAAACAGGGCTGAGGCTAGGTAAGACTACATAGGAAATTGTCTGGTATGCAGGCTTTCATGGTATCAGAGTCAAGATCTCTATTTTGCTGTTATTTCTCTTCCACAAGCTACATTAAGTAGAAGGTACAAAAGATAGAAAGTTTTTTATGGGTCATAAAATGTTGATACAATAATTTTTTCCTTTGCTATACATTGGTCATTTCTTTCAATAGTATTTTTGAAGTATATCAACTTGTGTGAAAAAAACTCTAAACCTTATAATTGTACTCAAAGGTAGTGAGACCCATCCTTCCTATTTTGCCATCATCTTTGAAAGAAATAAAGCACACAGAGGGCAGATGCCACTCATTGTGTGGAACAACAAAGTCAGGATATTTCTGAAGCATTTTTGTGAGAACCATGTAATGCATCATGAAGTACATGTATCCCTTGTTACTGGGGCAATTTACCAAGAATCAGGTTGAAATGAAGGGTACTTGTAACACAGGAATATTGGTTTCTACCAGTAATATTGACTTAGGCTTTTTGCACTTTATATATGTGTTTTCTAAATGTTATATTATATTGTATTATATTGTGTTATATTATATTGTCTTGTTTAATACAGATGACAGTACATATTCTTTCATGATTTAATATACAATTAATTTATTTATGGACATGTTCATATGTGGGTTGCTTAGAACTTCAAGGCATATGCTACAGGAAGAACTATACTGTAATTGGAATATGAAAACATGCAAGGTATTCCTGTTCTTTGTTGCAAAGTGTTCATACTCTAATTAGACACTCACTCATCCTGCATATATGAACTTTTTTGTTACTCTGATTCTTTATCATAAGAAATATAATTGGTTATTCAGAATTCCTAAAAGTAGGTGAGACACCACAGACTTCAATCAGTTTGTCCTACAGACTCAGATGCAGATGGGCCTGTAGGAAATGAAAGACACACAAGCATTGTTATCTGTATTGTAACCTTCTTGTTCAGTTTTCAGTCTGACTGCAGGTTACACTGTAGTCAATGGAAAGACTAGTTCTAAAGCACAGCATCACTTATTGAAGGTTATGATCATATTCTTTATAAGAACCATCTGAAAAAAAAGAAAAAAAAATATTGTTTCTGAGTGGAATTTGAAATTCTTTGACTCTATTTAGGGATACTTACCAAATAAATGAGCTCCTATAACAGTTAAAGTTGTTGTAATATAAATAGGACATATATTGTTACTACACACAAGAGATTTGATTAAAACCATTGTGACCTCTGCAATTTCTACCCTAAACTACTGAAAGCCACTGAAAGCAATGCAAGTGCATTTGATTTTTATATCTCATGATACAGTTGATCATTCAAGAAGCTCCAAGAGCTTAATTATATTATTCTGGTTTTTATCTTAAAACAAGAAGGATAGCATATGTCATTGAACATGAAGAAAACAATGAGGACAGTGCAAGAGATCATTACAAAATTTTTAAATTAATTTTGGCTCTGGAGGAGGCAGATGACTTGCACTTTATTTGGTGCTGAGAACTAAACAATTCAATTGTATTTTCTGAAGAAAATTGCACGTAGATCAAAGTCCAGCTAGTTGAAGATCAGTCCCGATAGAAATAATGTTGTTATGACAGCAAACTAATAAAAGACTTAAACATTCAGATGGTCTATCCTCAAAGAAGCGGAAGCCTTTGGATATCTGATAATTATTTTGATGACCAATTGATGAATGGGTGCTTATTTCAATGACAAAATGAAGACACAATGTACATGTTCTGAGCACACAATGGGGAAAAAAGACCCACATATATGTGATGGGAGATAAGATGAGGTCATAGAGTCATGAGTATTATTAGGGGACTTTAGCATCTCCCCTGTGAAGAGAAACTGAGATCCCTGGGGCCATTTAGTCTGGAGTAGAGAAGATTGAGAGGGGATCTGATCAATGTCTATAAATATCTGAGGGGTGGGTATCAAGTGGAGGGGGCCAGGCTCTTTTTGGTGGCACGCACTAATAAGACAAGAAACAACAGGAACGAGCTTGAACATAGAAGATTTCACCTCAACATGAGGAGGAACTTCTTTACAGTGAGGGTAACAGAGCACTGGAACAGGCTGCCCAGGGGGTTGTGGAGTCTCCTTCTCTGGAGACTTTCAAAATCCACCTGGATGCCTTCCTGTGCAGACTATCCTAGGTGATGCTGCTCTGGAAGGGGGTTTGGACCTGATGATCTCTTGAGGTCCCTTCCAACCTCTGATATACTGTGATACTGTGATAAAATCATAGAAGCATATAATCATCCAGGCCACAAAGGACCTCCAAGATCGTCAAATCCATCCATTTTGCACACCACCAAGACTGTTGCTACACCATGTCTCCAAGCACTAGACTGTATGACTTTTAAATGCGTCCAGGGATCATGATTCAGCCACCTCTATGGGCATTCTATTCCAGTGCCTGACAACCCTTTCCATGATTTTTGTTTTTCTGAATGTCCAGCCTAAACCTCCCCTAGTGCAGCTTGAGGCCATTCCCTATCATTCTATCATTACTTACTTGTGAGAAGAGACCAGTGCCTACCTTTCTACAACCTCCTCTGAGGTAGTTGCAGAGAGCAATAAGGTCTTCCCTCAGCCTCCTTTTTTGTAGATTAAACAGGCCCAGTTTCCTCAGCCACTCCTCACAGGACTTGTTCTCCAGGCTCTTCACCAATTTAGTAGCCCTTCTCTGTATTTGCTCCAGTACCTCAATGTCTTTCCTTTACTGCAGTGCCCAAAACTGAACACAGTACTCAAGGAGCAGCCTCACCAACACTGAGTACAAAGGGACAATCACCTCCTGTGCACTGCTGCCCACGTTATTTCTAATACAAGCCAGGATGCCATTAGCCTTCTTGGCCACCTGGGCACAGTGCTGGCTCATATTCATCTGCTTGTCAATCAGTATCCCTACATCCTTTTCCACAACACAGCTCTCTAGCTGTACTTCCCCAAGCTTTGCAGCGTTACATGGGGTTGTTGTGGCCCAGGTGCAGGAACCAGTACTTGGCTTTGTTGAAGCTCATATAATTGACCTCAGCCTGCCTACCTTCAAGGAGATCAATACTCCCACCTGATTTTGTGTTGTCTGCAAATTTACTGAGAGTGCATTTGATGTCCTTATCCAAGTCATTGATAAGGAAATTGAACAGGATCAGTCCCAATACTGACCCTTGGGGAACACCACTTGTGACTGGCAGCCAGGTGGATTTACCTCCACTGACCACTAGCCTCTGGGCCTGGCCACCCAGTCAGTGCTTTAACCAGCAGAATGTGTGCCCATCGAAGCCATCAACAGCCAGTTGTTTTATCAGAATGCCATGAGAAACCGTGTCAAAGGCTTCATGGAAGTCCAGGTAAAGAACATCTGCAGCCTTTCCTTCATCCACTAGGTGGGGCATCTTGTCATAGAAGGAGATCAGGTGGGACCTTACCGTCATAAATCCATGCTGACTGGGTCTGATCACCTGGTTGTCCTGTGTACAGGCCTGGAGCCCTCAATATAGGAAAGACATGGACCTGATGGAGCAGAGAAGGGCCACAAAAATGATCAGGGGGTTGGAGCATCTCTGCTATGAGGACAGGCTGAGGGAGCTGGGGTTGTTCAGCCTGGAGAAGAGGAGGCTCTGGGTAGATCTAATAGCAGCCTTCCAGTACCTGAAGGGGGCCTATAGGAATCATAGAATTATAGAATCATAGAATCATAGAATCAGTCAGGGTTGGAAGGGACCACAAGGATCATCTAGTTCCAACCCCCCTGCCTTGGGCAGGGACACCTCACACTAGATCAGGATAGGCAAGATCCAGAAGAAGGATGGAGAGAGACTGTTTACAAAGGCCTGCAGTGAGAGGGCAAGGGACAATGGCTTCAAATGAGAGAAGGGCAGATTTAGATTGGGTATTTGGAACAAATTCATTACTATGAGGGTGGTGGAACACTGGAACAGGTTACCCAGGGAGGTGGTTGGCGCCTTCCCTGAAGATGTTCAAGGTAAGGCTCAACGAAGCCCTGGGCAGCCTGATCTTGTTGACAATGTGCCTGCTGACTGCAGGGAGGTCGGACTAGGTGACCTTTGGAGGTTCCTTCCAACCCAAACCATTCTATGATTCTATGATTCCTTATGGTGCATAATGGCACTCAAAATGATCTTCTCCATTACCTTTCCTAGCACTGAGGTCAGACTGACAGGCTTGTAAATCCCTGGTTTCCTCTTTAGCGTCTTATGGAAGGGTGTCACATTTGCTGTAAGAAAGGCCAAAGGGAGGATGAGATGAGATGAGATGAGATGAGATGAGATGAGATGAGATGAGATGAGATGAGATGAGATGAGATGAGATGAAAAAAGTAACTAAAATCAATCAGTAATACAATAATGTTGTCCAAATTATATCAATAGATGGACCTAAAGTTTGTTTTTAAAACAGAAGAAAACTAGAGAGTTAATTATATATGCAGGAATACTATATTATGTGCAGTATCTTAAGGTCATGTCATGTCCTTCAACTATTTTTCAACATCTTTCTTGACTATTTATACATTTTTTCCCCTCAGAAACAGATGAAACTAACAGCAGACAAAAATTTTATGTCTCTAGTTGACTGGGGCCCAGAAATTTCTTCAGTTTAGAAAACTCTTTAAAGTATTTAGATTTTTTTTTCATGTGATTTGATAGAAATCATCAAAAATAGAGTTTAGGATGGTTCCTGAGCACTGTCTAATTCAACCTGCTGTTTGAAGACAAGATAAAGTACTTAGTTTTAAAGTGCTATGTCCATCATAAAAAGTAATAAAACCATAAAAGCTGCAACAAATTTTGTTTTCTCAAATATTTCTCATTGTTTCTCTCTATACAAAAATGATCTTGAATCAAATTAGTTACAATAACTGTTCCACTCCTGCACTCTGATTGATACATAGCTCAGAGCAGACACTCAGATGAAGATCTAATGATCTAGTGGGGGGAAAAAAAAAGTTAACTGCTAACTGTATATCAATACCAGGCACTACTAGTCACTGTTCTGAAAATCATTGTAAAGGAAATTACAGGATTCAGGATTAGTTACCTTTCTATTGAAGGAAAAAAAGAGCTGACAGGAAGTTTTCCATGATTTGCCCTTCATAGTTAGAATATGCAGTCTAGTGGTTCACCTCTGCAGCCAGAAATGTAATTACAACTTACTTTCTCTGTTAACAAATCACTTTGAATGATTTCTTCTCATGATTCTTTGCATGACAGTCTTCTCAATGTTAGCAAATGGACAGGTACCTGCCTTCCAGAGCGCTGAGTTACACAAAAATTTTCACTTTAACTAAACACACCAAAAATAATCTTTAAGACACAGATGACCTGGAAGATGATGGCAGATAAAGAAAAAAAAATATTTGATAAATGAGATAAGCATGTTGGGAAGAGTTTGAATGCCATCAAATATTATCCTGAGTCAAATATAAACATCTCCTTTTGATATTTGAAGGTATAAGGATTATCACTTTCTTTCTTACAGAGTAAAGAAGTAAAAGGATTAGGACAATAAAGTTTGTGATATTTTTTATATAGCAAAATGAGACAAAGGATTCTTTGTCAGTAATCTCTTCCAAATGAATCAGCAACTTCTTCAAATACCCTATTGAAATATTCATATAACCTAACATCATGCATTTAAGTGCAGTAGGAGAGTCTTTGGAGACTGAAGTGTTCAGCCTTTCATGATTCACACAGAAATAGTTAAAATTAAGATCCCTTGTCATGTTGTTATTCTTGCTTTGATCAGGCAGTTGAATAGATGAGTCCAGACGCCTCTTTAAACATAAATTATTTTGATTTCATCTTTTGAAATCTAGGGTTATAGCATAGGCACAATGAAACAGCATGGGATTTATACAGTATTTCTGTAACACCATAGGTGAATTCTTGTAATCACTTATAGATATGAAAGCAAGGGGAAGTTTTTTCTCCCCCCCCGACTTTTATAGAGGATGAACATTTTTTAATATATAACAAAACCTTTTAAGAAGTTAAACTCTTACATCTTACTATCAAAAATGCATTTAATAAGAATGAAGATGTAATAAAAGTTTATACTGAAAAAAGGTATTTTAATCCTACATTGAGAAAACAACATATACTACCATTTACTGTCTCTTCCAAACAATATATGCCTTCTTTTATAGAATAATTTTCACAAAAGAGTTATATTTATTGTTAATTTGTAAATAAAAAATATGTATTCAATTTTCCCAGTCTCACTGAGTTTCAGTGGTGAGCTTACACAAAAACTGTTTTCCTCCAATCACATAACTAAGTAAATTTATTTTCAGTTTTATCCACAGATTTCCACATGCAAAATGAGTTTATTAAGCAGCATTTTAAATGGAATCTTTCTCATTTTACTGAGGTGAAGACTGAATGACAAAGCACAGAGAAGCTAGAGAAAATCCAACAGAGAGCCACAAGGATGATTAGGGGACTTGAGCATCGCCCCTATGAAGAGAGATTGAGATCCCTGCAGATGTTCAGTGTTGAGAAGACTGAGAGGGGATCTCATCAATCTGCATAAATATCTGAGAGTAGGTGTCAAGTGGAGGGGGCCAAACTCTTTTCGGTGGTGCACACTAATAAGACAAGAAACAATGGGTACAAACTTGAACACAGAAGATTTCACCTCAACAGGAGGAGAAATTTCTTTACAGGGAGAGTGATGGAGCACCAGAACAGGCTGCCCGGGGGGGTTGTGGAGTCTCCTTCTCTTGAGACTTTCAAACCTGGATGCATTCCTGTGTGGGCTACCCTAAGTGATCTTGCTTTGGCAGGGGGGTTGGACTCGATAATCCCTTGAAGTCCCTTCCAACCTCTAATGTACTGTGATACTGTGGTACTGTTACATTGTTGCAAAGGTGAAGAGTCTGGTTGGAGATCTGTGGCTAGTGGTGTTCGCCAGGGGTCAGTACTGGGCCCAGTCTTGTTCAACACCTCCATCAGGCCACAAAAATGATCCAGGGGTTGGATCACCTCTGTTATGAAGACAGGATGAAAGAGTTGACGTTGTTCAGCCTGGAGAAGAGAAAGCTCAGGGGATAACCTGAAGGGGACTTATAAGAAGGATGGAGAGAGACACTTTACAAGGGCCTGTAGTGATAGGACAAGGGACTATGGCTTAAAACTAGAGAAGAGTAGAACTAGATTGGATGTTAGGAACAAGTTCTTTACCATGAAGGTAGTGGAACATTGGAAAGAGGTTGCCCAGGAAGGTGGTTGGAGCCCCATCCCTGGAGATACTCAAACTCAACATGGCTCTGGCAACTTGATCTAGTTGAGGATGCCCCTGCTTACTGCAGAGGGGGTTGGACTAGGTGACCTTTGGAGGTCCCTTCCAACCAGTATCTGTTTATGTAAAAGTAGAATATATTAATTCACTACATGCCAACTTGTTGGATAAGTATTTGATTTTGTATTATGAATATGATTTATATGTATATGGTTTACTTTTTCTACAAACAAGCTAGTTTCTGGTTAAAACTTTGTAAGTATAAGTTCATGTCTACCACTAGTCTCCATTGAAAGTAGATGGCTGTTGTTAATTTCATAAATATATCGGTATCCTCAAGATCAGTTAAACAAAACCCCCAAAATTCCCAAATTATTATTATTTATTTTCATTGATTTTGGTTTTTACTCTCAGTCTGTGAGAAGCATTCCATGTCCTCGGGAACAGTTGTTTCACCTTTCACGTGACTCAGCCACTACTCCTTTCTTCTGCCCTAATAAATACACCTGGTACTCCTTAGAACTACTTGTGAAAATTCAGCTCCAGTATTAGTTTCCTGCTCCAATCAGGAGCCAGGAAGTAGTTCTCTATTGAAGAGAAAAAAACATCCCATAACTGAGGGTATTAATGCAATGTGCAAATATTAAGCCATTAGCATTTTTGCCCAGCTATTTACTGGATAGTTTCATAGCAATAAAATGTGTTATATACATGCATAATAACAAGATATGGTATGTATTATATATTAAGATGTTATCTATATTTTACTTTTGAATAGATTATACTACTGTATAGACTGCAATAGAATGTATAATCAGAATTCATTTTAATTCATATAGTTAATAAAATAACATTAAAAATTATCTTCAAAATTTGTTTTCACATACAAGGTATAAATACATAAACACTGCAGGGTTTTTAAAATATGTTTTGCCTAAGTTTCCTTCATACAGATACATTTATTTCAGATTATTTATTTTATTTTTTTGATGATTAGCTAGAGGTTAGTGAATTAGATCAGCTAACATCTCCTTAACAGATTATATCTTTTTTGTCTATTTTTTTTAGAATGCCCAGTGTCATTGGTGAGATACTTATGTCCTTGAAGAGATAAATAGAATAGTTAAGATTGGAATGGACCTTGAAGAACATCTAGTTACAACACCTCTGACATGGGCCAGGAGCACCTATTAAACCATATTGCACAAATTCCAATTGAACCTGGCTTTATGAGATAAATTTTGAGGAAAGCCACTTTGCTGGAACATAAGAGGCTGGCTTGTATTGATACATTTGTCATAAAATTAAACAAATAATTTTAAAAGTGTGTTGTTTTTTATTTAATTAAAAGTTCAAGTAACTTCTAAGCAGACATGGTACACGCTACAACCAGAAAATAAACTGAGGCCAACATTTATTTATTTATTTATTTATTTATTTATTTATTTTTAATGTAATAGCAGGATGCTAAGAAACACTGGAGCAGAATTTCCATTTCATTTTTAAGTTTTTTTTAAGGTGCACTTCTAAGCATCCTCTGTATTTTCATGTCATTGTCTTCACAATATTACTATGTTTAACAACTACTGAAGTTTTAGTGTAGTGTAAGCAATTTTGATCTTATAGGATATAAGTTCATAGCATCTTGATCCCTTCCAGGCTTTTAGGTTTGGTTTTTTGAGGAAATCACCTACGTGAGCTGCATTCTTGATATTAACATGACAGCTGTTAGGGAGGATTGCTTAGCTCTGTGCTTCTCCCCTTTGCACCCGTTGCTTTTAATTAACTGGTTGTAATAATTCTCACACTGCTGAACTTAGAAGAAAATCACTTCTCACAGTAATTCACTCTAAATCAGTCATAAGGCAGCAAGATTGCTTGAGAAGCTAAAAATTTACAAGTTTTCAAGCGAATGAATTTGCACATCTTTAAAGATATTCTGATCGTAAGTCCTTTTATTCATAGCAAGCACATACTTGAGGGTTTAGTTTATATTTGTAGTAAAACTTTAATATTTTATTCAGTGAGATATTATAGTGTCATTGGGAAGCTTGAAAGGGTTAATTATATTCCTCCCACACACCCCACTCCACACACCCCCAACATGAACATAACATTATCTTGTAGTTCCCAGGGAAGCAGTGTCAAATTAAAACAATATGAAAAATTTTATAAGCCATCTTTGGAAGATGTTAATATTTTCAATTCAGGTCTGGATATAATACTCAGAAATATTTACAACAAATAATGCTTTTTTATTTAATGTCAAACATGAGAAAAATTTGTTAAAAAAAGATTCTTGTTCCAGGACAATGTCATCCTTATGCTGCACAAATCCTGAAGCAGAAAGGTCACATTTATTTCCACAACAGGAGAGAATGGTCTTGCAGCTAAAGAAAATATGTAATCAACAACTGTCATTTGGAAAGAAGCTGCATTTTTTAATGCTTTTTTCTTTTCTTGAACTCTTAGAGTTTACCTGCTCTGCACTGTAATGAATAGTGTTTCATCTTCTTATGAGTGTTTAAGACTTTTTTTTTTTTTTTTTTGAGGTGGTGGTGGTGGTATTTTGCTTGTTAAAATAATTACATATTTACAGTGGAATTCAGGAGTCCATAAAAGATCTGGTAGGGAGACTATAACATCATTCTATGACTGACATTTCCAGACATTTCAGATAGTGTTTCAGCATTCAGTAGAAACTGGACCGAACTGAAACAGTGGATACAATCCTTTTCAAATTTTGAATCAATTTACTACTATCTTGTCGATTTATAGTTTGTAGTAGTGAAGTTCAAAATTCTGAAATACCTCAAAACCCATGTTTGATTCACAACAATGAAAAATTAGTCATTTACAGCACTGACTAGTGAAAAACTAAGAAAACAAGTCCCACAGTCTCATATGAGAAACAGTGATCTAGCACTGATCAGGGGATTCCGTTCCAACAGGTGTATCAAGGAAGAAGATCTCTAAATAATCACAGAATAAAAATGCAGCATTATGTGGTGTCCAAATAACCCAAATCAGAAGTAATGTGGATTAACACAGGTGAGAGAATGAGATAAAACAAATGGATTACTTTAATCTGTATGATTTGAGCAATATCTATCACAACCATCTATTGTGCCCTAGAGATTTGCCTCAAGGTGATCAGTACTACTTTTTGCTTACTTTTCAGTCAGAAAGCTGGAAACACATCGTATCAATAATGCAGAACAAACAAACTGACAAAATCCCAGAAGCGTCATCAGTCATCTATTCTAATTTTAGTATCAATTTTATGTTATTTTCTTACACCTAAACTCAGTACAGAGTAATGTACCTACAAAATGCAGTGGCTTTAGCAAGGCCTGTTTGCAATCCGTAGTAGGGGAATAGGTTCTTATATTCCAAATAAGCATCGCATTGCTTTATTTTGACTATGCCATCATTTCCTTGTGTTTGCATTGGCTTGTTACTCCACCTAGATACATACATGTTAAGTATTATGATGACGAAAAAATATGAAATTAATATATCCTACACAAACTAAGTAGTCTATTTGACTTAATATAATTTTTTTTAATGATGAAAACTCAAGGAATAAGAAAAGCCACTACTGAGCAAAGTATTTTACAGGCCACTAATAAATAAACTCTTTTGATATGAAAAATACAGTCAAAGTGAGTAAAAAGAAAACACAAGCACTCACTATCCTCTAATGGGTTTAGTACCTTTGGTTATGATTAAATCCAGCTAGACTAATGATAGTGTACTTAATGATAGAGAGAGAAATCCAGCAAGTCTTTTGGGATGATTGTGATTTATTCCTAAGCATTAAAGAAAAGTAAATCCAGATACAATTATGGTAAACATTTTGAATAGTTCTCTTTTAGCATATATGATTGCAAGGCATATTAAGAGTACATAAGTAGTAATAATATGGAAAAAGCATGGGATAGACTAATCCAGGAAATTATTGCAATAGCCATTCCAGATAAATATCTGTAACCCCAGCTGCATATAGAGTCTGAGACAAGTTCAGGCACCAGTAAATTAACAAGATAAAACATGTATAATACATATGTGACAGGATTTTTTTTTAATTCATTTAAACCTCTTACATATAGGCATTTATGATGTTATAATTGTGCCAGGATGTAAGTATGCTTGTGTCATTATTTATCAACATTTTAAGGAAAGATTGTAGAACTATATATAAAGAACTACAAAAAAATAATTAAAAATAAACCAAAAGAAACACACATTTCCTAAGGAGGAACGTTTCACAGTAGATCTTTTGTAGCATCTGAAGTGTTTCTAACTTACAGGTTATGTGCTAAAAAAGCTTTTATTCAGTTAGGAAATACTGAGTTTAAAACAAGGTTAAGTGTGGTTTCTAGTTCATCTAGTAGCAGAGTCAGTACTGGAAATTCAAAGAGTAATGTTTTGGAACGCTTTGGCTAAGTCAGAAGGGAACTGTTTAAACTGGATTATTTGAAGCTGCTACCTGATATAAGGAAGCACATGCACTTTCAACTGCCCCTCAGCTTGAAGAGGAAATTATTCCCATGGGTCATTGCTCATAGGTACACAGAATGCAAAGAAGACTTCCTGTGCTACTGACGTGTCCTGAATTTTCATTTCAGGACTATTGTAGTTAGGTTAGAATATTATTTTCTTCCTTTTTTTACTTTTGATTAAAGGGTATGTGTGTTTTACTTAAAGATGAAATAACTTTATCCCATTGTCCTGGAATTAATTTAATTTGGTTTGAGTCTAATTCAGTAAATTATTTTTTATTCATGCTTTATGTTTTGTGTAAATTAATAAAATAATACCTTTCATAGGAGAGATGTATGTGATAAGATCTAGTTCAAGATTAACACATATAAGTGGAGGCATCTATGTAAAAGTATCATCCAGATTTCCCAATTCCTATTTTACTCAGTGGAAATTGAATCAGTGCCACCAATGGAAGCCAGAGTGAATTGTAGCTGAGAAGATGTTAAAATAGGATTGTTACATAGTCATTTTGTGGTATTTAAAATAATCTAAGCTAAATTATCCATACAAATTAGCATTTGCAGAAAATGCTCACAAAAGAATGACATCTACGGATGACATTAGAGAAGTAACAGGATTTTGCCCTCAGTCGCTGCTTTAGAAAATTCTGAATCAGCGTAGGAGTTTTCACGCTGGTGAAACCAAACTAGTATGAACCATTTGAGCACAGTCTTACAATCCAAACTTTCTATTCTTTCTTCCATAACAGGTTTTGAGTAGACCCTGAGGTTATCACTACAAATAGTCAGAATGTTTCACCAAAAAAGATTAATTATAAATTTGAGGGGGAAAAAACCCACCACAAAACCAACAACAAAAACAAACAATAGAAATTTGGTCCTATTAATAGAATCTTTATAACAGATCTAGCTGTAGCTGTGACCTCTGTTCTTTTAGCAGTTTTGTAACAAAAAAAAAAAAAAAAAGAGGTGTATTTGAATTAGAGTATCAGATGTTATTTTTTTCATGTGAAGTATTTGTGTGGATCTTTCAGTCAAACTCATACGTGCAACAGTATACTGAAATGTAATTTTGTGTAGGCTGTTCTTGTTCAGGGTAGTGGCACCTCAAATTATTATCACTAATGCAACAAGCAGACACAAAATGGTTTCTGATTATATAGTAGATCATGTAATCATGTTAATGGAGTTTGCCTTCAAAATTTGCTCAACATTTTCATAATCAGCAAAAAATGTGAATTCCCTCAGGGCTAGTGTTTCAGATGTGGCAGCATTCATATCTTTGAGATATATTAGCTGTTTGTAAAATAAAAGGTCTTCTCTTCATCCTTTATCTTCTTTTTGAACAAAGCCACTTTTATTCAGTACATCTTTTTTTTTCTGATTCTGCATAATTATTATCAGACATTATAACAAGCTAAGATTTTGTTTATATATTTTGTGGATTAGGAGAAAGTGAATATTTTCACAGCCTGTAGAGTGGTATGAAATAATGTATATCCACTCCAAACAAATGTAAAGCAAGATGCAGGAAGCATGTTTAACTGCTAGAAACATTTTCAGTACAGTTCCACCAGAAGTCATCATCTGTAAGTCTTCAAGCCTGGGACTAATAAGTCACCTAGACAGATTGATGGGAAGTATTTGAAAAGAAGTTACTGGTGATCAAGTTTGGGTGTTAAGAAATATTCAGAATAAGTAGCATGGAAAATCCAAAGAGACTTTCATTTATGTAGTTGGGTTGAGACATGGCAAATAAAGTCTAATGCTGACAAATGTGCAGCAATGCATGATGACAGGAACAACGCTGACCTCAAAAAGAAAATAATGTATGGAGGAAGAATTTTTAAAATGAGTTATCTTAAAGACGTTATGTTAAGGGTGACTAAAAATTATTTCTTGTTTGTGTGGAAAGTAGCTGTTATTATTTATTGAATAGCAAATAAATATATGTATTTCACAAAAGAAACTATATCAAAAAAGCCTGTGTTAAGAAACTTTATAAATAAAACAAGAAAAATATATTATTTTTGAGATAACTTGTATACTATTTAGCTGTATTTCTAGGAGTCCAGTATTACTATTCATTTATTGCATTCAGATTTAACAGTTATTTTATTTTTTTTAATGTCATTAAAAATGAAGTATTCAGAATCACTGTGAGAAATGGAAATATTTGATTCATATTATTACAGTTAATTATATAGTATCTATTCTAAAAAAGTCTATATTTTCATTTGCTTTTCAGTCTGAGTTTTAAACAATGCAAGTTCTATTCCAGATGACACTGAGAGACTTTGTCTGGTATCTAAGGTGTTACTTCTTTAGTTGTATGAATTTAGATAGAACATAGAATTTTCTTAGTTCGTATAATCTGACTGTGCTCCAAATTTTGCCTTACTCTTTAAATGTTAGCATTATTCCACCGCTTGTGCGAGGAATATTGGTAAGTCCATGAATACAAGATGCAAGTTCTTACTAAATATTTTCTAAGGACCAGAATGGCCGATATACTTAAGAATGTTGAGGTTTTGTTTCTTTTGCTCTTTAAGGGATGGTAAAAGGCCTATAATTCTTCTGAAGCATTTAAAAATGTTTGATGTCGTATGGTTTTCATCAAGAAGAAATAATAATCTGTAATAAAATTTGCAACAGAATTATAAGCTACATTTCTGTGTGCCAGAGAGTTTCTTTTCACTGGACTACTATAAAAATTCCAGTGTTTTGAATTTCTGATACAACATTGTATAGTCACTATTTCTGTGCAAAGATGGGTTGTTCCACATTTGGTAGATGGGTGCATTTTGAGTTAATGTGAAAGCAAATTAAACTTTCACAAATATTAAGATATCCAAAGCCTCCTGGGAAACCTGCTCTAGTTGACTGCTTGCAGGATTTGAGTAGGTGACCTCTAGATTTCCCTTCAAAAGTAAATGTTTCTGTGATTCTTTGAAATGGGTAGAAACTGCACAGCAGCAATGGACAGTGACTTAAGTCATCATATATTCCCTACAGAAAATATTCCTGAAAGTCAGACTGATTTGACTCCAATGAAAGGAAAATATACTCCAATGGAAGGAAAATAATCAGCAACACTAACAATATAGAAAGTTAAAAATAAAAGAAATTTAAATGAAATGCTAATTTCCTGCAGTTGTCTATACCAGTGCTATTAATATCTTTCATTCATTAATTGTCTTTCTTTATCTTCAAATTATATGAAAGGCCCTTTGAATGTAAAATATGCACATATATATATATATTGTCACAATCCATTTTTTTAAGAAAGAAGTGTAATATTTTTAAAGGGATGAATGAGGTCGAGTCTTGAAACAACACACTGCATATTCATGAATGGAATAATAAACATGTGGATTCATGTTTATTTAGGATCAATTAAGGCTTAAAATTTAGCACCTGGTTAAGCTCTTTTGTTTTACTGGTGTGTACGTTTGCATAGAAAATAAAAAAAAAAAAAAAGAGAGAGAATCACAGAATTTACTATTTGTTCTTCCATATTCTCATCACTGATTGTCTTTCAAAATGCAGCTGTTCTGTCTTTGTAGTTCAGTCATTTCAGAGTTAGTGTCATCTCAGTTTCCTTCCTATTTTTCCTGTAACTGGTGATTTATCCTATACTGCATGCTCAATATGCATTTATTTTGGTGTCAGCCAAATCCAATGGGCATTTGTTTCCCAGTCCTCGGACTAGTAGCTCCTTTCCAAACAAAATTTTAAGTAATAATTTCCCTGATCAGGACTGAAATTGGGTTATCCCAGGGTAACCTTTCTTTGATTGCTTCATCTAATGTAAACTGGACCTCATCCTTAGTGTCTTTAAGTTTGACTGGAAACAAACAAAGTGTCAGGTATAATTTGCAATGCTGGAGTGATATGAACCATGACCATACACATTTTTCTGCAAAGAAACCAGATACCCTGAGTAAACTTGAGTCACAGTCATGGGGAAATCTATAATACTTCCAGTGCACAAGAAAACTTATCATATGTCCATTCAAGTGGACAAATGCTTGAACCACAGACCTTATGTTCCTTAGCTATTGATTTAAAGATTTTCTGTATTTCTTAAAGTGGTTAAAAATAATTCTAAGCATCTTTCAATTTAAAAATTTCAGGGAAATTAATTAAGAGCTTAACATAAGAGAATGCTGTTCAAATAAACACTTTTAAGAGGGAATTCAAGTAATGTCAATTCAGATGACAGAAGGAAAAATGCATAAATATAGGATTTCTGGGCAGTTTGTGATTTAAATGCTTTCTGACAAGTTGCTGAATCTGGATTATTGGATAAATTTGGATTTTGGCACATACATTCTGTTTTAGTGCTAGCAAGATTTGCAGTGTGAATCAATATAAAGAGAAAACTGGTCCAAATTTGTAACCTGTAGAGGACTCTGTAGCAATGACTCTGAAAGCCTTGATAGATATAATATAGGTTATCTCTGAGAAAGCAAATTCTAGTCAGGGACTCTAGGCTTGTCTTCTTCCAAGTTCTTGAAGTTCAGATTGTAACATGAGAGGTTTCTTGATCCAATTGATGCTTTCAGTTTCTGGATTTGGGATGTTGGTCTCTTCTGCTGGGGGTTGGCATGAGATGGGAGTGGTGAGGGGTTGGCTTGCTGCCTTCTGCTTGCTGCTGCCTTCTACCATTTGCTGCACTTTTTCTGCAAATAGGCTAAGGCAATTGTGCATTATCTCCTCTTTTTTTTTTTTTGTTTTTTTTTTTTTTTTTTTTTTTTTGATTAAAGCTCTTTATCTCAACCTGGAGGGTTTTTTGTTTTGTTTTGGGTTTTTTTTGTGTCACTTTTCCTCACTTCTGTGTTGGAAGGAAACAGGTGGTTAACCCATTACAACTATTATCTGCTTTTCCCTGTCTAAAGTCTCTGAAATAATGTAAAGCTCATCCTGTAGCCCAGTAGGCTAATGTTTAATTAGCTCGTAAGTACTGATACATTACATGCAGTCAGGTTTGCTGAGGTTGTGGTAAATCTCTGTTAGATATTTTTAAAGTCTTTGGATAGTAGAGACACTGAAAACTGTGTAGTATCAGAGAATAAGTCATGTCACCTTTATTGTAAAAAATCGTTTTCTGTTTGAAGCACAAGAGCACATTTATGCACTGTATATGAGACAGAAACAAGGGCAAAAAAGTGAACTAGGAAAAAGGTATTTTTCAATATAGATTAAACCTGTTATTTCCCAGACTTCTAATTATGATCTAGTAAGCATCCTTGTCCTCAGTTTTGGAAATGTTTAGATTCCAGTGTCTATGAGACGATTTAGGAGAGCTAAATGAAAATGAGATTTACAAGTCCTGGAAATTTTAAGCTCCAGGCTACAAGGCAGGGAGCTTAAAAACACATTGCTACACGACATATGGACAAGTACCATTCCAGATCAACATTCTACTGTCTTCACTCCAATTATTACAGGACAAAACTAGGGCAGATTTCTCTGCAAATTTGTTGCATACAGTCAAAATAGTGATAACACATTCAAGTATTTGAAAGTACTTCTTGTCTTGTTACAAATTCTGTTTAAATGTCTGTCATGTTGTTTGTTGGGGACATTTTCCGAAGTAGTTATGAAACCTGCATTTAGAGTTGGGACATCAAATACCTCTGCTTTTACTAAGTTACTGTTCAAAGGTGCATCGTTAAGGGTATTGAGACAAGAAATAAAAGGATTAATAATCATAGAATCATACAATCATAGAATCAAGAAGGCTGGAAGAGACCTCAAGGATCATCGAGTCCAACCTGTCACCCTACACCTCATGCCTATCTAAACCATGGCACCAAGTGCCACGTCCAATCCCCTCTTGAACACCTCCAGGGATGGTGACTCCACCACCTCCCTGGGCAGCCCATTCCAATGGCCAACCACTCTCTCTGTGAAGAACTTTCTCCTCACCTCCAGCCTAAACCTCCCCTGGCACAGCTTGAGCCTGTGTCCTCTTGTTCTGGTGCTGGTTGCCTGGGAGAAGAGACCAACCCCCTCCTGGCTACAACCTCCCTTCAGGTAGTTGTAGACAGCAATGAGGTCTCCCCTGAGCCTCCTCTTCTCCAGGCTAAAAAGTCCCAGCTCCCTCAGCCTCTCCTCATAGAGCTTGTGCTCAAGGCCTCTCACCAGCCTCGTTGCCCTTCTCTGGATATGCTCCAGCAATTCAACATCTTTCCTAAACTGAGGGGCCCAGAACTGGACACAGTACTCAAGGTGTGGCCTAACCAGTGCTGTGTACAGGGGTACAATGACCTCCCTGCTCCTGCTGGCCACACTATGCCTGATGCAGGCCAGGATGCCATTGGCTCTCTTGGCCACCTGGGCACACTGCTGGCTCATGTTCAGGCGCCTGTCAACCAGTACCCCCAGGTCCCTTTCTGCCTGCTGCTCTCAGCCACTCTGACCCCAGCCTGTAGCTCTGCATGGGGTTGTTGTGGCCGAAGTGCAGCACCCGGCACTTGGACTTGTTGAATGCCATCCTGTTGGACTCTGCCCATCTGTCCAGCCTGTCAAGGTCCCTCTGCAGAGCCCTTCTACCTTCTAACAGATCAACACCTGCTCCCAGCTTGGTGTCATCTGCAAATTTACTGATGATGGACTCAATCCCCTCATCCAGATCATCAATAAAGATATTGAACAGGATGGGGCCCAGCACTGATCCCTGGGGGACACCACTAGTGACAGGCTGCCAGCTGGATGTGGCACCATTCACCACCACTCTCTGGGCTCGGCCCTCCAGCCAGTTCCTAACCCAACGCAGAGTGCTGCTGTCCAAGCCATGGGCTGACATCTTGACCAGGAGTTTGCTGTGGGGGACAGTGTCAAAGGCCTTGCTGAAGTCCAGGTAGACTACATCCACAGCCTTTCCTACGTCCACCAGGCTGGTCACCTGATCATAGAAGGAGATCAGGTTGGTGAGGCAGGACCTGCCCTTCCTAAATCCATGTTGGCTGGGCCTGATTCCTTGGCCATCCTTCAGGTACGCAGTGATTGCCCCCAAGACAATCTGCTCCATGATTTTTCCTGGCACTGAGGTCAGGCTGACAGGCCTGTAGTTCCCAGGTTCTTCTGTCCGTCCCTTCTTGTGGATGGGCGTCACATTGGCCAGTTTCCAGTCTTCTGGGACCTTTCCAGTGAGCCAGGACTGGTGGAAAATGATGGAGAGAGGCTTGGCCAGCTCGTCTGCCAGCTCTTTCAGCACCCTGGGATGAATCCCATCAGGTCCCATGGACTTGTGAATATCCAAGTGACTCAACAAGTCTCGAACTAATTCCACATGGATTTCAGGAGTACAACACTGCTCCTTGACACCATCAACCAGCTCAGGAGGCCAGTTATCCTGAAGTCCTCCTGCCTTACTGTTGAAAATGGAGGCAAAGAAGGTATTTAGAATCTCAGCCTTCTCCTCATCCTTAGTTACAATGTTACCCTCCACGTCCAATAAAGAGTGGAGGCTCCTCTTGCCCCTCTTTTTAGCATTAATATATTTATAAAAATGCTTTTTGTTGTCCTTCACGGAAGTGGCCAGTTTAATTTCTAACTGTGCTTTTGCCTCTCTTATTTTTTTTCTACATGATCTAGCAACATCCTTAAACATATCACTAGTTGCCTCCCCCCCTTTCCAAAGGCGATAAACCCTCTTTTTTTCCCTTAAATCCTTCAGGAGCTCCTTGCTCATCCAGGCCGGTCGTCTTCCCCGCCGGCTCGTCTTACGGCATGTGGGAACTGCCAGTTCCTGTGCCTGTAGGAGCTCCTGTTTGAAGTAGGTCCAACCATCCTGGACCCGTTTCCTCTTAAAGGCTGTTACCCAGGGAACTTTCCGAATAAGTTGCCTGAACAACCTGAAGTTTGCCCTCCGAAAGTCCAAAGTGAGGGTTCTGTTACTGCTCCTCCCTATTTCCCTGCATATTGAAAACTCCACTATCTCATGGTCACTGCACCCTAGACAGCCTCCAACCATCACATCTCCCACCAGCCCTTCTCTATTTGAGAACAGCAGATCAGCAGAGCCTTACCCCTGGTAGGTTCACCTAAGAGCAAGGAAGTTGTCATCCATGCACTCTAGGAACCTTCTGGACTGTCTCCTCTCTGCTGAATTAAGTTCCCAGCAGATGTCTGGTAGGTTAAAGTCCCCCACAAGGACAAGGTCTGATGATCTTGAGACAGCTTCCAGCTGCTTATAGAATATCTCATCGGCCTCCTCGTCCTGGTTGGGTGGTCTATAACAGACTCCAACCAGGATGTCAGTTTTGTGCGGCCTCCCTCTGATTTTAACCCACAAGCATTCAATCCTTTCTTCTGCAACCTCAAGTTCTGAGGCATCAAAGGATTCCCTAATATACAGGGCCACCCCTCCTCCTCTTCTCCCTTGCCTGTCTCTCCTAAAGAGCTTGTAACCCCCCAGCGTGGTACTCCAATTGTGAGAATCGTCCCACCATGTTTCTGTGATGGCAACTACATCATAGTTTTCCTGGTGAACCAAGAGTTCCAGTTCATCTTGTTTGTTGCCCATACTGCGTGCATTGTTGTACATGCACTTCAGCTGGGCTACTGATTTCACCAGTTTATGTGGTCCTCCCTCCTCTCCAGGGAGACTGGTTTCCACACCCACCCCCTTCAGACCTAGTTTAAAGCCCTCCCAATGAGTCCTGCCAACCCCAGTGCCAGCACCCTCTTACCCTTTCTAGATAAATTCAATCCAACTTGGTCCAGCAGGTCAGGTGCAGTAAGAGTTGCCCCGTGATCAAAGAAGCCAAAATTCCGCTGCTGGCACCATCTCCTAAGCCAACTGTTGATGGTGTGGGTTTTCCTGTTCCTCTCAGTGTACACCACAGCTGCTGAGGGAACTGAGCAGAACACCACTTGAGCTCCTGCCCCATCAATCGATTTCCCAAGGGCCTTAAATTCCTTTTTAATCTTCCTGGTGCTGCTCTTTTCAATTTCTTCACTTCCAGCCTGGATTACCAGCAATGGGTAATAGTCAGAGGGCTGGATTAGTTTAGGTAACCTTTGGGTGATGTCCCTCACCCGGGCCCCAGGTAGGCAGCACACCTCCCTATGGGATGGGTCGGGACGACATATGGGTCCCTCTGCTCCCCTCAAGAGAGAGTCTCCAATAACTATAGCCTTTCTCTTTTTCTTTGTAGCACTGGTCCTTAAGGTTTGGGGACGCTGCTTCGTCTTTGACATCTCCTTGATTGGTTCCTCTACAATACTCTCATCCACATTGCCCTCAGCCTGCAGAGTCTCATAGTTATTGCTCAAGGGCAGCGGGGGAGGGGAAGAGGGTCGGGGTGCATTCCCTTTGCTTCCCCTGACAGGGACCTGTATCCATCCTCCACTGCTCCCCTCAGCTGGAGGGGGTTTCAAAGCCTGTTCCCACATATCCAACTCCCTTTCACATTCTCGTATGTTCCTGAGCCTTGCTACTTCTGCTTTCAGCTCAGCCACTTCATCCTTCAGCTCAGCTACCAAATTTAAGAGACAATTCACCTGGTCACACCTGACACAGGTGTCTCTGCCCTCCACACCAAGTGCAAGGCTCAAACACTCACTGCAGCTAGAAGCCTGAACACCAGCATGCTTGTAGAGAGACTCAGTCTGGGAACCTACTGCATGTTTAACACCTTTTGTCCGAGTTGTTACCATGGTAGGTACCTGCTGGCAAGAGATCTTGAGATCGGAGATTTTATTGAGAGTTTTTGTTTGTTTGTTTGTTTTGGTTTGTTTTTTTTTCCCCCCTCTGTATCCTGTCAGCTGACCTGGCACGTGCAACCAGGCAAGAAGCCTATAGCTCACCAGCCAAAATGGCGGCGCGCGCTCAGCCCCGCCGGGTTTTAAAAATTCCCGCGGCTGACGTCACAATCCCGAGCAGGCAGCGAGAGGACGACCGCTGGTTGTCGCTCTCTGTTACTTGCAAAACAAGATGTGAGTTGTTTTTTTTTTTTTTTTGGTTTGTTTGTTCGCTTGTCACATCTGTGGGCAGAAAGGGTATGAAGAGTATGTTATAAATCATTCTTAGCCGATAGAACCATGTTGTGCTGAATAATTACTCTGCAAAGAATACATAACAGATACTGAATTTGCTGGTTTGGTAATATAATTCAAATTTTTATATCTTTAAATAATTTATTCATATTTTTTCTGGGTTTTTTTGTCTTAAAGATAGGCTTACTAATAATAAAGTATAAAAATAGGAAATAGAAAGATTCCAGTGGCTTGTCTTCCAATTACTTATTTTACTATTAATTGAAAAAGATTAATATATGTGTAAATATTTATTTCTAACTAGTTGATATTCTACTGTTCATTTATTACAATATCATATAGTAAGGGCTTTTCTCCATTATAGGAAAGATTTGCTATAGTATCCTGTTTACTAATTTGGTTTTTAGCTCCAAAATTTTGGGGCAAGTTATCATGCATTCTCAAAGGCATTAAGTACGTTAGTGCTTATTAAGTATCTGTGGTCAGAAACTGCTGCTGTGCGACGCTGCGGTAAAGAAAAGGTATTTTAACAGAAAACTGCTGGTTTGCTATAGGTCCTGTGATATAGAATGAGGGAATAATATCTGATTTCAGAATCTGTTTGCTTTTTTCCTTATGACAGATGTGAAAATGCTGTTAGCTAAAATTGTAAAGAAAATGTTAGACCAATGTCAAAGAAGGAGCAGGCACTTCTCAATGTCACCCCTTTTTGATTTCATGAAATTCAACAAATAGTTGAGACAAAGTGCTTGACCATTCCCAAAGGCTACTGTATTTTTATTAGACATATAAAGTAAAAACATTACAGTCAAAATTATGTACTAATATATAAAATTAACTTTCCATAACATAGCTTCCAAAGCACACCTTTTACATATCCCCAAGCTGTTTGTGAATAGCAAACTTAGCAAGTAATACATGGAAAATTTATACATAATGAAATCATTCATCCTTCATGACACTTGGTATTTATCTTTTAGCCACTTATGAAAATTATCTTTAAATATCTGGTGTTTTGGAAAAACTTCTCAAAAATGTTCAGAGGTTGATGGAGGACATCTTTTAATTGTAAACTCAGTATTGTACTATACTGAGACATTCAATAATAAATAGTGACAGGATCATATAAATGTTAAATGCTGTAAATATTTTAGATCAAATAGAACTTGACAAAAATGATTTGGAAATATTTTCCCCTTTACATTCTTTTCACTTACTTTAGTTGTTCAAATTAGCAAATACCTTTCACCAATATCTTAATAATTAAAATAACATAATCAGCATAGCAATTACAAGAGTTGCAAAGCTTCCTTATCTTTATAGATACGTGACTCTGATGATAATTTTTCTAGAATGCTCTCTAAACTTCCTTTTGTTAGTTTCTAATGCAGTTTCACAAATTTGAATACATTCTTTTCATCAGAATAATATCAATGTGGTCATTAAAATTCAGCTCATATTAGGCCTACCATCTTTTGAACTTTCTATAACTGACCCTAGGAAGCAGTAGTCTTCTATGATTCTATGACCTGTCTGTCTCCTAATTTGCCTTCTACAACCATTTAAGTTTGACTTGTTTGAGACAAGAAAAGACAAGACCCTTGTCAGTCTTAGACACAAGTACAGTTCTATCACAGCTGAGGTTCTGGTTTTCCTAGTCCTCAGACTAGTACATGTTGTAACTTCAAGAACCTTTTCTTTTACTGAGGTCCAAGATAATCTGAACACACATGCACACACAAAAATTACATCCTACCCTCACCAATTCTGATTTAATTTTTTTTAGGTTTGGATTTGGTTTTCCTTTGCTTCTCTAAGCCTTTTGACTTCTTGAATTCTTATTTCTCTCTTACTCTCACTATTCCAAACTTCTAAATAATTGCTTCTACCCCTGATGTTTTATGAGCCATACTAGAGGCATAAGAGCTTTTTGTATCATCAAAAAGCCTTTTCATAAATCCCTGTAGCTCACGAAGCAGCAGCTTTCAATAGACAAAAAGAACAGCTTAAATGAAAATCCATTCTGGGCTGTCACAGCTATAGAAGAGAATTTACATGACTACCCATCAGCATGATGCACTCACAGTCCACATTATCCGTAGAAGATCTGAGAGGTTAGAAAGAGCTGCCTAATTAATAAGGCAAGAATATATCAACCTCATTAGGATACTTTTCACAGGCACTGTAAATGACAACTCCTCACTAAGTAACACTGAAAAATTTCAAGTTATGGTTGCAAGATACGTAAGTCAAGAACTTTCAGATAATATGTAACTGTCTTCAACAATTTAATTTATACATATGTATCAGGAAAATAATTACTCTGGACCATTCTGTTTGAAAACAGGCAAAGAACTGATTTCTGAGATGAGTAGATTGGCATCTATGGTGGATTTGGCCTAGCGTGACTGCCAGATCTCTACCCAGTTCTTCTCCCAAACACCCTCCTTAGGAGGACAGGGACAGAAAAATAAGACAGAAAAGCATGGGGGTCAAGATAAGGACAGGAAGGTCAATTACTGATCATGTCATGGGAAAAAAAATGAACTTGGGAAAAACCAATATAACAGAATCACAGAATGGTAGGGGTTGGAGGAGACCTCTGGAAGTAATCTGGTCCAACCCCCTCTGCTGAAGCAGGTTCATCTAGATGATGTTGGATAGGATAGGAATACATCCAGGTGGAAAATCTCCAGAGGACACTCAAAAGCCTCTCTGGACAGCCTGTTCCAGTGATCTGGCACTCTCAAAGTTTTTTCCTTATATTTAGGTGGGACTTCTACTTTCTAATTTGTGCCTGTTGCCCATTGTCCTATCACTGAGCACCACTAAAATGAATCATAGAATCACAAAGTTGGTTTTGTTGGAAAAAGTCTCTAAGTTCAGGTCCAACTGTCAACCTAACACCACCATGGCCATTAAATCATGTTCCACATGGCCATGTCTGCAGGTTTTTTTAACTCCTCCACCTTCCTGAGCAACTTATTTTAATGTCTGATGACTCTTGCAGTAAAGAGTTTTTTTCCTAATATCCAGTCTAAACCTCCCAGGGCACAATTTGAGGCCATTTCCTCTTGGTCTTTCATTTGATACTAAAGAGAAGAGACTGACCCCCACCACACTGCAACCTCTTTCCAGGTAGATGTAGAGAACAATGAGGTCTTCCTGCACTCTATGCTTGCCCTTGTCAGACTTCATGAGGTTCAACTCTGCCCCTCTCTCCAGCCCCTCTAGGTCTTGCTAAATGACATCACAACATTCTGATGTGTCAGGCACACCTCCCAGTTTTGTATCATCAGCAGTCTTGCTGAAAGTATATTCAGTCTCTTGATGAGAGATGCTGATAAAGATGTTGAACAAGACTGGACCCAGAATTGATCTCTGGGAACACCATTAGTTACAGGTCTTCAGCTAGAAGAAAGACTCTAACATCTGTCATTCAGTCAGTTCTAAAACCACTTCAACGTTCACTCATCTAATGTACATTTGCTATGCTTACTTATCTGAAGATGTTATAGAAGACAGCATCAAAAGACTTACTGAAGCTGAGACAGAGCGCATCAGCTGCTCTCACCTCATCTACCCAGCTAGTCACACCATCCTAAAAGGCTATCAGATTAATCAAACATGATTTTCCCTTCATGAATCCATTGATGACCTCCAGAATGAGCTATTCCATCGCCTTGGAAGTGAGACTGAATGGTCTGTAATTTCCTGGGTCCGGTTGCCATGGATTCATTTCTGCCAGCTCCAGTGTGAGCTTCTCTGCATGGTCATGGTCTTTAACAGAAGGCTGATCTGGCATGGTGTAAGAATCATCTCCTGAATGCAAATCACCTTGTGATGGTGGTGATTACATCACAGAATCACAGAATATCAGAGGCTGAAGAGACCTGAGGAGATCATCTAGTCCAACCCCCCTGCCAAAGCAGGATCACCTATACCAGGTCACACATCCAGGAAAGTCTTGAATATCTCCAGAGAGGGAGACTCCACAACTCCCCTGGGCAGCCTGTTCCAGTGTTCTGTCACACTCACAGTGAAATAATTCTTCCTCCTTTTTCCATGGAACTCCCTATGCCTCTACTTCCACCCATTGACCCTTGTCCTGTCATTGGGCATTGCTGAGAAGAGCCTGGCTCCATCCTCTTGGCACTCACCCTTTACGTATTTATAAACATTAATGAGGTCACCCCTCAATCTCCCCTTCTCCAAGCTGAAGAGCCCCAGCTCCCTCAGTCTCTTCTCATAAGGAAGCGGTTCCACTCCCTTAATCATTTCGTGGCTCTGCGCTGGATTCTCTCTCAAGCAGTTCCCTGTCCTTCTTGAACTGAGAGGCCCAGAACTGGACACAATATTTAAGATGTGGCCTCACTAGGGCAGAGTAGAGAAGAAGGAGAACCTCTCTTGACCTACTGACCACACCCCTTCTAATACAACTCAGACAGCACATTGCTGGCTCATGGTCAAGAACTAGGGAATGTCTCAACAAAGATAAGATTATCTCTGCCCACCCAGAGAGCAACTGCCTGGGGAGGGGTGGGGTGTGAGGGGTGGAAAGATCTCCTGGAATGTGCAACAGAGCACATCCTGATAAGTGCAGGAGTGTATGGTGAACAGGTGAGAGGCAAAGAGAGACAGGGAGGGTGGAGGCCCATTCTGGTGCCTGACTCTTGCAAGCACACAGGAAAGACACCCAGGAGGTAACACCTGAAAGATAATGTGACTAGGATGAGGGACCAGGGGGAGTTGCAATAAATAAACTGTATAGAAGTCCCAAGTTTTGCCTGCTGTGAGAGAGAAAAACTCCACTGTAAACACTACATATTGGAGCTTGCTCAAACGAGGATAAACCATCACAGAATTCTCCCTCTCCTCTCCTCTGGCTGAAGAGAGCACAAGCCTAAAAGGACACAGATCCACGGAAGTCTCTCCCATCCCCTCTTCCAGCCAAAGACAGAAAAGTGCCTTGAGGTGGTAATATAATTTCTCTCCTGCTCTCTCTCTTTCTCTGTTTTCCCTCTCTTTCTCTCTCTCTCACTCTTTTCTCCCTTCCTCTGATATTTAGCCTCTTTTGTGCCTTAATTTCACACATGGGAATGTTTTAAAAAGAAAGTCTCTTTCCCAGCTTCCAGACCGAGACACATGGGATATCCATAGGTTGCAAATAACTTCAGGACATTTCCATTTGTTCCATCAGAGAGTCCTCCAAAGGCTGCAGTGTGGGTATCTGCTCCACCATGATTCTCTATGTGGGTTGCATGAATAGAGCCTGCTTCTCTGCAGTATTGTTTATGGCCTGCAAAGGACACTTCATTAGTGCCTGAAGTACCTCCTGCATGCTTATTCTACAACTGAGGAGTCTGAAGAACTCTTCCAAATTTATCATTTTTCTCCATCACAGCTGTCGTGTAACATTATTTCCCTTTATTTGTCTTTCAAGAGGCACCCACCATCTTGTCTGACGGGCTCAACCCATGGCAGGTCTGACAGAGACATCTGAAACCAACCATGTCTAGCATGACAGACCATGCCCTCTCCTCTCATAGAGGAGAGGCTTACTACTGTAGCCCTGTGTACTGGTTTGAATTAGAACAAAACTGGTCAAACCCAACCATTGCGTTAACCTGAATATCTTCCTAATACAGAAGTGAGGGAAAAGTAACTCACAGAAACTTGGGATGGAGACTAAAAAAAAGGATAGAAGAATAAAGTTTACCGATCAAAAATCAGAAAAACATGATACAAAATGCATAATTACCTTAACCTATTTGAAGAAAAAGCACAGCACAAAGCAGCAGCAAGCAGAAACAAGCAAGCCAAAAGTGCGATCCAGAAAACTACTTCCCCATCCCTCTTATCCCACCACCATCCCAGTGGAAAAGATGACACCCAAAGAACCCAGAACCCAGAAGCAGCAACCAGAACTGGAAGCCTCCCATGTTGCAATCTGAACTTCAAGCCCCATAATACTTTGCTCCAGTTAGCACTTTCACTTTTTGAAGCTGGCATGATTGTGGCATGGTATGAATAACAACAGCAGGTTCAGTTCAATCCATGACACCCTGTCACAGACAAAACCTTGTCTAGTAAATCGAATAGTTACCTACCTGCTGAGATAAGAAAATATGGTGAAGTTTCCTGGCAGAAAAAAATAACTATAGTTTCTTGTTTAAGATTTATTGCTGTGAAATGTCTTTCTTTTGTTTGTTTTTTTTTTGTCTTGCTAGAAATAACATGATAAAGATTCACTGTTTCCCCTGGTGAGATGTGAACTCTTCCAAGATGGTTTTAATCTTCCTTGCTGATTTGAACATTCTAATTATGGCATCTTTGAATGTGACAGTGTATTTTTCATAACTTGACATCAGTGGAATCAAAGTAGTGACAATGAAGAAGTTCAGATGAGATGATACAAAAACAAGTAGTTTTTTTGAGAATTCTATGTATGAAAATCATGAATTAAAGAAAAAAAAATATTTAACAGGTGGAGGTAACACACTTTGAGATATGAAAGGAAAGGGAAAGCAAAGCTGGCAATGGTGATGGAGACAGTCTAAGAGTGATGCTGTTAAATATTTTATTCACTTCCAAAGCTGAAAGATGGAACAAAATAAAACAAAATTAAAAGAAAAAAATCTAGGTCCATATCTTACACACTGGGATATATGGTAGTAGAACTAGGATATATGATAGTAGGGTTGAGGCCCTGTTCACTGCAATGCATCAATTGATTATATGAATCTGAGTTAAGTAATGTTAAAAAGCAAATTGAAAAAACCCCAAAACATTAGCACTAAGTCCAATGAAACTTTCATTTCTGAATTTAGAATAAAAGGAAAGAAAAAAAAAAACAGGTGCAAAGAAGATTCAACTAGGCTGTTTTCAGAGTACAGTGTCAGGAGTACAGAGTACAGAGTACAGTGACAGGACCAGAGGCAATAGGCACAAACTGAAACATAAAAGGTTTCCTCTGAATATCAGAAAATGCTTTTTTTTTTTTTTTTTTTTTTTTTTACTGTCAGGAAGACTGGGCATTGGGAGAGTTGGAGATCTTTAAAAGCTGTTTTCACATGGTGCAGATCAATCTGCTATAGGTGAAACTGCTTGAGCAGCAGGTTGAAAAGATGACCTCTAAATGCCCCCTCCAGTCTCAAGCAGTCTTTTTTTTTTGTGGTTGCTGTCTTGTCTAGATTTCCCTAGGATTCTCTCCATTCTGCCCATGATCCAGGACCCCATTTCAGTTTCGTAGGTTCATCATTCCCTTATTCCAGCAATGTTACTGTAGGGATGGTCTCCAGCTCTCCATAGCTTTGTCCTGCCTCGTCATGGACCTTCTGAGCTGAGACCACCTATGGGTGCACACTCCAGCCTGACTATGCAGCATTCCAGTGCCTAACACCTAGGGCTGAGGCTACCCCAACACCCTTTGACTACCCTGATGGAACAGATGCACGCAGCCCTGACTTCCAGGTCTGGCCCTGCCCAGTCTGCTTGGGAAATCCCTGTTGCTCCCTGGCCCCAGGGAGGCACCTGTTCATGTGGTGCCTGAGAATCCATGTCACTGCATTTTCTTTACAAAGGACAGTGATATTTCAGCTCTACTCCTAATGTTTGTTTGCTTATTTATGAAATTTTGTGACCTGGAATTTATCAGGACAAACATAGGTATCATCCCAATTTTAGTAACTCTTCTTTTTCTGACTGGGATTTCTCAGTGATTTTGTTACAATTTTCATATGAGATTATAACTTAGTACAAAATTAAAAAGTATTGCTTGTGCATCATACATAGCAATCCATGCAGCTTTTGATCAAATATTTTTGATGTTTCACTGTGTAATCTAATGAATTCCCTCAAAACTCTGGTCTCATAAAGAAAAAAATGCAATTATTCCCTTGTATACAATAGAAGGCAAATTAGTATGCCAGCAGGGCAAATCTAAGAGATAACTTTTCATCAGTAACAGCAAACAAATGGTTTCCTTCATTTCAAGTCAGATATAATCTGTGTTCCCACAGTGAGAATAAGGGTAATCAAGAAATATTTTCTAAGTTCATTTCATGCGAAAAACAGTTGTGTGCTAAACATTTAATAAGAAGGAACACAGAACTCTTTGAATTTCATGAAGCTGTCTGTAATTTTTATTGTAAGATTCTAAAATGTATGACCCGGACACAACCCACCCTCCCTTCTCCCCCCCTCTCCCAGATCTGCCCAGGATCTCTGTGGGAATACCAAACTGTGTACAGGAGTGTTAAACAAAAAGTGCTATTGTAGGACCATCAAGCTTCTACAGAACATTTATTGTGTTCATAGTAGCCAAAGTGTGGTGTTTCTCAAAGATGTTGAATTTAGTCCAAAGCATCATTTATTCTATAATGAGCTATGGAAAATTATCTCAGATCTTTTTTGATAGATCTCGAGCCAAAAAAAAAAAAAAAAAAAAAGTAATTTGTGGTATTCTAACTATTCAATGGGTAATTGCATAGTGACAAATCCTGTTCCTATTCTTACTGTCCAAGAAGACAAGCATCAACACAATCTAAACTGATTTACACTTAGTTGTGTAATGCAAACTGAACAAACTCAGAGTGATGAGATTCCTCCTACAGAGTTTGCAGACCTAGCCTGATAAATTTTCAAGACTGTAGGAGAAAAAGTGGGTTTTGACTCATTGATTTCTCCTCCTATTTAATTACCTCATCTGATTACCTCATAACTCTATCCTATCTTGCTTGAAAATCTGTGAGATGTTAATGATTTTTAAATCACAGAAACTTTTATGTCTGTCATGTTTTCAGTGGTCTTTTTTTTTTTTTTCGTTTCTTCTCTTCTCTGCCATATTCTCTCAGAAACCTAAATTGGTATTTCCCACAAATAGCAACATTTTTCACATAGAAATTATTGATCTTAGCCTTGCAAACCTCATTTAATCAATATGATTGCTCTGGAGAACCTGTCAGCGCCAACAGATTGAATTTTGGTGGAGAAAAACAAACATAAATGCAACTAATACGGTTCATTTTGTGCTTGAAGAATTCTCTGTAACTACAAGACAAGTGCCAAACTTTTATAAGCTTCGTAAGTCTGGTGTTTGAGCATGACTCATGTGTCCATTTGATCTCCTCAGACTTTTTTTTTTTAATTTTAGGCTTTACAGTATCACAGTATCACAGTATATCAGAGGTTGGAAGAAACCTCAAGAGATCATCAAGTCCAACCCCCCTGCCAGAGCAGGATCACTCAGGGTAGTCCACACAGGAACTCATCCAGGTGGGTTTTGAAAGTCTCCAGAGACAGAGACTCCACAATGCCCTTGGGCAGCCTGTTCCAGTGCTCCATCACCCTCACTGTAAAGAAGTTTCTCCTCATGTTGAGGTGAAATCTTCTATGTTCTAGTTTGAACCTGTTGTTCATTGTCTTATCACTGTGCACCACCAAAAAGAGCTTGGCCCCCTCCTCCTGACACCCACCCCTCACATATTTATAGACATTGATCAGATCCCCTCTCAATCTTCTCTTTTCCAGACTAAACAGCCCCAGGGATCTCAGTCTTTCTTCATAGGGGAGATGCTCAAGTCCCCTAATCATCCTCGTGGCTCTTCATTGGATTCTCTCCAGCAGGTCTCTGTCTCTCTTGAACTGGGGAGCCCAAAACTGGACACAGTAGTCCAGGCATGGTATCACCAGGGCAGAGTAGAGAGGTAGAAGAACTTCCCTAGACCTGCTGGACACACCTTTCTTGGTACATCCCAGGATCCCATTGGCTCTCTTGGCCACAAGAGCACATTGTTGTTCCATGAAGAACTTGCTGTCCACCAGCACTCCAAGGTCTTTCTCTGTGGAGCTGCTTTCCAGCAGGGCAGCCCCTAACCTGTACTGGTGCATTTGTTATTTCTCCCAAAATATATTATTCTCTTAATTCATAGAACACTGACCAATAAAGTGAAAATGATAATTTTAGCTATTTCTTACTTGTAATAGAGTTGTTTGTTAACTGTTTGCTTTCAGCTCTGAAATATTAACTAGCCTTAGATTATAAACTCCTTGTCCTCAGTGGCCACACTGTCACCTTCGTTGCATCACCTCAGGATAATTTACTCTTATTTGACTGTACACTGTGGATCCATGAAAGCAGACCAGATGGGATAGCTAGAGAATCGAGCATTATTTCCGAGATCAGATAGCATCATGTAAACCCCCTTCTACTTGGGGCTTCAATGCCGAATGTAAGTTTCATATCCTGCAACCCAGTGGCATACCCCCTGACAGAGGCCTAGTTAGCTACCACCCTTCTGTATTCACACCTGCAGCAGCCATTCATGAAAAGCTGAAATCTCTAATTTTGGGGAAGCAGAGGATGATGAATCACTACCCTGAAAGAAATGGTCTTGAGGTTTTCCACAGGCTGACCAGTGCCTTGTCTTTTGGTGGCTCAGTTTTGGCACAGGATCAAGAAGCTTGTGTGTTGAGTTGAAATCAGGGAAATCACCAATCACAAGCAAAATAGACTTAAGTTGGAGAAAATTAATTCAAGATATTGCTGATTTATTTAGCTAGTGAGAAAGACAAAACAAGTGTAGTCAATATCTCAGACTTGTGTCCTCAATATCTCAGACTTGTGTCCTCTTCCATGATTCTCACTGACCACAACCAAGTGAAGCAGAATCAGCCTAAGAGTCACTCTTTTTCTGCTCCCAAGACAATATCAAGGGAAAAAAGATGCTCCTTTAGAGAGGCCCTGATTCACTCCAAGGGAACTTTGCCAAGGAGACCAGATTTTTTCTCTTCAGAAAGAAGTACAATCCTGATAGCTAATTGCTGTCTGCTCCTAAGTGAAGGAGAAATATTAGACTGTAATTGGAGGAAGACCCTAACAGGTACCTAATGCTAAATTTGAGTTAATGCACCAAGATAATTCAGGATTAACAATCTCTGAACATTTACCACAGAAATTAAAACCTACCTTCTTTGAAATGTTTCCTTGCATGATTCATTTAGAAAGTCGTATATTTCCACATTTGTAAATATTGACTGATATTTAGTTGAAAATGGAAAACATTTTACCTTTTTTAAGGTATTTCTGACAGTAATAATTTATGTTTGAGTGTCTAGGGAATCTTCTCTGACCTTCTTTCCCTCTGATTTTCTATATATACTCTGTTAACTCTAGCTGAAAAACTTAAAAATAATAACTATATCTTAATTATTAAATTATGATATGAAGTACACATAATGCAGAGGAATTATTTTACTCATTGGAAGCTGAAAATCTTGAAATGGTTTGTAAGCACTGGTTTTGCTATAAGAACTGCTGGTCATAAAGTGTGTTTCTGCTTCATGAGAATTTTATTTATTGTATTTTTTTAATAGGAAACTGAACTTTTCCATTTCTGAGGTTTATTACAAAGCTTCCTCAGGTTTTGAAGAAATCATGCTTTTGTTGTTTTTTTTTTTCTTTAATTTGAAAGAGAAGATTTACATGCTTTGATGGCAAAATGCACACCTTATGGATGAAAATGCAAATGTCTGAAGGATCCATGCATATTAATAGCACTGTTTGACTAAAGAACAGTTGCTTGTTATTTTTAGCAGATTTTTAGAGAGAAAAGTCCTTGGAGGGGGCAGGAATGTCTTTTATCAGTTTGTTGTTATGCTGGTTTTTTTGTTGTTGTTGCTTTTTGGGGAGGTTCTTTTTTTTTGTTTTGCTGCTGTTGTTTTGTTGGTGGTTTTGATTTTTTTTGCTTTGCTTTGTTTTGTTTACCAAGAAATGAATCTAAATAAGACTCAGAACAATCTCAAGATATATTGGTCAGAAATTAAAAACTGTAAACCTGAACAAGGAGATGTACTACGTTTATATACAAAGGAAAAGTTTACTTATGCTCATATCTATATTAGTATTTCTATCTTCTCCTCTACTAAATATTTATTTAAGATATCTAAGAGGATGATCTAAGGAGAAAACGGACAGCTTTATAAATGTTTTACCAGATGTAAGAAAAAAAAAATCCTGAACATTAACTCCATCATAAACGCATTTTTATTTGTGCTAATCTATTTAATATTTCTCTTCTGGAATATACAATGGTTTGGCAGCATAATTACACTGATGGGAAAATATGAATTAATTATTAATATCTTCATTTTAGAATATGCTCAGAATGTCCACCTATGACCTAATGAACACTTCCCCTTGGAGTGTATTATATTGTGGGGTGTTTTGTTTTTTTTTTTTTTTTTAATTCCTAAGGGTCTTTTTATTTGTTTGGCTGGATTTGTTTGATTTTGGTTTTAATATAAAAGCTTAGTAAACAATCTGATTTTAATGTCTCAGGGCAACATATACCGTATGGCACACTGGTTATGTGTGTCGTACTTTGGTACGACACCCATTTTAATGTCAAGACTCATCTGGATCTGTTCCTGTGAGACCTGTGCTAGATTCCCATGGTCCTGCTCTGGCAGGGGGTTGGACTTGATGAGCTTCAGAGGTCCCTTCCAACCCCTAACATCTTTTGATCCTGTGATACTATGACTACGCTCAAACTGTAGACCTAGTGAATTTAAAAAAAAAAAAAAAAGGTGCAAAATTTTACACAACTACCTTAGAAACATATTTCTACTTCTATTTATATATATGTTACACGTGTGTATACATGTATACACATATATATAAAATTGCTATCCGTTTGGCATTATGCTAAGCATACAATCCTCCTACTGAATTATATTAAAAAAACCTTGGTTGATACTTGAATTCAAATTATGAGCTAACTCATAGTAGTGCATTTTGTATCTCCACTCTTCAGGTCAATTATGTCTGACCCGCAGCCATGCCTGGTAAAATATGCATCGAGAGTCATTTGAAATACACTTATGATTTCGTTCCAAACCTTCTGTTGATGCTGCATAATGCCATGTGCTGCATAACGCCCTACCTCATGTCTGTCAACCACATGTGCATGTCTCAAATTCTTCAGGGCACATGATGTGATCAAATAGAATCAGATGACTGTGTTTAGATAATTCATTCCCACACTCATTTTCTCTATGCAGTCCTAACTTGAGGCTGCTGTCAATGTAACAATAATAGAATAAATTAAGTATTTAATGGATATGTATCACTTGTTTTGTCACAAATTATCATGACTGTTTTGGCTATCACACAGAGCTTTACCAGATTTTTTTTTTTAATTTTTTGAAACTGTAAATAAACATCATCCTGAGACTGAAACAATAAGTATAAAATCTCTAATTACATCACAAAAAAGCACATAAAACCCCAAAAAAACCCAAGTAAACAAAAAAAGCCTGCCTATATAAGCTACTAGATCCATCTAAGCTAAAATACAATGGGCCGAATCTTGACTCTGTGCTATCTTTATATTTACAGAAATCATTCAACCACATTCACCCTTCCAATCATCTTCTCACTATTATTTCTTAGCCTCCCACACATAAATCTCAGGTATAATTACTTTAACTAGAGCTCCATGCTGAGGAGCCAAGTCAGCATAGTTTACAGCTGCAAGAACAATTTAGTGGCTCTACAGTCTGCTGATATTTATCGTGTACAGGCAGTGATGCTACCTGTTCTAATTTGATGTAAGTTATTAACAAAAACTTCAGGTCTCTGCATGCAGCATGAATCTAGTGACTGTAATAGGCCTGTGCTTGGATAACAAGACTAATTTTTCAAATATTACTTTAAAGAAGAGAGGATCTGATCAGCAGATATTGAAATGGAAAAGTCTACTTTCACATCACAGACTCTGCAGAATTGTAAGAGTATCATGTTGGCCATTATTAGTAATTTGTACTTGCCAGCAAGTGAATCAAGATCTTAACCACTAGGATGTCACTTATTTTAATTGTAAAAATAATATGCCCATAACTTCAACTAATATAAATCCAACATGACTTCACCAAAGACAAATCCTGTCTGACCAACCTCATGGCTTTTTATGATGGTGTAACTACGTCAGTGGACAAGGGAAGACCAACAGATGTCATTTATCTGGAATTTTGTAAAACCTTTGACACAGTCTCCCAGAAAATCCTTCTCTCTAAGCTGGAGAGATATGGATTTGAACGATAAACTGTCCAGTGGATAAGGAGCTGTTTGGATGATCTCATATGAAGGATAGTGGTCAATGGCTCAATGGAGATGGGTGACTAGTGGTCTGTATTGGGAAGAGTGCTATTCAATATCTTCATCGATGATACAGACAGAGAGATTGAGTGCACACTCAGCAAGTTTGCAGAAGATAGCAAGCTAAATGGTGTGGTTGATAAGACTGAAGGACCAAATGCCACCCAGAGGGACATGGACAGGCTTGAGAGGTGGGCTGAGGAGAATCTCATGAGGTTCAATGAGGTACAGTGCAAGGTCCTGCACCTGGCCTGGGACAATCGTTATTATAGATACAGAATAAAGGATGATGAAATTAAGACCAGCCCTGCAGAAAAGGACTTGGGGGTACTGGTGGATGAGAAGCTGGACATGAGTCAATAATGCACACTTGCAGCCCAGAAGGCAAATCACTTCCTGGGCTGCATCAGAAGAAGTAGGTCAAGGGAGGTTATTCTGCCACTGTACTCTGCTCTGTTGAGATCTCACGTGGAGTACTGTGACCAGATATGGGGCACCCCACACAAGGGAGACATATACCTGCTGGAGTAGATCCAGAAGAGGGCGAAAAAAATGATCAGAGGTCTAGAGCACCTCCCCTGTGAAGACGAGCTGTAACAATTGGGACTGTTTATCCTGGAGAAGGCTCTAGCGAGACCTTATAGCAACATTTCAGTATCTGCAGGGGATGTACAGGAAGGCTGGGGAAGGACTATTTAGAAAAGCTTGTAGCAATAGGACAAGTGGCAGCGGTATTAAACTGGAGCAGGGTAGATTTAAGTTAGGTGTAAGGAAGACATTCTTTACAATGACAGTGGTAAAATATTGGAACAGTTTTCCCAGAGATGCGGTTGAGGTCCTGTCCCTGGAGGCATTCAGGAGACTCAATTTGGTCCTGGCAGCCTAATCTAGTTGGAGGTGTCCCTGCTTACTGAATGGGTGTTGGACAAGATGACCTTTGAGGGTCCCTTCTGACCCAATGCAATCTGTGGATCTGTAAGACTATATATGCACTTTTAAGGTTTTATATACTTACAATTTCATGACAAGATAGACTTTAAAGGGTAGAAAAATTTAACTTTACCAACACTCAACATTTTATATTTGAAAGCAAAAATAATTGACATGCCGATTAGTACCATAAGGTAGTAATGCTGACAGTTTATTTCAAAGCATTTTTTTTAACTGAGATGAGACAATGAATTATAGTATAAATATATTTAAATTACTCTTTGAAGAGATGATATTTTCAGTTTCAGTTGTGCTCCCATCTACTATAAACTGGATTTAAGGACTTGAAAATATTTCCATTTATAGAAAATACTCAAAACCTTTGTAGTAAGAAAAGAAAAGAAAAGAAAAAGTAAAAAAGTTAGCTCTAAGATCATATTAGGTGTATGAATTCCATAAGCCATAAGAATTTTATTTTAAAATAATTTCTGATTTATGTTATCTCACTCACTTTTATAGTAAAAATAAAGGAAAAGTGAACTATATTTTTTTCTGCAGCAAAGACACTACTTCATACAATTTTCTCTATCTGGCTTGCAGATGTTGGAAATCAGCAGCCTCATAATAGAAGGAAATTTTATTGAGTTTGGGTTGGTAACATGATCTGTATCCCCAGATTTAGGGGGATTTTAGGATTCTGACCTAACATGCATTTTGAGGTCTGTATCGCACATTCAGCTTTCCCACATAAGCTGTTCAGATGACAGCAAATGATTAGCAGTACCAGAGTCATGTACAAATCAATAGCTACAGTTATTTCCACCTAATAGTGTGGCAACACATCTTATCTTTCTTTCAATACCTTCTCCGAATCATTTTGAAAACAACGAAGCTTTTGTGTGGTTATTAACTGCAAAGTGAACCTGAATATCTACAGTGCATGAGATGCAAAATATATTCCTAAAAGGTAAACATGTCAAAGAAATACTGTGTCTGTTTTTCCTAAGATCCTGATATAATTGTACTTCTGGCCCTCACAGTGCTATATCAGTGGTGTATGATGTCAAATAAAGAGGAAATACTGCTGAATGAAAAGTCATATTCTGAGCATAAATATGAACCTTCCCTGTGGCATCACTGGATTTATTTTTTTCTTTTAAAATAGTACTTATTTTCTTGATACAGAAGAAAGTATATTTTAAGTAAAAGCAAATAAAATCTGACATATAGATATTAAGGGAAGTTAAAAAAAAGGCACCAGGAGCTTTTATTTCTTTTGTTGTTGCTTTCTCATTTTGTTAATTTAAAAATTGGCATATTTATCATTTCACACTTATGTAGGTTTGCATGTTTGTGTGTTTGCTCTTCTTATTTTTTTATTTTTTTTTCTTTCAATCTGAACTCAGTTCTGTCAGAGACCTTTATGGCCAGAAGCATATATGAAAAGAAGGCAACAAAGTCATTGGTCTAAAAGATGCAGGATTCTTTCATTTGCAATTCTTTCTGCAGCTAGCAGGAAGTTAAACCTGAGGTGTAATATATTATGCAAATACCTCTTCAGCTAGAGACATTTTCTGTTGGTGAATAAACAGAGCAATATTTGTCCTCATTCTACATCCTTCCAAGTTTTGTAGCTGGAAATCATCATTTTCCATTTGTGCCATTTATAATACATTAAAGTTTGTTCATCTAATTTTCTATTCCTCAATTGTCTACATTTCTAAATTAACATGTTTTTATCTTACAGTATACCTAGGAAATAAAAAAAAAATGCTATTAACATAACAGAAGTGCCTTTTTATTTTGATGTTTACATAATATTTGTTTCTCTCTTTCTGTAGGTAGGATATATAACCCAGATGAGACAATCTTCACTGCACTTAGGAATGCCTATACTAATCTGAGTCTTTTGATTTGTCTTAAAATATGGTGCTTAGTGTTTTCTCTATCTGAAGAGCTGAATTCTTCCCATGGGTGATGCACAACACATTGAAGCACTGAAAGAATTTGTTTTTCCTATAATATTATTAAGGAGTAATTTTATAATGTCCAGTGGGATCTACAAGAGTAATTAAGGAATAAAGGCAATGTGATGGACTTAAACAGCTCTCCATGGACCACCCTCATATGCTCCATACACTACATCTCAGAAATCTCTTAGCAGACATTTTCAGAACAGTTACATCTAAAATACTAACATTAAATATTTTAGCAGTAGATTATTGCCATAATTTCTCAGAAAGAAGAAAGCACTGAAATGTTATGATCATCAATTTATCTCTAACATATGCTGTATGTAAGGTCTCATGGATATGTATCCTGTATTTCACATAACTGCTAATTCTTCTGAAAATAAAGTATACTGTATTTGAACAGGGCTATAATTTCAGTGAATTATAAATGGAATACACCTGTTTAAAATGTGTGCCAAGTAATAAAAATAATTCAGAACTGACAAACCTAATTCTTAGATAATGCAGCATGCCTATATTTACATGCAGTAGGCTCTGGATATATGAAGTTTTTATAATAAGGTAAGAACATGTGTTTTTAATTGAATGGAAAGAACATCATCACGTGTTTTAAAGATCAGTCAGTCCTTCATGTTAAATATTAAACAATTTTGAATCTGGTTCAAAACCATTTCCAACAGTAATTAACTCCCCCTTGCAGACTGAAATAATTCCTATGTTGTCTGCAGGGCACGCATTTGGAAAAAGGCCAAAGCAACATCTTTCCTTATAAAGTATATTTTTAAATTAGAAATACCTCTAACATTGAGATTCACTGAGATTTATCTTAAACTTCTCATTGATGCGTATTGACTAAAGTCAAATGAGTTCTTCACTGTGTTTAAAACAAAAATAAATGCCACCCAAAAAGAAAAATACATCGACTTTTGATCTGTATGCCAAGAGAAAAATTAAACCTAGTAATAAGCAGCACAGTATTTCTACTCAATGTGTTTCAGAACAGGAATCTGAGTCCAACTGAAGTTAGAAGTGATACCAAAGAATCTCTGTCCATGGAATTCAAGGTGGTGTACATTCTCCATGGCCACTCTTACACCAAGTGACTGAGAAAATACATACTACACTGCACAGTACTAATAGTTTATTTAATTTTCTTGGGACATCCCAGTCTGTTGCAATCTTCAGGCATTAAACCAGCTAGGAACACTATGGTCTCTATATGTCCTTTGAAGATAAATGAATACCATTTGGTGGGAATTTTAAAATGCACAATGAAATATCCTTCCAGCAACTATGTGGAGAAGGCAGGGCACTTTGCATTCTGGGGACTATGCTCAATATTTGCTTGAATTTTTTCTGCTTGCAATCAGATAGACTTTGAAGTACAGTGTAATGGTGCTGTGTTTCATGCACAGAGTAAGAATTATACAATCCACAACTTTTTCATCACTTTGTTACACATGAATTACAGTCATGTCTCCAAAGTCTCCAGTTGTTCTCCAAAATGTCCAATTGCTCTTGAAAGAGATTTGGCTTGTGCTAGCCTCTATCCAGTAACTCAAAAGACATAGGACACATGGTTTTAGATCTTTTCTAGGTCTATTTATGCTTAGATTCATCCCACTGAACTAGAGGCATATAGTTAATACATTTGAATAAGGGTTTACTCCATCAAGTGCCTGTTATAGCCAGTGGAGAGACACTGGCATGTCTAGAGATCAAATTCGTATTTTTAAAACAAACTTCTCAATGGCTTATTTATACATTAATTATAAATCATTACTGCTTAAAACCTTGACCAGTGCAAGTCAATCAGAGAATTGATCAGTTCAAATGCTTAAACAGTACATAGCTGTATACAATGAGAATGGCTTAAACTAACTGTATACTCATTTACCATGAGACAAATTCTGGATCTGTCAGATATATTATTGATTATATGGAAATTCCAACTGAGGCAGATACATGTGACTACAATAGTCATATTGAAACAAAGAAATTACTTTTTTAAATTCTGAACTAAGCATTTTCCAAAGATTCTAATTTTATCCTGCCATGTTTCCTGTATCTTAGTATTCAAATATTCAAATTTGTTAGAAAATCTGGACAAATGGAATCAAAGTTTTGTAATGAAAAGTATGTAATTTTCCTCCTGTGCTTTGTAAATAATGTTGATGAGTTTGCAGTATATGATTTAATACACTTAAATGATAGATGTGTATAATTCTGCTTTGAGGGATCATACTGCTGATGTGTTATAAATTCATATTTAATCTACAAAATTCATAAATCAGGAACCCAGTATTTCTTTCTAAGTAATTAATCACAGTAAGAATGAAACTGTGTGTGTAACATGATTTATAATACTGATCAACAAAATTTATATAAAGTGAAGAATAAATATTTTATTCTAAATTATTTGAATCACATAGACGAATCAAAGGGAGAAATTTCCTAACTTTTATTTCAACTTTCTATGAGTCATCCAAAGTTAAAGAAAGAAAAAGAGAAAAAAAATTATTTAAAAAAAACCAAACACTTCCATCTGAAATTGCAAATTAGCTAATGACCAATTAAATTTCCGCAGATAACCATATATGCAAACTATAATGAACTGGTGCTTAAAGAAGTAAAATAATTGGTAATAGAAAAGTCTAAAACTAATCTCCTAGCTCAACATACATTTTTTGCTTTCTTAGAATAAAGAAGCAATGTCAAATATCCCTGTTTTGTCTGTGTATCATACAAAAGAGGAGATGGTTCCTCACCTAAAATGACTCCTATGAGGGGAACACAAGAAAATGTTGTAACATAGAGACAGTTGTATATATAAAATTATAACCAGAAGAAGATTTTAATGATCACCAAATTCAATTTACTTTCAACTCTTCTGGAAAAAGTTGCTCTAAGTTTCTTCCCACAACTTTGATATTTTACAGTATGCAGTAACACTTGAAACTTCCATAGTTTTACAGTTTTCCCATCAATTCCCAACTGAAGCACACCGTTTCAGGATTTTTGAAGACAGTCAAAGAGCAGAAAAGATCATCAAGCTGAACTACTGTTCACAAACACACTCCAGTATTTCTAGGTTACTTTGTAGTGAACCCATATCTTTTAGTAAGTCACCTGGATATTACGGGTGTCACAGACATTCCATGATTTCCCTTAGTGATTTTTTTTTCTTGATCATTTATTTCCACAATGTTAAATCTGTTTCCTATTTTACATTTTATTTTGTATTCTTTAATATTGACACTTTTGTGCCTTTTTTGATTAATTAAAAGGTCTTTGTTACTCTCTTCCTTCACTATCTAAAATTCAACCATATGTGGAGCAACAGAGACCAAAATGGTTCAGAGTCACAGAACCAGCATACATGCAATCTGTTATTTCTAACAATTTTAACAATATTTTTATAACCTCAGTTTCAAAATCTACACAGTAACTTTGCAGACAGATAGTACAGAGATTAAAAGGAAAGACGATTTTAAAAAATTACCTATCGTATTTTTGTGCTTCTACAAACTCATATAAGATATAATCTGCAACTTAAAAACCATCACCATCTCGACAACCACAAACCATCAACTCAGTATTCACATGGAGATAAAAGTGAAGTGATCTTATTTTTTATGTGAAAAGCTCTACATACTGATTTTTTTGAACTGGTCAAAAACACCAAATCTAGAAAACTCCAAGATCTGTATGTAGCAGTGGGATCCAATTATCAGTATTCATTCAACTTGACAAGAACAAATTCTGCAGTTTATTTCTCCTCCCTACCCCACCTACCTCCTCAGCTATGAGCATTAGATATTAGAGGTAGAATGAGTTTCTCATTGCTATAAAAGTATTGGCCTTGTTCATCCACTCTACATATTTATAATGATGTAAGCAGATAATGTTTGCATGTTTGTAAAAACATGAAAATTAAATTAGACTTCAATTACTTGGGTGTTAGATAAGTGAGTATCTTGAAATAATAGCCTACTAGAGTAATTTGTCTTAAAGCAGGCATTCTATATAGTTAGCAAAGGAAAGGCTGGGTTTGGAATATCAAGGGATTAGTATTGAAAGAGAAATGTGGACTACAGTTAGAATGACAACATTGTCATAGGATAAAGAATTGCATTCATGTATCATACTGTAGAATGAGTAGAATTAGATTTTAACTGCAAACCATATATGATGAAAGGAAGCTATGTAGGGAATATGTATTCATATTCATGAAATATGAACTCAGTTAATAAAGCCTAAGACATTCTGCAACGTTGTTTTTTCCTGTGCTAAAGTACTGAAATGTAACTCAAGAATGTAACTGGGGGGGTTGGCTGACACCCCGTCAGGCTGTGCAGCCATCCAACGTGACCTGGACAGGCTGGACAGCTGAGTGTAGGCAAACCTCATGAAGTTTAATAAGGACAAGTGCAGGGTCCTACATCTGGGGAGAAATAACAACAGGCACCAGTACAGGTTAAGGGGATGCCTTGCTGGAAAGCAGCTCCACAGAGAAAGACCTTGGAGTACTGGTGGACAGCAAGTTCTCCATGGAACAACAATGTGCTCTTGTGGTCAAGAGAGCCAATGGGATTCTGGGATGCATGAAGAAAGGTGTGTCCAACAGGTCAAGGGAAGTTTTTCTACATCTCTACTCTGCACTGATGAGACCACACCTGGAATACTGTGTCCAGTTTTGGGCTCCCCAGTTCAAGAGAGAAAGAGACCTGATGGAGAGAATCCAACAGAGATGATTAGGGGACTTGAGCATCTCCCTTATGAAGAGAGACTGAGATCCCTGGGGCTATTTAGTCTTGAGAAGAGAAGACTGAGAGGGGATCTGATCAATGTCTATAAATATCTGAGGGGTGGCTGTCAAGTGGAGGGGACCAGGCTCTTTTTGGTAGTGCACATTAATAAGACAAGAAATGATGGGTACAAGATTGAACATAGAAGATTTCACCTCAACATGAGGAGAAACTTCTTTACAGTGAGGGTGACAGAGCAGTGGAACAGGCTGCCCAAGGGCATTGTGGAGTCTCCTTCTCTGGAGACTTTCAAAACCCACCTGGATGCATTCCTGTGCAAGACTACCCTAAGTGATCCTGCTCTGGCCGGGGGGTTGACCCGATGATCTCTTGAAGTCCCCTCATACCTCTGATATACTGTGATACTGTGAATACTTGTTGACTCTTATCACTAATGTTGATTGTAGCTTGTACTTCCTCAACTGATACTTGGAAAAGATGACCCTATGTAAGCGTTGATCAAACTCAAAAGAAAACAAAAGCTGACCCTTAGAACTGTTTAGTCTTTCCACATTACTCAATACTAGGGATATTTGAAGACAATCATGAGAACCACAAGTCCAGTATTTCTTTCTACATATCTGACTCCTCACTATACCAACTTTTAGCTTTAGTTACAAAGCCAGTGGACTGTGTAGTTCAACTTACCTCAAACTGGACATCTAAGACGTGCTCCAATTGTTCTAATATATCATTAAGCATAAAAATCAAATGCTTGGAGGTATCAGATATAGCACTGTGGCCTTGCAGATATAACAGGATTTACGGGAGAGACATGGGGTTTTTGGAGTGGAAGTTAGATACCAGGACAAAACTAGGGAATCTAAAATGATAACACCACTCTATATGTAGTCAAATGATTAATCCTAATAAGCTCGCTGTAATCTTCCAATATACTGAAGAGAGTCTCAGTTCAATTGCCATGTATATATGCTTCTAATGTCATTTCAAACACTTTCAGTTGTCATGGGTATCTCCTAGAACCATAGTTATATTTCAAATTCACCAATATATCCTAAATGTTACTAAACATCTCACAAATGACAATTGAAGAGAATTTTAAATATCTGTAAGAGGGTTTTAAATATACATATATATACTCTCATTTCCCTACTCCATATATTTAGACAGATCTATTTGATATCTAAGCTTAGAAACTGACCATCTGGAATTACATTTTACCAAAAGAAGCATTAACTGTTGTATAATAACTGAACGTCCTTTCCAAACTGCTGGCTCCTCAGGCAAGGAATAGATTCCGAGAGTCACATGCCAAGAGATAATTTAGATAACATCACTTCCTCTGGTTACAATTTTTCATTGGTCATATAACATCATAAAGATAACATTTGAAGTGGAATTTCATTATAGTTGAGGAGTAGTTAAACCAAAATTACTATCTGCAGAGCTTCTAACTAAAACAATTTTCTAATTTATACAGTGTTTTTGGCCACAAATCTGCATAATTGCTCAAGACTCAACACTGAAATTACCTAAACACTAGATATTAATGAGAAAAATCAGTAAATAAGAGGGGGGGAAAAAAGTTTCTCAATATTTTTCTTATTTGTTGATTCATGGTAGAATTGCAATTGGATTTGGTACATGAACGCACATATCTCCCTACACACAGTATTTTATTGAACATGCATTCATTTTCTAAAATATCTCTCTGTAAAGGTTTGTTTAAATTGTCTTAACCACAGCTATTTTTACCTAACCAAATAGAATTAAAAGTTCGCTAGCAGTTGCATTCAAACAGAAATCTGCAGACCATCTGCAACTGGAGACCCCAGCACACATCCAGGCAATCTCTGGTCTCAGCAAAACACTATCCCACTTGACGCTTAAATGACTGCCTAAAAGGCATGTTTATTTCCAGGGCAAAGGAACTGGGAGGTCTTGCATGCTCTTCTTAGTACAGACAATGTTGCATGCTTCTTTTAATTATCTGTCATAAGAAAATACAAGGGGCTTGTCTTGCAGGGGTGGGGGAATGTGGGGGGTGTGCGTGTGTGTGGGTGTTTAATTTAGCTTTCATTATAAATATTTTCTTTTATGTTTGGTCTGGAAAAAAATTTGTTTCAGTTGGGCTTTTTTTTCACAGTGCCAGAAACTTGTGAAAATTCTTTTTGTTCATGAACTACGACATCAAAAATAATTTTGAACAACTACCCAAGGATCTACCAGGAATCAGTGAAGAGTTTTGAATTTAAAAAAAATATAAATTATTTCCATAGCTGGACATATAAAAACAAAACAAAACAAACAAACAAACAGAAGCCCTAAACAAACAACAAACAAACAAAAATATAGGGAAAAAAACAACAACAACAACAACAAATGCAGAAAACCCCGAACCAAAACAACCCAAATCCCCCAGAAATCCTCACAGTAACAACAAATTATTGAAAACATAATCTATACAGTGTTCGGGCTATTGTAAACCAAGGAACAATGATAATTACATGAATTTTTTTCCGACAATGTCCAATATAAATATGACAACACTTATGTACAGAAACTCTTTTCTCTTTGTTCATCTTATTGTTACCCTTGCTGAAGTCTTGGTAAACATAATGAGTTTTCTAATGAAAAAAATCTTCAAAGAACTATTTGTTTCCTACTTACAGAAACATCATTTTATATCTATGTCTGAAAAGCATATATCCTTAATCCTCATGGTCTTCAGAGACATGGAATTTAATGGCAATTAAATTGTGCTTATAATTCAGGTTATATTACAGCTTCTGAGTGGGTTACAAATTATTGGCTTTAATTATGTGTTAACTTTAAATAGGTCTTGCCTTTTAATATAAAACCAATTTCCTGATGGCTGTGGATTTTTCATGTTCCTCTTTTGGCTTGTAAAACCGTTTGTTTACTCTATGCACATGTGTTAAAATAATGAATTCCTGCTGAAATCTGGTGCAAATGAATGTTCTGTTCTTTCACTTCAAAGCTGAGTGACTTTTGGACTTCTGACAGAATTGGTTCGAGACTCATATATTTATAAAAGACGTAATAATAGGTATGTGTAGACCTACAATGTAGCAGGTCCCAAAACTCATTAAATCTTTTTCCTTTTTTTTTTTTTTTTACTTCATGATATCCAAGAAGATATTTTGCATTCATTAGAAAAATATTAAAAATCTTGCATTAAAAATATATTTTGTTTTTCCACATAGATTTGAGAGTCAGGACAGAATACAGTAGTTTACTGAAGACAAGATGAGGCCAAACAGTTTTGTACACAATCTATGCCAGATTATACAGGCCTTCACACTTTTTCTGGAAGTTCTGGCAAGTAGGTGACCACATTTCATAAAATGTTCCTTTTTGTGCTTTGGGTCCAAAAATCCATCCAGAGTGTCTGGCAAGATATTTAAATTTACATTGCACAGAATTTACAAGATCTTGGGATCTGTGAAAAGCATAGTATTCCTAAAGCTGAAAGAGCTCAGAAATTCTGTAATACATCAAAAACAACTGTGTACAGGCAGTTGACAGTTTTCGCATTAAATAGTAGCCCCATTCTATCACTTAATGGCTCTATTTACTCCTCTCTCTCTGATGAAATCCCTATATCACAATGACTAACTAATAGTTCATTTGATACTGTTTGGCTCAAAGAAATGAAATGACACTTTGTATTTCTGGGGCTTGACAATTTTTATTTGAAATTCATATAATGGCCTGATGGGATGTCCAGGAGCCAAGTAATGTTGAGTTCACTGCTGAACTGACATGGCAACTTTTTGCACAAGTAGTCCTGTAGTAATTTACATAGCTTTATGATGCAAAGAAATGATTAACTGTTAAACATTTTCTTTAAGTTCCCGTTCCTTTAAGCTATTTTTGCTGTTGATTTCCAAGATATACATAGTTTACCTTAACAGAAGCTTTAAAATCTTGTTGATGTAATAAAAATACTTGATAAAATATCCCAGATAAATGAAAGAAAGATTAAATTTTAGAAAGTTTTAGTATACTGTATTGTCCTTAAGGAAAAAAAAAGAAACAAACAACAGAATTGATAATGATCTGTGAGAAATTTAGAAACTGTGCCACAAAAATGAGAAAGGGTATTTAAAGAGGATAAAAACAACTGATTTTGAGAAAGATGTCTTTCTGTTTCTAGATTTATTTATTTATTTATTTATTTATTTCACAGAGTAAAAGCACTTAAGGGACTGCTCAGGTACACTGTGCTTGTATCAGGTAAGCTGTAAGAATTTTACTTCCCTTCAAGAAAATTCCAAATACTAAATCAGGTAAATTTTTAAAGAGAGGGAGAGGAAATAGTGACATAGGGTAGAAAAACATAGGGTAGCTGAAAATAGTGACATAGGGTGGCAGAAAATGTAGACTGCATCATATCAAATAATAAATCAAAGTTTTGTTTTACAGAGGGGGAGAAGAAATAGTGACATAGGGTAGAAACACAGGCTGAAATGTAGGCTGTAGTGTATCAACTGATATTTGCCCATCTAATCAAGCATGCAGATTCAGGTTGGCTGCATTTGTAAACAGGAGGATGTTTTGGCAGAGGATCTGATTGTTGAAATGGATTTCAGGCTGTCCTATCTTTGCATAGGGCTCATGTCCTGTAAATAGTGGTCTTATACATTCTGGACAGGCAAGACGCCATCCTAACAGACGGATATGAATATTACCACGAAATGACCATTATGCAGTTCATATTTGAGTTTTACAGGCTCTAAACCAGAAACACTGTCACAGAAACTTGTGGGAAGTGTTTGTCTTTTTTTTTTTTTTTTTTTTAAAGTTCATGCTATTATTAGTCAATTTAAATAAACTTTGGGAAGAGCAATCCCATAGGTATCATTCAACTATTTCTGGAGTTTGTAAATGAGATTTACTGAATAAAAAATATAATAAGAAATAAACATCCATTATAAGGATTTTAAATCTCAAGATGGTTCAAAGACAGTGAAAGTCAACATAAAATATTCTGGTTTACTCAACAAAACTTTTAGTTTTAGGCCAGAAATTAATACTGAACAAATCAAAATTTCAGGACTAGCCATGCTATAATAATAAATAAGACCATTAATAAACAGATATAATTTCCAAATTAGTAAAATGAAAGTAAAAGCTTCTCATTCTCATGTAACAAAAAAAAAAAAAAGAAATTAATTAAATTTTAAAACAAGGAAAATGAGAGTAAGAAAACAATATCTTTCGATTAACACTACAGCATATTCTTGCAATCAGAACCAAGATTTCAACACAGACAATGCATGCACATGTATAACATTCAGAGTAATATTGAATTGTATATATATAGCCAGTAGTTTTCAACATGATATATTGCTTATGTGAAACATAATCTGAGAACTTTAATACTGAAATATGTACATATATATTCACACATAAAGAGAAAAGCAGAGAAGGAGGATACGTATGTGTATGTATAAGTGTACAGCAAATGGTCTTTACTGCTCAAACAGGGAAATAATACTGATCTTGAAAATTGAAACCTTTCCCTTACACCTTCCTTGTTAAACTATTCACCAGAGATTCTAAAACTCAAAACACAACTACTTTCACTGTGAAGAAGAAGAAAAAAAAAAAAACAACAAACCAAAAACCTAAACTTTCCCACTAACCACATGAAGTTACAAGGAATAGGAAGTGAAGTGGTTCATAAAAAAGCCACACGTGTTAATCTATTTTTTCTTTTTCAGAAACAGATAAATTAAATAAGGTTATAGTATGGTTCAGATCATGTAGGTCACTTCTTCATGAAACTAATGCATAGTGACATTATGCCACCTGAAATATTCAGCCAACAAAGATCCTTGTCTCTCAGCCTCAGTGTCATTTTTAACTATGATTTGATTTTTTAAATTTTTTCTCTTGATGTTAGAACTCAGAAAATCAGAAAAGCTCCTATAATAACAACTGAAAAAAAACCACGCCAAAAACCAACTTATATCTATGTTTAGTGGCCAAGAAAGATGACCTAAGGTGAATAACCTCTTCGATTAAGTTTTTAGGTGGTACCATTGCAGTTCACCAACTACTAGAATAAGGATTTGATGATGCAAATTATCTCATATTAATAAATCCTGGATAACATCTGACACAGTCAGAGATGCAAGCTTCTGTTTTGATATATAATAGAAATGCAGAAATCAAGCTGTATATTGAAGGTACAGTTCTTACCAAGAAGGGTATCCCTGTCTCATGTGGAGAAAAAGGAGAACAGCCCATTGACCATCCTTTCCTTTGTCTTTCCCTTCTCACAGCTGCTGCTGCTGCTGATCACACTGCATCTCTGCTGCCGGTCCACATTGCCTCCCTGATGCTGGTACCCTTGTTCCTGTGCCCTCATTGTTTCCAGATGCCAATGTCCCTGCACACTTAGAGATATTCCTCTTGTGAGTTTTATACCCTAGCTCTGGCTGTCCCTGTCTTCAAGGTGGTATTTAATATGATCAAAGAGGAGGGCTGAGTAAGCTAGGCAATTATTCCACTGTCGCAGCACCTGTATTCCCCAAACTTCTTTGATCTGTGCATTTCCTTGTTCTTCGATCTTCCACTAAACATTCACTAATACATCTTGCACAATCCCCAAATGTGGGTTTTGTTTGTTTGTGGCAACCTATGAGTCTTGTACATTCCCACAATTCATTTAGGCCACCCCATAATAAATTCTGCATCATTCTCAAATTCTGTCTACTTCTTCCTGCAATAAAGACCATAGGCTGTTCACATTTGTTTGCAAGAACTCCTGGCGTAAGTTGCCTTGTTTCTTATTGTAAATTACCAATGCATTAATTGTTCTTTCTGGGTGGACCTAAGTGGAAAATATTTCTATGTTCTCCCTGTTTGCTGAAGAGCTTACTAACTTTCCCCATCAATGATTATTCTTCTCATCTTGACTGGGGACCCTGTGTTCATATTAGACTTCAAATAGATAGCCTAACCATTTCCTAATTTATCTATTTCCTATATACCCTTTCCCCTCCACACCTCTTATTTCCATATCTCTCAATCTCTATTTATTTCTATTTCCTAATTTTAGACCTTAGCTGTCAACCTCTGCCACTACTTTCCCTGTGTTATAATTTAATGAATTTAGGAAAATTAACTACCTCATCTACCTGAAGATTTAATTAGAAATTCAAATTTAGAAAAATTGGAGAATCCATGCGGGGTACTGACTGGTACACAAGGAACACTTATTATCTATTCTGCTTGGATTGTATATTACATAACCGTTACCATATCCTTTTATTTACAAGATCTCATTGTTTATTATTATTATTATTATTATTATTATTATTATTATTATTATTACTACTACTACTACTACTACTACTTTCTTTGCTTAATGAGAGAAATCATTTGTAAAGTTTTGGAATTTTCTTTCCAAAAAACTCATGAAGTTGAGTAAGTAAGTGTAAAATACATAGCAGAATGAAAGAATTAAAGAAATTTTATTTTCCATTAAACTAAGAGTGTGTTAAATTTGAATATACAAAATCAAAATTGCATTCTAATTGTTTCAAACTCATTAGAGAAGATTATGCATAATGAAGGAAAATAAAATACAAATACCTCAATAATTCAAAATCATGGAATCAGAGAATCAGCCAGGTTGGAAGAGACCTCCAAGATCATCCAGTCCAACCTATCACCCAGCCCTATCCAATCAACTAGACCATGGCACTAAGTACCTCATCCAGTCTTTTCTTGAACATCTCCAGGGATGGCTACTCCACCACCTCCCTGGGCAGCACATTCCAGTGGCAAATCACTCTCAGCATAAATCATGGTATGAAAATTTCTAGAAATTAAGATTGGGGTGCAAAGTTTAGAGTTTGACAAAGAATTCTGAAATGAGAGAGGGTGCTAAATGAAAGTGAGAACTTCAAAATGGACTGTAAATATTGTCCTCTCACAAAGCCAAAAGCTAAAAGTCCCAGAATGAAAAGTGTGTGGAAAGTCTGAAGTATTATTTATACTTCTTACTGCATTCTATTCTCCAAAAGCAATGTATTCTTAAATCTGTTCAGTGTCCCTTGAAATAGAACATACATGTTTATTTCCATCCTTCAAAATGATACTGGCAGGACTTCAGGCACATTGTGTTTTTTTCCCCCTAAAACCCAATGTTTCTCAGTATAATTCATTTTTTTCCTCTTTTTAACAATTGTTTGTATATTCCCATATGTACTATACACAAGAATTTATACACAGGCTTAAGAGAAATAACAGTCTGTTATGGTCCATGTGAACATATAGCTCAGTACAACATTCAGAATACCCCAGGGGGAAAAAGAAAAAAAAAAAGTCAAACCAAACTAAATTATTTTAGTATTCAAAAAACAAATAACCTTAGAAAAACACAATATCGCTTTTACTTTATTATTTCATCCTCAAAATAGAATAAAATAAAACGTTGAGTTGGGTTTTTTGGATGGATAGCTGTCTGTAGATATATTTTTAAACATTATCTCTTATAAGGATCTAGTCACACATAATATAGAGGCTTGAATAAAGATATTTTATACATTTATCTAGCCCTGCTAGAATTTTTAAACTCATTAATGTCTTTCATGAATCTTCCAGATCTATTTCAAGGTCTATATTAGAATATATATATATGTATATATGAGTATATTATGCATTATATCTACATCATGTATATTATAAAATATGTAATTTTTTCGTAATGTGATTTTTTTCTATATTTAACTACTACTTATTACTTACAAAACGTATGGCCATAAGAGCTCTTGAACTCTTTTAAGTGCTTTGTATGTTTCCAAGTTGATGTTAATCTATTTTAATGCTTACTCTAACACTAATGGGTTTCTTTGAAAAGCCAAGTGATTGTTACCACAGAAATACTGAATCTGTTAATTCAGAAAAATGCAGCCAAAACTTTCCTCTTTCATGTTTTCAGGCCAGCTCTATTTTGAAAAATGAAATTTTCAGTGGTCAAACAATGTAATTTTTTACACTATAATCACATCTTCTTTGACATCCAAAGCTTATTTAAAAGGACTTCCTTTCAAATGTCTCACACACATGCCCACACTTCATTTGTTGCAGGCCTTTCAAAGAACACTTGAAAAGATGGAAGAGGAAGTTAAATGTAGTTGCAATATATGAAGTGTAAGTACTGAACACATGCACAGCCATCTGTAGGCCAAGCTTTGAAGTCTCTGGCAAAAATGAAGTTTCTTGTCCTTCCTTCCCCAAATACTCTGCAGAACATCACTGTTTTCAAGCCTGTCCTGGCAGCAAAAAACATTTCGTCCAAAACAACCACAGAGCAAGTGATTTAACATGTGCCAGGAAGAACTTGGAAAGAGAAAACATGGTTTTAACAAATTTTGTAGTGATGCAGTGAGGGAGCACTTCTGAAAAGACCATTGATGTACTTTTTTTTTCTTTCTTTCTTTTTTTTATATACTTTCAGATCAGTGAACATCTGTCAAATGAGAAGGAGAAATACACTTGGAGCATAACTGTCTTCTATGCATAATGACTCAATAGCTGAAGGCTTGTTAGACACACCAATAATTTGTGTCAGATTCATACTGATGCATTTAGAAAGTATATTGTATATGGTATACAACTTCTGCTGTTCTCACTATTCTCAGATTAATGATATTACATGAAGATAGACATTATCAGCCTTCAGTAAGGAACCATGCATAATACTGCAAATAAAAGTGATTTTATTGTAAATTTCTATAAAATTTAATTATCAGAAACTTAGGAGGAAGGAAAAAAGGTAAAGTTTGATAGTCCATTCCATTTGTCCTTTTCACATTTCATCATTCTGATTACTTAATTTCTGTCCTATTATTTGAAAGTGACAGTTTACTTTTGGGTTTACCCGATATTCCCTAGATGGAAGTGCTTGTCTGTCACTAACAGTTTTGCAGCAATTAAAATTATGATCCTTACCCCCATAACAAAGTTTGCAGAAATACATAAGGTCTGTATTAAATTAATTCATTTTATGAAAAAGTCCTTGCTTTATAAGAAAATGAGACACTCCCTAATTTTAGGTGCTTTAGGCCATAGATTATTAATCCAGTACAAATATCTTTCCTCTGAATATCTAGTGTTGTACATGACTGTTCTTTCTGATCTTCAGTGAATCATGCATTTGCACCTCACATGAACTATTGGGCAACAAAACTTTCTAAATTTTGTACACTAAAGAGTTATTATGCTCCTTCTTTGTGCTTGGTTTTATTCAGAACAAAGGATGAAATTTAAGTGTCTGTCTTGATGAAAATCAAACAATGTTAAAACATAACTGTTTGGAATCAACATGGTGGAGGAATAATTGATTTATGAAATGCTTTTATTCTAACTAAATACTGATGCCTGTATTAGATATGTAAAAAAATCTGGGCCAATAGGATACATCAAGGTAGTGGAGAAAATATAATTAAGCAAAAAAAAACATAGTTATAATAATATATTTTACTGTGTTATAACTCACACTGATCTGATGTGCCTTGGATAAATTTGTTGCTTCAGTAAGAAAAATAGATGCCTTTGATTAGGTTTGAGTTGGAAAATTAAGTGGTAGAAAAGAGAAAGAATGAGAAAAAGAAGAAAAAATAGGCAGCACAGAATTAATAGGTTGTTTAGATATATATATAAGGTCAGGAGATTGAAAACAGGTGCATTAGAGAGGAGCCTAAGGATAGTGTCCAGTCTGCCATTTAACTTGAGGTGGGAGATTTGTCTGTGGCAAATGGCAAGATGACACATCAGGGTTGGAAAGACGTAAGGGCCTCCAAACTGTTGCACTGAAGCATGCTGTGAATGCTGCAGCAAGGTCTTACAGGTCTGAGGCAATGGGAGACAGGAGGGTAGCTGCCATGAAGTGCCTTGGGGGAACAGTGGCCCCTCTAAGAAGGTGACATGTCTGACAGCCATGCTGAAGTGTCTCTACACCAATGCACACAGCATTGGCTAGAAACAAGAGGAGCTGGAAGCTGTCTTGCTTCAGGAAAGCTATGACATAATGGCAATTACAGAAACTTGGTGGGATGAATCCTATGACTGGAGTCTGGCTATCAATGGCTACAAGCTGTTGAGAAAGGACAGGAGAGGAAGAAGGGATGGAGGTGTTGCCCTCTGCGTAAATAAGTGGCTAGAGTGTGAAAAGTTGTCACTAAAGAATAGCCATGTGCAAGTTAAAAGCTTATGGATAGGTATTAGGAACAGGGACAAGGGGAGCCTTGTGGGAGCAGTCTACTACAGGCCACCTGACCAAGTGGATAATATTGATGAAGCCTTCTTACTCCAGTTGAGGAGACATCGCAATCACAGACTCTCATCCTTCTGGGGGATCTTAACCACCATAACATCCGTTGGAAAAGCAGCACGGCTAGCTGTAGGCAATCCAGGAGGCTCCTAGGGTGCCTAGACAGCAATTTTTTAAGACAAGAAATTAACAGCCCTACGTGAGGGAACAGGTTCTCCTAGATGCCATGCTAAGGCACATGGAGGACAGGGAGGTGATTCAGAACAGCCAGCATGGTTTTACTGGGAGCATGTCCTGCCTGACTAAACTTGTGGCTTTCTATGACAAAGTGACTATGTTGGTAGATAAGGGATGACCTATGGATGTGATCTATCTGGACTTAAAAAGGCCTTTGACACAGGTCCCCACAACATCCTGCTCACCAAGTTGGAGAGATATGGATTTGATGGGTGGACAGTTCAGTGGATAAGGAATTGGCTGGACGGTTTCGTTCAATGGCTTGAAGTCCAGATGGAGAGCAGTGACAAGTGGTGTCCCTCAGGGGTCTGCACTGGGACCTGTACTGTTTAACATTTTTATCAATGACATAGACAGATCAAATGCACGATTACCAAGTTTGCAGATGACACCAAGCTGTGTGGTGTTGTTGATACACCAGAGGGAGGAGATGTCACCCAGAGGGACTTGAAGAAACTGGAGAGGTGGGCCCAGGTAAACTTCATGAGGTTCAACAAGAGCAAAGGCAAGCTTCTGCACCTGGGCTGGAACAATCCTTGCTATCAATACAGTTTGGGGGATGAGGTGTTAGAAAGCAGCCCTGTGGAAAAGGATTTGGGGGTGCTTATGGATGAGAAGCTGGACAGTGAGAAGACAGTGTGTGCTTGCAGCCCAGAAGGCCAATCACATCCTGGGTTGCATAAGAAGAAGTGTTGCCAGCAGATCCAGAGAGGTGATTCTGCCACTTTGCTCTGGTGAGACCTCACCTGGAGTACTGTGTATAGGTCTGGAGCCCTCAATATAGAAAGGACATGGACCTGATGGAGAAGTCCAGAGGAGGGCCAAGAAAATGATTAGAGCACCTCTGCTCATGAGGACAGGCTGAGCTGGGGTTGTTTAGCCTGGAGAGGAGGTGGCTCTGGGGAGACCTAATAGCAGCCTTCCAGTACCTGAAGGGGGCCTACAGGAAGGATGGGTAGAGACTGTCTACAAGAGCCTGTGGTGATAGGATGAGGGGCAATGGCTTCAAACTAGAGAAGGACAGATTTAGATTGGATATCAGGAAGATGTTCTTTACTATGAGGGTGGTGGAACACTGGAACAAGTTACCCAGGGAGGTGGTTGAGGCTCCTTCCCTGGAAATATTCAAGGTGAGGCTCGACAAGGTTTTGGGCAACCTTGAGGTTGAGGATGTCTCTGCTGACTGTGAGGAGGTCAGACTAGATGACGTTTGGAGGTCCCTTTCAGCCCAGACCATTCTACAGAGCAGAACAGCTGACACTGAGGCCCTGATGTCCCCTCCATGCATACACCGCCCTCCAGGTCAGATGCATGCATAAAGAACCAGAAGAAGGTTTTCCAACGGGTAGTGGAAAGTTTTGACATTAATATTTGATCATTGGGGTAGGGGGGGAAGCAACACAGAGTTTTATCTCCATCTTCAATCCACTTTTTAATAGGTACTATGGCTGAATAATTTGAAGGAGAGATTTAGAGAAAGGCAGAAACCAAACTAGCTCAGAATTTCTCAGATTTCCTTCTCTTTTTTTCATGTATTTCATTCCTCAAAAAATATTAAGTAGGCACAGTCCTTGAATATTTCCACTAGAATCTGGATTTACTTAGAATAAAGTATCACTTCAGCATTATATGTGCTATATTTGAATACAATATAGGAAGACAAATTGACTAAATTTTGTAACTCGTAGATAACACTTCTCCAAAGGATTCTGAGTACAATTTCAGCATACCCCTACTTATTCAGGTGCTGTACAAGGAAGAAGAGGCATTTCTGCAATGACTGACAGATTTTTTTTAACTATAAAGTTGTATAGATAAAGATGCAAAGTGTTTGGACTTGCCAACACTGCAAACTGATTTTCCTACATTGCCTTTTCTTTGGAAAGAGGAAACTCTGACAAACAACAATATTGTATACTTTCCATCCTGAATTGCTATAAAGCATCACCAATATTTTGAGTTTGCCCTTTCTATTGCTTTTTTTAATGAAATGGATCCACCTGTCTGTAGTACTCATCCAATATATATTAATTTGCACTGAAGCCAATAAAATACTGTTCTAGAGGCTGGAAAGATATATTCATGTTCCTTTTTGACATTTCACTCTCTATCTTAGTTAAAAATGTAGGTACATGGAGAAAATAGTAAAAAAAATAAGAGGTCAATAAAGAAAGAAACAAATTAAGACATCTCTTAACTGTGAAAATTTAGACTTCAATCTGGGAGAGAAACTGCTATTATTTTGATTTACTTTAGTATTTTATTTTGACAAATTATTGTAATGATTGTTTTTCTTCTACTCAAGGGATAAATCTATCAAAATAGACATATATTTGATAAGAAACAGTAGAGTCACTTCCATTTTTTTGTCAATAATCCCTGAAGAAATATTCTGGGTGTAACAAATATTTCATTATCAGTTTGTCAGATATCCCTTGAGTTATCACTATATCAGTCTTTTGACTAGCTGTTAATTTTCCATCAAGAAAATTAAATCTTTTACCTACCCAAAAAAAAGAGATCATTACAGCAACTTCTTGAAGAAGGTATTTGAGACAAGGCACAAAATTATGAATGACAAATGGTTTCATGACTGTTTCACACGTTCTCTATAATGATATGCACATTAATTCCTCTTGCTTTGCTGTCACTCTAAATTTACTTTCACATCCATTTTTGACAAATAGAATTATGTTTCTTCAAATGAAACTAGAGTCATATCCAAGGAAAAGTTTTAAGAACAACATAGGCTTTCCATATAGGAGATTGTTTCAATATTTGTGAATTAGATACACTTAAAGGCTACCAAAATGATAGAAGACTACATAACAGGTAACTTATACAATATTTTTAACTACTTTAAGCCCACTCACAAAATGATTTTTTGGTAAGTTATTTCTTCTCAAATACATATCTAATGAGAGAAGCTTGTCTTCATTATTCGTAAAGATTATGATTATTTTTTCAGGTTTGTTTTGGGGTCCAGTAAACATGAGTTTGGTCTCTGTTTTGTGCTTTGGAAACTTGTGATTTGTCAAATTGATTTTTAAGTGAACTACATGTTGGATGTCTTTCTATGGATTAGAAAAGTTGTGTGGGTTGACCTTAAAGTTGTTTCTCCTGATGTAGATGACCTCTTATGAGAAGCAAATTTAAATAAAAAGTTGCATTTGGGAGCTTCCTTTTATTGATGGTGAGATATGTCTCTGGGTCTGATACATCTTGAATGTTGCCTCAGATTTTCCCTATTCCTGGAAACATTGAACTACTCAAAATTTTATTATCATTGAAGAATTCTCCAAAGTCAACACTAAAGGATAATAAAACAGATATGATCCAGAAACAGCTGCCCTAACACAAAATGCATTTCCCCATTTATTCTCTCAGAGTGCCCTAATCTTTCTATACGTAAGACTGAGGTATCTTCAGAATCAAGTGGAAGATCAGTTGGTTTTATGAGATGAAATTTATATATGCAAATCCTTCTTGGGGTCTTGTGCATTGATAGATATTTCTCAGTATTTTATTTGTATTTAAATGCTTCCTCTAAGGTTTTGTAGATTTTATTTTAAAAACAAACAAAAAAACAGGCAAATGTATTCTAAGAAGGTATCATTCAGAGAAAATTTGATAACAGTTAGTAATAACAATTCAGAGAAAATTTGATAACAAATTTATCCCATTAATTGAAATGAAACAATGCATGAATCAAAAGTCAGTAGGCTCAGATGCTGAAACATCTCAATTAATGAGAGTAGGCAATTGATCTGAAAAATGAGAACTCCTATTAAAATAAATTACTATGCTAGCTTCTTCTGAAAGAGGTAAAGAAGAAATATGTTTTGCTTTGTTTAATTTTGGTTTGATTTTTTTTTTGTGTGTTTCCTTTTGGTTTTTTATTTGTTTGTTTGGTTGGTTTTGGTGTCCTAGATGACAGAGTCCAATATGTGGTAAAGAAAATTCAGGTGTCAACCCTGATTCAGCCTTTTAGAGGTGCTCCTTCAGAAATACTGTGTGCATAAGCAACACACAGCTCAGAACAAGCACAGGCTTCAAGTATTCCTTATTTAACAACTAAGTTCCTAACTTGCAGTAAAATTAACTGAGGATATTTAAATTTTAAAGCATTTTAATAGTTCTGAATTTCTTTCTATGGCATATATATATATGTTTTAAAATTAAATATATATATTTAAGAATTATAAATATATGTATACATATTTAAGAATTGAGGTAGATGAAAAGAAGCAGGAAGACAGAGGTGCTGCATTAACCTTAACGGAAGGACACACATTTTGTGCAAAGACAAAAATTTATTTTGGATTCTGTTACAGACATAATAGTCTAGATGAACAGTTAATATCACAGTCATGATGGAGTTAACTCTTTGGGTCTAAAAGATCTAGAAAACAAAACTTCACTGATAACAGGTTTTAAAATCATTACAGAGGTGCATGCATGCTCATACACACATACTATCTCCAATGATAGGTTCATTCTTCTGTGTCTCCCTGGATCTTATGGTCAAAAGTGCCAGTCTTCATCAAGGAGGAGTTGGGGAGCATGGGTTTCCACGGGTCATTAGTACCCCAAATACTCCACATGTGAAAGTAAGATTTTGCCAGGAGAGTTTATTCCTCTTTATTCCAGGGTCTAATTTTATTTATTTTCTAAAATGTTCCAGACTTGATTCCTTCTTCATTGGTCTATATTTCCACATAGCATCCAAATTTATAACCCTAAAAAAAAGTTTTATCCTGTTCACTGGTTATAACCCTTTAATGAATAATAATTTGTTATTGATGAGTTATTCACAGACCTGGAGCCTCTGTTGTCATCCCATCTACACACTTTCAAGGCCTCTGTTACCATGTCTTCACTTCTCTACACTGGGTTTTATTCTAGTGTCACGATTCATTCTAAGCAGACTCAATTTGGCTTTAGCATTTAATAGTTTCATATGTATTACAAAATTATTACAGGACTAGATATCATGTCATACTGTTGAACAAAGGTAAGCTAAATCTAAAACAAATGTGGGTGTTTAACAGCTGTTGCTACAGCTAAGTCAGATAAAATAAATCTCCAGGCATGACAAGCCAAGTGTAGATGTAGCATCTCTGCAAACTCATTTTCCTGAGGTCTTGGAGATTTTGGACAAAACCTTTGATTTTTCAATAGCAATGGCCATACCATATCTGCCCAGTTATGCATCTATATGGAGAGAGAAAGTAAGTCTGTTAATGTCTAAAATTACTATTTCAGACTTAGAGTACTTAGAATAGGGTAGAATGTGATAGGTTTTGTTCACCATTCTAACAATTATTTTTATGTTTTAGCCAATATATATTTGATGTTAATGTACAGAAATAATCTTCAGTGAATGCAAACTAGAGTTCCTAGCAAATGCTAGAATCTTTTGCATGTAGAATCAAGCTGCTAGTTGTTGATCTAGTCAGGCCTTACATTTTCTGCACACAGGAAAGATAAAGAATATAGATCTCCAAAAAAAGAATAAAAGCTGCTTTGACTGCCTATAGCTGCCTTTTACTTTATTCTGAGCAGGTGTATCTTGCTGCTGAGAGGAAAATGAATTTAGGGAAGTGCTTTATCTCCCCATTACTCTTTCACATGGAAGCAGAATCACACAGATGGAAATACTATTTTTTTTTTTGTTTGTGAAACAAAAGACATCAAAGAATGTCTTCAAGATAAGACTGAAATGCACAATGGTGCTTCAAAGCATTTGGTAGGGAGCAGATTATGTTGTTCTTCCATTGTTCCCCTCAAAAACTTCCTGTGTAGTTAACACTGGTAGCTTTTCACACTGTGCATACAAGTTGTTGTGTACAAGAAAAACAGGTGCATGGCCCTGGGGTTTGGAACCCAGATTCCTAAATGCAAGTCATTGAAGCATTGAGTGTCATGTCAGCTGCATACTCTTTGACTCTTTTCCAAAATCCTCACAGTTCATGGAAAATGAATGGAGGTAAAAGATTGTCTCAACAATTTTACTCAGAAGTTTAGGGAGAGAAATAAGGTTAACTCTATTTTACCATCCCTGAGCTGTCCTTAATCTTTCAATTCGCAAGACCTACAGCCTGCCATAGAACTATCTTTCCTTTTATTTAATTTGTGTTTTTTATCAGTAGCTTTACTAGAGTGAATAAAACTATACTTGTGCTTATCCATTAAGCAGGACGGTCTAACTAGGTGTGAATTGGGTGGCATCACTCTAAAAATCTATGCATTTACATTTGCAATGGAGGCAAGATATGTCTTTCCACACACTGCCAGGCTCCTCTCTCCTTACCAGGAGATAAGAAAGGGAGTCATAAAAGGTAGAGGAAGAGTTTTCAATTCATTTACACAGAATATTTTACTACCCTGCTACAAAGGTATTAGATTACACCAGTATATATAGAGAACAGAAGGGAAAGGAATACTCTTCTGAATCCCATAACAGGCAAAAATACAGCCACCCACTCAAGGACCAGAAAAGGAAGAGAGTGACCTGTCCCCCATTTCCAGGGCTGTAATGCATCACAGCCATAAATGTAGCCTTTTCAGGCAATTGCTAAGAGAAATCTCATGGGACAGGGTACTAGAAGACAAAGGGGCCCAAGACAGTCGGTTAAAGTTCAAGGACCTCTTCTTCCAAGCTCAAGATCAGAACATCCCAAAGAGTAGGAAATCAAGAAAGAGAGCCAGGACACCTGCTTGGTTAAGTAAGAAATTGCTAAGCAAACTGAGGTGAGAAGAGGAGAGTCCACAGATCATGGAAGGAGGGGCTGGCCACTTAGGAAGAATATAAGATTGTTGTCAGAGGATTTAGGGAGGCTACTAGGTAGGCTAAGGCCTCCTTGGAATTCAGCCTTGTGAGGGAGGTCAATGACACCAGAAGGGCTTCTTCAAATACATTGCAAGAAAAGCCAAGATCAGAGGCAATGTAGGCCCACTGCTGAATGAGATGGGTGCCTTCGTGACAGAGGACACAAAGAAGGCAAAGTCTATACTTCAGGAGGCTGCCTTCAGGAGCCCAAGGCCCCCAAGGCTCCAGAGAAAGGCAGGACAAAGGAGAAATTTTCCTTTGTTGATGAAGACTGGGTTAGAGAATAGTTAAGTCATCTGGATATCCATAAATCCATGGGTCCTGATGGGATGCACCCAGAGATACTGAGAGAGCTGGCAGAGGTCATTGCCAGACCATTCTCTATCATCTTTGGTAAGTCATGGCAGACAAGAGAGGTGCCTGGGGACTGGAGGAGGGAAGGCAAATGTCGCTCCAGTCTTCAAAAAGGGTAAGAAGGAGGACCTAGGTAACTATAGACCAGTCAGCCTGACCTCCATCTCTGGAAAGGTAATGGAGCAACTTATCCTCAGCACTGTCCTCAGGTATATCAAAGACAAGAAAGTAATTAGGAGCAGTCAACATGGTTTTACCAAGGGGAAGTCATGTCTGACCAACTTGATAGCCTTTTATGAGGACATAACCAGGTGGATAGATGATGGTAGAGCAGTGGATATGGTTTATCTTGATTTCGGTAAAGCATTTGACATTGTCTCCCACAGTAACCTTGCAGCTAAGCTGAGGCAGTGTGGTCTGGATGATCAGGTAGTGAGGTGGATTGAGAACTGATTGAAGGAAAGAAGTAATAGAGATGAGGGATGGAGTCTAGTCGGAAGCCTGTACCTAGTGGAGTCCCTCAGTGGTCAGTACTGGGACCAGCACTATTTGATAAATTCATCAACAACGTGGATGAGGGAACAGAGAACATTTTCATCAAGTTTGCTGACAACACCAAACTGGGTGGAGTGGCTGACACACTAGAGGGTTGTGCTGCCATTCAGTAGGACTTGGACAGAATGGAGAGTTGAGCAGGGAGAAATTGAATGAGGCTCAAGAAAGGTGAGTGTAGAATCTTGCACGTGGGAAAGAGCAACTCCATGTACCAGTATAGGCTGGGGACTGACTTGCTGGAGGGCAGTGAAGGGGAAAAAGACCTGGGAGTCCTAGTGGATGGGAGGTTGATCATGAGCCAGCAATGTGCTCTTGTGGCCAAGAAGGCCAATGGTATCCTGGGATGTTTTAGAAGAGGTGTGGTCAGTAGGTCAAGAGAGGTTCTCCTCCATCTCTACTCTGCCCTGGTGAGGCCACATCTGGAATATTGTGTCCAGTTCTGGGCCCCTCAGTTCAAGGACAGGAAAATGCTTGAGAGAGTCCAGTGCAGAGCCAAGAAAATGAGTAAGGGAGTGGAACATCTTCCTTATGAAGACAGACTGAGGGAGCTGGGGCTCTCTAGTTTGGAGAAGAGGAAGCTGAGGGTTGACCTCATTAGTGTTTATAGATACATAAAGGGTGACTACCAAGAAGATGGAGCCAGGCTCTTCTCGGCGATGCCCAGTGACAGGACAAGGGTCAGTGGGTGGAAGCTGAGGCATAAGGAGTTCCATGGAAACAGGAGGAAGAATTATTTCCCTGTGAGTGTGACAGAACACTGAAACAGGTTGCCCAGGGGGGTTGTGGAGTCTCCCTCTCTGGAGGGATTGAAGACCCACCTGGATGTGTTCCTGTGTGACCTGGTACAGGTGATCCTGCTTTGGCAGGGGGGTTGGACTAGACGATCTCCTTAGGTCCCTTCAGCCCCTGACATTCTGTGATTCTGTGATTCTGTGGTTTTGTGATTTATTGCATATTTCTTTATAAGACTGAAGAGAAAACAATTCTATATTACATATAGAATATCTAGAGAAACCCTAAAATCAGATGTTAATTGATTAACATATTAATTTCATTCATATTTTTATGTATGCACTGAGATTTGGAATTGCTTTCACTGATTTCAAGAAGCCTTCAAGTATGCTTCTTAGCAACTTTATTGTGTTTTGTCCCAAGTGCATGAAATTATACACTGCTTAAGTGTTTGCAAACTGAAGTCTAAGGTTTTATAACAAGAACTCTACAACCTATAGTGTGAAAGTTTGAGATTTTTATTAATGTTAATTCAACTTATATGTTATATTTCCTATAAAATACTTTTTTTTCCTGTTCAAAACCATCTATTTTATATACTTTTATGTACCTTGAGCATTTTTTTCGATGTCAATGTAAAGTAAATTTCAAAGAATTTATCACAAATGTTTCAAATGGACTGGCAGCTTGAACTTTTACTTGCACATTGTGCTAGAAGCCATTCTATAACTTTCTCACCATCTTAATGCACATTTTATAAACTTGTCTTGGTTAAGGTCTGCTGTTGGGAGTAGAGGAGGAAAGTGTCATTATCTTTAAAATAAAATCAGTTCATTTGAAGATTCTTGTCTTCTATCCAAATATGCATTCAGATTAAAGTAACTCTTCTATAAAAATAGCTTTATATTTATGATAATTAAAACATTCCCAAACAATTCTGTGCTATGTATTCTTATAGAAAAAAAAAATGTTTGTGGTAACAGAGATAAGTATCATCTGGTTTCACTTTATAATGTTGGGACAGTAAGTCATATCAACAATGAGAACATTTTCAGAATTAGCTACATCTAAATTGTTTATCATTCCTCTAGACATGCTTGAACTACTGCATAATCATGTCAGTGTTTCAGTTTTATATAAATCCAAGTGCAGTGGCAAAAGACTAACAAAATGGTTTCAGTGCTTTAAACTTAGAGGGTTTAAGTTGCATTTTGAACTGAGCCATCTATTCAGAATTTTACCTGTGGTTTTTTGGTGTTTTTTTTTTTTTCTTTTTTTTTTTGTGGTGACACTTCATCCTGTTTAATGTATGAAAGCAACAAAGAGAAAGTGAAATGCTTAGGATCACAAGAGACTTACTAGCAAAGGTGAGAATTAAGGTTTCTACATCCTATTTTAATGTTTTTATATTAAACCATGGTGCCTCACAAGAATAGAGAGGAAACAGAGAATCAGTTACCAACTCTTGCCACGAAAAAAGAATATTTAAAAAAAATGCATATATATATATAACATTTTCAGAAATAACAATACTTCCCACATGAAATATCTACTGAATATCAGATTGAATCGCAATTTATTCCTTTCTCCGGCTTCTTGACTCTCAAAATGGTAAAACACTAGAAGGCAGGAATATAATTAGAAAACATGAATTTTTAATTTTTGTTTTCCCTAAACATCTTTGAAGGCCACAGGTGAAGGTGATGATTATGATGGATATAAGAAGTGCTGCACATTTTATATAGTCTTGAGAAACAGTAGTGAGAAAGGTACAGTGAAGAAAGACATAGCAGTGGAGCCCAGTTGTGGCATCACAGAGCTGTCAGTCCCTGCTGTGATTGTCTATGCCTTCTCCTTTCATGGGAAACGGTTCAAGGATAGCTTTAAGGGAATTAACAGCTGTATTTGCTACTGCTAAAGCCAGCAGTTCTTCCTTGTAGGAAGAACCCAGGAAAGGGGTGGGTTGACCTTTTCTTTTCTGGTCATAATTCTTGTTGATTTTCACCTTAGAAATGAGTGTAAGCCATCTCTACAGGGATCTGGCAGACAACAGATTAAAAAAAAAGGTGGAGAGAGAGGAAGGTTGCAATGGGACAAAAATGTAGAAATGAGGAATAAGAGAGAAACACTGAGCAGAGCTAAAGCAGTCTACCTAGAGATAAGGAAAAAGTAAGTCTCACCATTAGAAGGATGTCTTTCTTTCATGGTAGCTGTCTAGGATGAGAACAAGATCTCTGAGAAATTAATTGAAACAACACTGTTTAAAACTGCAGAATGGCTTTCCACCTCCATGCCTCTTTTTCAAATGGGAGACATTCAAATCAGTTGTCAGAAAGATCTGAAAGAAAATCTGGTTTTGATAAGTGCGGGTTCAACCATTAGATTTCTTGGTTGTCCATTTGGACCTTGTTTCTTCCCACCTCTAAGGTTTATTTCATATTTGTCCATACCAACAAGTCTTCCTGACTTTACCTACATTGCTCACTCCCTATTTTTCATTGTGTAGCTGCCCCAGTTTACACCTGAGGAGATGTTACCAACAGAGTTATCCTTAGTTACTCAAAAAAAAAAAAAAAAAAAAAGGAACAACCTTTTACTCAGTCTCATTTGTAAAGCAAGTCAAGCATGTGTTTTTTCTTTCTGTTTCCCAAACATATTAAAAAAAAAAAAAACAGGAAAAAAAGTGATATTCATTACACATACAGTAAACAGCACCAAACTAAATGGATGCTATACCATCTATTGCACTGGCCAAGAATGCAGTGAAAACAGGTTTCAATTAACTATAGATACAGGACTACCCTTCAGCAGACTACAAAAAAACAAAAACAAAAAACCCAGACCAAAAATACACACATAGCCTGTGCTTTCTATGAAGTAGAAATAGATGAGAGTGGTCTTCAGAGAACTTTAAAGGGCAATCACAATATGATTGAGTGGGTTTTGCATACAAAGACAAGAATTGCTAATTAGGGCAAATCAAAAGTTTGTAATCTTGAAATTGTTGTTACAAGCTGAGATCTCTAGATGAGCATCTATTTTCTTCTCAGAAAAAAACAGATTTTGAACAGTTCAAAATAATGCTAAGCTATACTGACTTATTTGAAAAAGGAAAGTACCTGTGATTTTTTTATTATTATTATTCTTAAGAGTATGTCAGGGAGATTTTAATGAATGTTCAGCTGCAGAAAGCTACTATCTAGCCATGCTAGACTTGTCCATTTTTTATCAGATTAACGAGAGCATTTATTGTCCTCTTCAGAAAACAAGCATTGTTATTTAAAACCTCCTAGTGCAGTACCTCCAAATTCCTACACTGCGAAGGAACTGCTTTTGTAAACATAATAATCCCATTTAATCCAATCAAACTGTTTATGTCATGTAACAGGAGAAAAAGAGATCTCTATTATGTAGCTTACTCTGCTCTGGCAGAGGGCTTGATCTCTTGAGGTCCCTTCCAAACTCTGATGTGATACTGTGATACTGTGATACTCCTTTTCAGTGTTAGGATTATTCAATCTTGTTCTGATAAACAAGTCAGGACAATAATACATATTGCAAATAAGTAAAATAATAATTATCAAAATTATCTTTTCTCTGAGATGCATTTAAGCAGGAAAGCAAACAAACCAAATTTTGATCTTTAAACACCAGCAAGCCTCATCATTAGTGTATATAAAATTTATAAAATTCTGAATTGCAAGCTTTTTAATACTACACAAACATGAGTTTAGTTTCTGAAGGGACTCTTAGCAGAATACTGATAAATGTCTAAGTATACTATTGTAGTATTAAGTTAAATGTAGCTTAAAATAACAGCAGTGTGTGTCATAACATTCAACTTCCCTGAGCCTGTGCTCAGTAAGAACTCCAAACTTATGTGAAGGGGGAAACAAACACATAAGGAGCTTGACTGTAGAATTTTTGAGAATAAACCAAATAAAATTTCTCTCAAATTAAGCATAGTTTATAAGTAATGTAGCTGCAACCAGTAGGCAAGGACAATTTTTTAAATATATATAATAGTTGTTATTTTAACTCCTTCACATATGTAAATTCATAAATGTGACAACTCATTTCTACCATAATAATTAATTGTCCTTTTTTATAAGCTCCTGAATTAAGTGCAGAACATATTCACCAAACTTAATTGTTTCTCAAAATAAGATGCATCTTACCACAAGTCACCTCTAAATCAGAAATAAAATAAATACTATTATACCATAGATAATAAAACTAATCTTATAATCTGTAAATTGAAATTCTTGGTCAGTGTGAAATCTTGTGTAAAATCTTGTGTGTTTAAGGAATAAGTTAAGATCTTCTGGAATATATGAGATATTTCACTTCATCTAGCTTTGGAACAGACCCTAACCTGTCATAATTAAATAGTTTCTGCCAAATTCCTCTGTCACACAAAATATTCTGGCTGTTCTTCATGACTTGCAGTATCTTTTTGTGTGTTCACTGTACAGAAGACTAAAGGAAACGTTTTATTTTTGAGAATCTAATTAATCTATCTTTATAAATAAATCTTCCTTCTTTTCTCAGCTCCAGATCTTTATCTCCTGGGGTTTTCACATCACTTTTGTTCCAAGATCTCTGTTCACAACCTCTTCTGTTCCTCCCTCCTCCGAGAATCTTTCTCCAGTCTCACAGAAGCACAGCAATTCTATTTATTTTTCTTTCCTCCACAGCTTTCTTTCCATTTTAGTTCCTTAAGCTTTGTCTATATTAGTAATTGAAATGAACCAGGGACCAGTTACTGGTCCTGAGGCAAATTGCAGAGTAGTTAATGCCAATGTTGCTAAGCTTCTATTTTTTCTCACCCTACACCTCTGAAAAAAAAAAAAAAAGTATATATATATAATATTGCCAAACTGGAAATGTTCTTGACTGTTGGTGGAAAAACAGTGGAAGAACAGATGGCACATGCCAAAACCGTGTATGGGAGCCCCATGACAGTTAAGCCTGGCTAAATAATGGCAGAACTGTGTTTGTGCTCAGATGAGTAACTTAGATGAGTCATTGCTTGCTCTCTTGATTTTTCCAGTATAGACTTACACAAGCATTTCAAATAGAATTTCCTAACTGTATCACAATCTGAAGAATTCCACCTGATTGGAACTTGCTCCTGGTTTCATAGCATGGCCTCTGTACTTGTGTACTGTTTCCTTTCAAGAAAGGCTGACATTTGCCTTTGCTAGTTCTTCTTCAGGAAGATATTCCCTTAGATACATTGCAGATCCCTAATTACACCTCTATAACTTAATTAAAAAAATAAGGGAGAAGAAACTACAGAGAATTAGAGCCATTATGTACCACTATATGTGATTTAAGAAGTAAAATTAAAGAGCTCATACTGAAATGAAATGCTGTACCCCCATGTCAGTGTGGACATGGAATGAACAGCTTGACTTGTAATTTTGCAAAATATTTGAAGATAAATGTGAGGTGATTTTTCTTATGGCTTCAAAAGATAGCTTAATATCTACCACAAACTTTAAATATCAGTAAACCTCTGGTATTTAAAAAGAGCTATAGCCAGTTAGTTAACAGAACTAACTTCTGCTTAAAAGGTGTATTTCAAGAAATACTTTGTACCTGAATTTAAAAATTCAGAAGTAAATTTGCAAATAATGTATAAATAAAAGAACTGAAAACTGTAGCTTTAAGCAAAAAATATTCAGCATATTTTATTAAACTTGTGGAAAAAACAGTACCTCAAGATTAAAAAACAGAAATAAAAAGGTGTTTCCCAATGTATCTACTGAGTCATCTTACCTATCAGAGTTGGTTGCACTTTAAAGAATTCTTTGAAACACTTTTTAAAATGTTGACATGTATTACCAGCAGGAAACTGAACTGTGTTTCCTCTTGGAGCTGAAGTAGCACCATGCCATGACTTGTCCTTCTTTCAGCACTATTCCAGAGTTATAAGTTTCAGACAAAAAGGTCTGAAATACCAACATATTTCTTGCCAAGTAACAGGCATATATATATTATGTGTAAGTGGAAATGATGCTTGAAGAAGCTCATCTTTGTTAATCCTATCTATATCTACAGAGAGATAGGGTTTTATTTATCTTATTTTATTTTAAATTACTTTTTATGGGTACTGGTTCTTATCTTTTCATTTATGAATAAGTCAGTGAGGTCTCCTTGAAAGCAGAGACAATTCTTTTGAAGCTTAGCAACAGAGCCAATATGCTAAGTAGATGTTTAGAATGTTGGCATGAGTTGGGCAATATGTCATTCCAATTATCCTTCAAAATTGTTTCCTAGTTATTATTTAAGACCACAACAGCAGCTGTAACAGAATCTTTCTGAACTGATTTTGTACAGTGATGTAAGAGCACAGGTAGAAAAACATGAGTGCTGATTGAAAAGCAGTGAACCAGTAAAGAACAAATTAATAAGGTTTAACTGAGTAATGGTATAGTGCAATTTACAAAGTAAAAAGTAATATTGAAAGAGGAAAACATGTAGGAAAAATGATCCAGTATTCCAGAGAAGAGTTAACTGTGGGGTTTTTTTACCATGTTTTGTGCACTGTAACAATGTTGTTATTAATTAACAACAGTTTAAAAAAAAACAGTAAAAAACTTTGTGAGAATATAACCTAATAAATTATAATCTTCAAATTAATTTATCCTCTAATAAAATTTATGTTATTAAGGTGTTTATATGGATCTAGAAGTCCTTCCTTTTCTTTGCTACTTGCAAAGAAGATGATTACAAGGACATTCCATTAATTTAATTTAAAAATTGTTTACTTCTGTTTTTTACCCCTTTTTTTAAGTTACAATTTTTATGCTTAAGATATTTCTTTTTCCATCTATTTCCATTAACAGCTAGAATAATATTTTTTTCTGTCAGAATTTTTGGAATTGCAGAATCTGTCTGACGTTAATAAGAAACAAAGTGCTCCTTTAAATACAAGGAAGTGTGAGAAATAGACAAAAATAATTTACTAATGTTCCAAATGTAATGAAAAGATAGACATCTCAATGATAGAGGGTTTTTAATTGCTTCCCAGAACACTGTTCAGATACTGAACTGACTGAATCAAAATGAACTGATAAAGATTTCTCCTGAGCAATGAATACAGTCTCATTATGCATTCTTTACCTGACATTACATAACTTACTTCAGATCTACCTCATTCGTGGCTTTTTGTTTGGTTGTTTTTTTTTTGTGTTTTTCTCTCTGAACCCATTTCACTCAGATTTTATTTTATGATAGTCAATCCAGTTATTGTTTAAAAACATCAATAACAAGAACTCACAGTGCTAAACAGATATCCTACTATTATAATTATATATTATTTAAATTATGTTTTACATTGTTTTGACATAGAGTACTCTCTTTCTGTACATACACATAGAAATGGCAAACATGGCAAAACTGAGAAACAGGGAGCACATCATAAAACTGCAATGACAAGGAATCCTCAGTAAGATTGTTTTCCATTTTTTTTCTGATGTGTTTTTAATTGCAATTTATACTTAAATAACAGTCTATTATACATTCCTTAAAATATCAAACTATTTATTTTTAACTAACTTGCAAAGCAACTTGTGCATTGATCTGCATTTGATTCTCTTTGATAATAAACATTAAGGATTTTCCCTGTCATTCAGTTCTAATTAATTTCTCCCTTTTTAAATTTTCTTCAACTTTTCAGCATGCTGTTCTGTGGTTTAGACTGAGGCACTTGTCCACTACTTCTCTTGCCAGTATGTTAAAACAAAACTTTTAGCCCATTTCTTGGTACTGCAGTCAGCACAATAGAAAAGCAGACGTGAACCAGTGATAGTTGTTTTCTATAAGGTAAATTCTGGATGAGTAAAATATAATTAATCTATTTAATCCATTTTAACTTTTAATCACAATAAAGAAATTAATAATTCCAGCAAAAATGCAAGATATTCTGTTGAAGTCCATGATACAGAGAATCATTTCAGATGGGACAGGGCAAGTAGAACAAATACTTTGAAGCTTGGTGGATTAATGAATCAATGGTCACATTCTAATTATTTCCATTAGAAAATTATAGCTGCACAAATTGGAAGAAACAATTAGATGGAATTAAGATAGTACAAAATGTTGACATGCTGTCCTGAATAGATAAATGTGTGTTATCATTAAGCTGGGACAAGCAGAGAGAAACGCTTATCAGTTTATGAAAGAAAGCATTTGGCACTTAAAAACCCAGTGCGCTAGAAGTGATTTCTTACTACTTCATTGTTATTCCTTAGAGTTGATGAGCATTTCATTGTAGGAAACATCACAATAACCAAAAATATCATAAAAGTCCTCATGAGAAAAATCTAAGCTGAAAATAATGCACAGGAAGAAAATATCAAATAAAACACAGAACATTGAACAGAACAGGTGATGAAATTTAATGTTTAAGAAAATAGACCAATTTGGAAAGCCCAACGCCAGCTGAATGTAACCCAGCAGTGTGCCCAGGTAGCCAAGAAGGCCAACAGTATCCTGGCCTGTATCAAGAACAGTGTGGCCAGCAGAACTAGAGAAGTGATCATGCCCATGCACTGGTTAGGCCACACCTCAAATACTGTGTTCAGTTTTGGGCCACTCACTATAAAAAAAACAATGAAGTGCTGGAGTGTGTCCAGAGAAGAGCAGCAAAGCTGATGAAGGGCCTGAAGAACAAGTCTTATCAGGAGCAGCTGCAGGAACTGGGATTGTTAAGTCTGGAGAAGAAGCAGCTGAGGGGAGACCTCATTGCTCTCTACAATTACTTGAAAAAAGATTGTAGTGAGGTGGGTGTTGGTCTCTTCTTTCTAGTACAGAATGATAGAATGAGAGTAAGTGGACTCAAATTGTGCCAGGGGAGGCTTAGATTGAATATTAGGAAAAAAATTCTTTACAGAAAGAATAATCAGGCATTGGAAGAGGCTGTTCAGAAAAGTGGTGGTCACTGTCCCTGGAGGCGTTCAGAAAATGTGTAGCCATGGCACTTCAGGACATAGTTTAATGGCCATGGTGGTATTAGGTTGATGATTGGCATCAATGATGTTAGACATCTTTTCCAATTGAAATAATTCAATGATTCTAAGTGGGTTAGGTTTGGATTCAGCCATAACTAAATTTCAGAAGCTGCAAGTCTCATGACAAAAACCAACATTGTTTGTCATTAAGCTTAGAGCAAAAATTAGTATTTTCAGCTTGATTCTGTTCTTGCTTATCTTCCAAGTTTATTTTGCTATTCTGGTGATGTAAATGTGCCAAACTGTGGTGAAATGTTATTTGAAAATCAATATTTATATAAAAGATTTTGCTATATAGATGCTGTACCAAACACATGGACAGAATCTGCCACTGAAGTATTCTCTTTAATGAACTCATGGTAAGAAAATTCTCTGATTTCCTCACACTGGTAAAGAACAGAAGGAACGTTGCTGATGGACTTGTTTCTCATTTCTTGAGAGGAACAGGATAATACAGCAATAATACTTCACCCGATTAGCAATTTAGGTAAATTTACTAGCAATATTTTTGTTGTGGTTTTGGTTTTTGTTTTTTTTTTTTCCTTCCCATTGCTAGGATTAACTTTAGTTATAAAAATTCATATATACAGAAAGAAGTTTTCAGTGTTTCAAAGGAGGAAAAGGGTCAATGGCTGGTATTCTTAGTACCTTGAAAAATAGGCTTTGTTTCACTTATTCACATGTGCACAATAGTTAACAATACAAAAGCTAGTACAGACTAATTAAAGCCATGAATTAGATTTTATTTTTTACTATATATGATAAGAACTTAAGAAGTTAACAGAAATATGAATGGTTATGAAGTTATTTGATTTTGTTTTCTTTAATGAATCTCTTATTTTCAGTCAGATACACTTTGCTATATATGAATAAAATAAATAATATTGGGATTATAATTGGATCACCAAACTTCTCTCTGGAATACATACTCAGATCTTTGTTTTCTCCTTTTATCTTTCTTTTTTTTTTTTTTAGTTCAAACTAAATAAAAAATTAAATGCTTTTTTTGAAAAAAATAGGAATTCCGTTATGGAGAAAAATAAATGTATTTTTCAGAAAGAAGTAGGGCAATTCAAGACAATATTAAATGAATGCACACTTGAGTGTCATCATTTATATGTAAGTTTCCTATATTTTATTCATGAAGCTTCTGGTTTCTACTCCTTTACATGTTAATTCTGCTTCACCGTGACAGCCACGACAACCTGTTTCAGATTCAGGGTAATTTGTAAGTCAGAGGGAAATCTAAGAAGCAAATTCTAGAAAAAAACACTGTTTCAAAATTTGCAGTTTTGTCTGTGTCAGTTTAAATGGGCAAGACTTTGAGGTTTTGACATGAATTAACATTTTGCATACTCAGGGAAAGTTCCCCACTGAAGATGAGCTAGAGATTGAAATGTACACTAGGTTATTATGTTTCACACAAATATATTTTAGATAAATTGTCCAATATTTTGAGCTACAGCAGTAGATGTAGCTCATGAAGCCATTCAGATAATGAAGGCGTTTCAAATTAAATTCAGTTTTGCATAGTACTTCCTGTAATTCCCTTCTCATAGATATTGCTGGAAACATAAAAAGAATAGGGACAACCCCAGCAAAGGAGAAGGAACTGTAAAGGTAATGAACTTTCACACTTTTCCTCATATTTCTTTTTGTATCACCTTATCTTGGCCTAACATTGTTTAAAAAACTAAAACAAAACCAAATGAAACAAAACAAAATAAATAATAAAAAAGGCAAAATACCAAATTATAGTGGATGATGAGGAAACCAAAACAACAATGAAAGAAGCATTATTTTTAAAATTAAGTACAAAACCAAATAACACTAGACCACACTAAAAAACAAACTAAACCAACAAAAAAACCCACAAAAAAACCCAACCCAACCCAACCAACCAACCAAACAAAAAACAAACACAGAAAACCCCACTATGTTTGGAAGCTGACAAGTCTGAAAACACCAGGAAGAATTTTGCTATATTTCATTGCAAAGTAAATTTTAAGGAACCTTTCCTTCCACAAGAAGTAAAAAATCCCACATTTTCACTAACTTGGATTCACATAAACGAAATAAAACTATATAATAGATGAACTAGTGCTTTGGGGAGTTTTCTCTTGGTTTTGTAAAAGATGTGCCACTTGTGCACGGTGTTTACATATACAAGGCTTTGAATATTTTAACCTTTACCCTTCACTGATTTCCTTCATGTCTTTCTTCTGGTTGTGTGCTTTTTACTTTCAAAGCCATGTTTACTTCAAGCCATTCTTATCTCTTCAAATCTTTGCTTCACATACCATATATCACATTTCTTAGGCTTTCTTCTGTGTGGATCTATGTGCCAGATGTTGTAAGGCCACTGTTCCATTGTCTCTATTGATGTATTCTGTGTATTCATGTCAACTGACAGCTGATGTCTAGGGGTGCATATTATATACAAGAATCTTTAAACATATCTTCTTACTCACAGATTCAGAAGAACATTTGGGTATTTGATGCAGTAATTAAGCAATGCAAACAGTAAATGCACTTAGAATTTCCTAATGGTAAGTTATAGCACTGCTCAGTTCCACAGGGTTTAATATAAATGTAGAACAGTCATTGAAATGTCATGGGAATACTGTAGGAGTTTAGAGAATTCTTTTATATATATATATATATATATATATATAAAATTATATATATATATATATAATTAGAGAGATTTTCATCATATTTAATGGGTATTTTTCACAATACAACAGAGTATTCTATGCTGCAGTAAGATGGATATACCCTCAAAGAAGCTGCAGCCCATGAAGAACCCATGCTGGAGCAATCAGGAGCTGTGATTGGTGCCCATACAAGAGCAAGTTTTCCATGAAGACCTGTGAAACCATGGGGAAAATCACGATGGAGCAAGCCATTCCTGATAGACTTCATTACTCACCCATGCTGGAGCAGTTCTTGAAGAACCACAGCCAATGGGAAAGAATCATACTAGAGAAGTTCATGGACTGTCTCCTGTGGGAGTAACCCCATGCTAGAGCAGGAAAAGAGTGTGAGGAGGATGAAGCAGCAGAGATGAAGTGTTATGAACTGACCACAACCCCTCATTCCCCTGCACCAGGTGCAGAGAAAGAAGTAGAGAAATCAGGTACAAAGTTGAAAAAGGGAAGGGTGGGGGGAAAGTGTTGTTTGCTTTAATTTTTTGTTTGATTGTTTTTCTCACCATCCTATTGTATTTGTAATGAGCAATAAATTAATTTTGCACATGTGGAGTCTGCTTTTTCCTATGATGGTAGTTGGTGGTTGTTCTCCCTCCCTTTATCTTGACTCATATTTTTTTCCATCTTATTTCCATCTTTTACGTCTTATTTTCTCATCCTGTCCTTTTGAGGAGGGGTAGTTAGAGAGTGACAAGATAGAGAGCTGGGCAGCAAGCCAAGGTCAAACTCACCACAGGGTATTACACCGTTCATAATTCTTCTGTCCTCATTCTTTAAAAGAGTTCTAATTTTTCAAAGGAAAAAGAATTCTTTATATACTGAAGATCATATGCCCCATTTCAGAGTAATTTTTCAACATGAATATTGGCAGAGTATTCAGACTAAACTGGCACAAAATGGGACAAAATACATGTTGCAATTATGAGTAATTCTATCCTCTTAGTTTCACAGTTTTATGAGTTGGAGCAGGAAAAAGAGGTCATCTAAGGAGCTTAAATGCATTGCCAGTGCATTACCTACTCTGACAGCATAAGTGAAATAGGGTTGCTGCAAAAATAGAGTACGTGTCAGGTTGACACCATACACTGGAACTAGGCAAAGAATACTTTTTTGGACATGGAGATATAGGAGAACCACAAAGCCTAAATGAGTCATATTCTCTTTCAATGCACTCCTGCAATATGGAACTGTGTCCCACTCAGACTTAACCTCTGTTTCCACAGGCTGTAGTACCTATTGTGTTCACAATTAACACAACTAACAGTCTGTTCTGAAATATAATACTGATAATGAAACAGTGACCACTGGGAAACTCTTTGGGGCTTGTTTAATAAAAATGTACTGAATGTATATTATATATAATACATGTACTGAAAAGTGTGTTATAGTTACAGTTATAGTTGTAGCGTGGTGGGCTGAAATTCCCCTCCCACACTGACAGCACCAGACTAGCTCAGTTCAGAAACCATCACAGTTATAAAGATTCACTTACTTGTGTGGGGATTAAATTGAGATAAGAAAATAGAAAACAAAATCCTTATTTGGAGGGGATTGTAATTTGCAGACCTGACATTCATTCTTTTTAAATAATTTAAATTCAAGGAACTGAAAAACTGGTAATTGTTTTGGGGTACTTTTATACCTACTTTTACACCTATGCACCACATTTTCCCTGTGAGACTGAAATTTCAATAGAAACCTCAGTCTGTTTTTACCAGATAAGGAGTGCAATATATATATATGCAGTTCCTCTCACTGTGTTAAACATTTGCTTACTTATGATTCCGTGCTTCGACTTCAGTCCCAAAAGCATATTGCACTGTGTCCTGGTCTGAGCCATGAGCTGCCCAGGGTGAAAGGACAGAAAGTATTTTACCCCAAATGGGTAAATAAAAATGCCCGCACAGAATTGGAGGATAGATGGAAAATACTATTTATGAAATTAACCAAAAGTACAAAAGATATAAAGGCACAAAGGAAATATATACACAAATCAGAATCAGTCTCGGCCCCACTCTCCACTTGAGCCTGCCTGACCTCAAGCAGGCCAAAACCTTCCCACAACACTCAGCCTGAGTAGGCTAAACTGTGCCCCCTCCGCCATAAGACAGGACCCCCACTAGCAGAGCACAGTGGCATAGCAAGAAATTATCTCACCATGAAGGCTGCAGAGTGGCTGTGCTCCCCCACAAACCAAGTGGATAACAGGAGCAGAGAGCAGGGAGAAAGAGAAAGAAGGGGCTTTGAGGTCTGCTTCTATAAGTATTGCAGGATTATGGGATGGAAAAGCAAGAATTACAATATCCTCTGCCTCTGACTGCACTGTCTAGGCCCTGAAGGACTTTTTATCTCTATGGCAGGACACTTAGCCCTCAACCTCTAATTGTTTCCTAAAGCTGTACATAATAATAATTATGAACACAAATTGTTAAATATGTAGAGGTAGATTTAAAATTATATTTCTGTTCTGAGGGGTTTGGGCTTTTTTATTTTTTTCTTTTTTTTGGTGGTGCAGGAGAAATCTGGAAATTTAAAATTTAAACAACTTTTTTTTTAATTTGTATCTCTTAGATATTTATACAAAAATTTTAAATCCGGACTGGTTCCATATTACATAAAAGTAATAAAAAGATATTTTTCTGATGTAATCACTACCAGAACCTTGGCTACTGTATGTTTATAGTTAGTGTCATTTTTCAAATTACCCTTCATTACCCTTTGTAATTTGATTTAGCATTCCCTAGACTAAAAAAAATAAATACAATTGTTGGTGGAACTTTAACAACAGTAATAGAAACATAACAGAAGTACAAGTTTCCTACAAGTTTACAGCTACAAAATTTAATTTCATCTCGTTGTAAATTGCAGTGAAAGGAAAATTTATTCTGGTATCCACAATACTCCCATGAATAAAATTTTATATTATCTCTTCAGAATAATAGCTTTATTACTGCTTGATTAGTCAAATTAGCTCAAGTGAATTTCAGGTATTTCTCGCATGTTGATATTTGTTAAAAGAGGATTTTAGAAATCTGAGAGTGGCTGTGTGGGTATCAGTGTAAGAAATTCTCCAAATAAAAGTCACTTTACTTGAGGCAGCAGGGCTAATATAGAAAGTTATACGAAATCAACAGTGAAGAGAGAGGATATGAGGGAGATGTTGAATTTGCACCCACCTCCCAAAATCTAAGTGAATGAATGCTCTAATTATTGGAAGGCTCTTCTGAAGTGAAATCATGCTGCTTAGCAAAAAAAAGATCTTTCCTCTGATAAAGACCTGGCTTCTAGTCCATGCTTCTAGGACAGTCTATACATAAAATGGAGTGACTGCTTAATGCAAAATTGCTAAATAACCTTAAGAACTTGGGAAGCAGATGGTTTCTTTTCTATATAAGTAGTCCTAAACATCAAACTGCAAAAAGAAGCTTTTGATGGCTGTCACTTAAAGAAGATATTGCTAATTCTCTGGACTGGAGAGCAATTAACTCACTGAACATTGGCTGTATTTGTAATGTTAAAATCTTTCTTTTCTCAAGAGCAGAATAGTCAAATCTACATAAGCCTCTGGAAAAATGCAGTTCCTTTAGCTTGCCTGGTCTTCTGTTGGGAGAGTATGTTATACAGGGCAAAAACTGATATGAGTCATCATACAAATAAATGATATGAATAATGGCAGGACAGTGCTAAAGTTCTATTTATTTTCTCTCTTTTCCTCTGTACCTCCTTGTTTTATTTTCAAGAATACTATATTTGAAGGCAGCCTGTAATTATAGTTTAACATCCCTATTTGAAGAAATCAGGTGTAATGTAATTTTTTTTTAATCTGAGAAGGATGCTTGTAATTGAATGGTTTATTAGCATTTATCAGAAAATACAAATCCTATGGTGATTTTGAAAGAAAAGACTTAATTTGCTATCTGTTAAATACATGATCAGTAGTCTTGAGAATATTCTGAAATGTTATTCTTGGTTTGATACATGCCCCTAACACTGAGTAGTTTAAGCTCACAATCTCATAGAAAGGCTGCAAAAACAAGGTCTCTGTAAATCTCAGTCAGAACTGTAGTTCACCTGAACCAGATTAGTCTTCTGAATCTATTGATGTTTACAATACATTTGCAGTAATTGGTGGTACATGTTACATTATTGTGTGGAGGAATGTATAAAATTACTGATGTAATTTACTGGTAATACATCAAATTACATAACAGCAATACAATCCTGAGTTTTCATGAATCCATTACAACAAAATTACAGTCCCATATAATTGTGACTGAAAATTTCCCTAAAATACACATACCATTAAGTCCATTTTTGCAATATAACAGACATAAAAATTTGTAAATACTATTAAAATTTGGATTCTCTTTAACATAAGTATTTTTTTCTCTCTTTTTAACCATATAAATCATAATACTGTGTTTTAAACTATATTATAGTAATTACGGTCAAGCCGTGCTGGTTATCTCAGATTCTCAGATCACTTCCCTGTCCTCCATGTTCCTCCTCCATGTCCTCCATGTGTATTAGTATAAACTCAAGGAAAAGATATGATGTTCGCAGGTTCAGAGGTGAGGCTGAGAGGTTGATAGTTCTCAGGGAGATCTTTTATACCCTTTTTAATAATACATTCAATATTTCATTTTCCCCAGTCACTAGGGATTTCACTTGCCTGTCATGACTTTTGAAATGTCCTTCAGAGTGGCTTGGAAACTACATGAGCCAACTCCCTTGGGATTCTGGGATGCTTCTAATTAGGACCCTTAGGCTTACATATGTTCAGGTTCTTCAGGTGGTCACAAACTGGGTCTTCTCTTACAGTGTATGGGACTTTGTTTCCCCAGTCCTTATTTTGTGGTCCATGAACTCAGGAGGTGTGAGAAGTGACATTGCCAACAAAGATGAGGGCAAAAATGTTGTCAAATACTTCAACCTTCTCCTCGTCCACTAGTCAAGCCATATGTATCAATAGTAATAGTTTGAAATTAAGAATAAATATAATAAATTTTCATTTATATTAATTTACTATATATACCCTTTAAGTACTTGAAAGCAATATTATTAACATGGAAGCAGGTTTAGGCATAAACAATCACAACTTATGCAGAAGTGGTAACAGTTACATAGAAGCATGAGCTACAAGTTTGAAGTTATTTTTGTTTCTTAAATCATTCATCACACTAGCATGTGCTGCAGGACTCTTGCCAACATCAAAAGAAACAGAATTTCTCCCTAATGATTTAATATCTGAAATTATAAAGTATTCTCTGGATAGATCAGAAAACAGCTCTGTTTTATGCAGATTTCAGTAATAAGTAGTGATTTTTCAAAGTTAATTATATTCCCTGTCAGCCTTACGCATAGCATTCCACTTGTATTCGTGCTTTACCTAGTGAACTATATTAATACTGTAACACACTCCAGTTTTGTTTCATGCAGTTATTGTTTTCAATTTAGATAAGTAAAAGTGTACTGTTCATTTTAAACACCATCCAACTAGTGTCTATTAAGAAAATTGTTGAGAAGCCAACTGGAAAATATGCTGTTCAGTGGAGTCTCAAATGTTTGGATTTTTCTTTCCTAAATGAGAGCCATTAAAATAGAAAAGTTTGTTGAGAACATTACTTATTCCCATTATTGTCCGTGTTTTTTGGCAAGCATTAGAAAAACAAGAGCTGAATGAATACTTACTAGTTTAATTGGTTCAACTTCTCAGTGAAAAGGTCTCATTATCTCAAATGAAATCAAATTAAAATAAAATAAAATGTGAGGAGCAGCAGCATATCATAACAATTTTTAAAATGGGCTTAGAAAATATGAAGACACTTATCACTGCTATTATTTCATTGTACAGAGTTATTAAGAAAATGAGTGTAGAATTCAAATGGTTATACATCTGCTTTTTTGCAATGTATTTTAAATTCATCCTAAACAATTTTTTTTAACGTACATAAAAGCGCACATGAAAAAAATGTGAAAAGGACTGTAGATTATGTTTTCTGCTATCTCCATAATACAACAGACTTTTGGTTTGTTTGTTTGTTTTTTTTAAAAGGGAAAAGTTAATATAGTTAATTTTACCATTTATCATCTGCAAGAGATGAACTGGACGTGGCAGACACCTTCCAAATGCAGGTAAAGTAGAAATATCAGGGAAGCACTTCTGCAGGAATGACTTTACAGGTGTTATGAGTCAACTATTAGGATATAATATCTGAAATTTGTGTTTAATTCTCACAAAGAGATGACTGAGGAGGGTAGCTAACTGTGGATTTAGCAGTCAGGGCTGTGGTGTATTGCTATCATGAATGTGGCAGTAAAGCACAAGATTTGGAACATTTATATATAATCGCAGCTATGCCTCTGCCATTTAGGCTAAGGATCTATGAAGTACTGTATGATTCCAGCTGTCATTAAGAGATTCTTGGCACACAACTCTTGTAAGCATGAAAGACTCTCCTAGTACATCTTTTAATGCATCCACTTAAATATTTTCTGATTATTGCTTAACTTATTGTCTAAGGATAAAGAAATAAAATTTTCTCTAGTGCTTTAAGGAGCCAGCTGAATTAGCTGAAAATCTTGGAAGCTTTTGAAAATGACACTGAGAGAGTGGTTGGTGTTAATATTCTGCAGAGGAAAAGAAGTATGAAGAATAGTCCACTTTCTCCTCTCTCTTGCTTATTACTCTGTCAAAATTATTTCTATTTATTTACCTCACTTGAAGTTTCTAATATTTACATTGATAAATCTTTTTCTATATTTAATTTTATTTACAGGAGCCAATTTGCAAATAAATGCATCTATACTGTTTTATAAGTCTAAATGGCATCCTAACAAAATAATTTAAGGTTGTTTTGACTTTTAAAAAGCAATATGGTAAATATTGCACAAAAATGTCTACTCATATATCTGTTAGGCAGTATCTGTTGAAAATCACAATTCTGGAAACTCATATCAAGAGAGAAGTTTAAAGCATATATTCAGTTCAGATTGTTATCTGATACTGTGAGTCCCATAGCTATAAAGACAATATTAACTATAAATAGAGTGTTAATATACATTACTTTAAAAATAAAAAGTAAATTGTAAAATTTAATATAAGCCAGTATATTCATATACAGCAATAACAATAATCTATAATAATGCATAACATAATTTATAATATAAAAACAATTTGCATATGACACAAATTGTAATACAGACTTAAAAAAAAATTATATTAAACTAATATAGACTCATCTTGAAATCTGATTTGTTAAGTGTTGACAGACAATCCAGGATGTTTCTTATTCCTCCTAGTAAGACTAAAAGTAACTGAAACTAATCCATGCTGTAAAAGTGTTTGCTTATGTTTCATGAATAAAGACTGGATTTTTTATTACTGTCATTTTAATCTCTGGTACAAACCTTTGTGAATTATGATAAGCCTGGAGCTCTTGTTATCAAATTTACATTACCTTTAAACTATGGTTGTCACCTATTTTCTCATTCATGTTAACATTCCAGTGATTGCCATATGATAACTGAGGTCCCCAAAGACCAAAGCAGCCTAGGATATTAGTAAATAATATTATGGACATGTCTGCAAGAATCAATATATGTCTCCAGATATCCAGACTTCTATTATTAAGAATCATTGAAGGACACCGGTAGCTGTGCCATTCCTGATATAAAGGGACAAGACAACTCCTAGAACCACATATTTCTCAGAGGCAAGAAAGCAGATTTTCTGAGCTTTGCAATATCAGATCAGCCATGTTATCAAGAAATGCGGGAAAAAATATTTCAAAGACAGCCTATGGAGCTATTCTGTGAAAATCTGAATTTTTATACCTGCAAATGGGTTAAATTATGACACATAAAAAAGCAAGTACCTAAATAAAAAAGCAAAACTTTATGTCTGTGAGGTGAGAAGTAAACTAATAAACTAATCTAAAACTGCTTGCAATTATAAACAATCTGTGTTGTCCTCCCATGATATTTCAAATTTAAAGCACCTTTCCCTCAGGGGTGATTTAGTTTTGGATTCAAGAGGGACAAAAATAATTATTTCCTAAAGGGGAAAAATGCTGAAAAGGAAAAAACACACAAATGACCCCCAGGCAAACAAACAAACAAAGGAAAAAAGGCCAAAAAAAAGGGTAAAAGCTGCTAGCTTTAACACCCTCCATCACTGTGCCAGTTTTAGGGTAACAGAAGTCCTGCATGATAGCATGGTTTGTTGCTAGGTGTGAGAGAACTGGAAAACGTATCTTTGCTTTTCTGAGGTTAGTACACAAGCAAGACATCAAGGCAGTACAGCACTACAAGTTACAACAGATATTTGAGGCCATGCTTTAATAAAAGAGATGCTTCAGCTTAAGAAATCCTGCTTCCTCATGAAAAAATCCCACAGCCGGACCAAAAAAAAAAAAAAAGTTAGCTCATACATAAAAAAAAAAAAACACCAAGACAACAAACAAACAAAGAAAACCAAACATTGACTGCTTGAACAAGAGTTATTAATTTAGCAGCTGAACTTAGAATCATAGAATCAGTCAGGGTTGGAAGGGACCACAAGGATCATCTAGTTCCAACCCCCCTGCCATGGGCAGGGACACCTCACACTACATCAGGATGGCCAGAGCCTCATCCAGCCTGGCCTTAAACACCTCCAGGGATGGGACCTCAACCACCGCCCTGGACAACCCATTCCAGGCTCTCACCACTCTCATGGGGAAGAACTTCTTCCTCACATCCAGTCTGAATCTCCCCACTTCCAGCTTTATTCCATTTCCCCCTAGTCCTATCACTACCTGATATCCTCAAAAGTCCCTCCCCAGCTTTCTTGTAGGCCCCCTTCAGATACTGGAGGGCCACAAGAAGGTCACCTCGGAGCCTTCTTTTCTCCAGACTGAACAGCCCCAACTCTTTCAGTCTGCTCTCATAGGAGAGATGCTCCAACCCTCTGATCATCCTGGTGGCCCTTTTCTGGACACCTTCCAGCATGTCCATATCCCTCTTGTAATAGGGACTCCAGAACTGGATGCAGTACTCCAGGTGGGGTCTCACTAGTGCAGAGTAGAGGGGGAGAATCACCTCCCTTGACCTGTTGGCCACACTTCTCTTGATGCAGCCCAGGCTCTGCTTGGCTTTCTGGGCTGCAAGTGCACATTGACAGCTCATGTTGAGCTTCTCGTCCACCTGCACCCCCAAGTCCCTCTCCTCAGGGCTGCTTTCCAGCCAGTCACTGCCCAGCCTGGATTTGTGCTTGGGATTGCCTCAACCCAGATGCAGGACCCTGCACTTGGTCATGTTGAACCTTATGAAGCTGGCTTGTGTCCACCTCTCCAGCCTGTCAAGGTCCCTCTGGATGGCATCCCTTCCCTCCAGCGTGTCTGCTGCACCACACAGCTTGGTGTCATCAGCAAACTTGCTGAGGGTGCACTCAATGCCATTGTCCATATCACCGACAAAGATGTTAAACAAGACTGGCCCTAGGATTGATCCTTGAGGGACTTCGCTTGTCACTGGCCTCCACTGGGACATGGACCCATTGACAGCCACTCTTTGGGTATGGCCATCAAGCCAGTTCTTTATCCATCTCATGGTCCAAAAACTTCTTACCAACTGGCTTTATAAATAGTAGTGCATCATCTGTCCTCTAGAGACAGGATAAATCTTGTATAATCATACAATCAGCAGAAGTAAGGTTATAGTGTTTGCCCTGCCTATCTTAACGGTAGCATATTTTTGTACATGCAGATTCAGAGTTGAATTTGTCCAGTTGAATAATTCTGTCATGGACACATATGGCATAAATATTGTAGGATTACAGCCTGAGCTGCATTCTTTAGTTCATTCATTGAGTAGGCAAAGCGTAATTCTCTTTGTCATTGCCTCTGTTCCCTTTTGGATGTAAAATTGCAGTAGGAAGTACTGCATTCTATCTATCTTCTCTTTTAAAGTGACAAAAGAATTTCTCTTGAAAATCCTCTCAAGTAAATTCTATGAGAGAGTACAAGAGCTGCAGGGGAACCTATGACATCAGAAGAAGGTGTCTTGTCTATTTTTTGCCACAAGACATGCAACTTTGGCAATTCTTCACCAGTACTTCACTCTTCTCTAAGACATTTATTTTTCTGACATGCTAGCCTCTCCAGGACTTTCTAGTCTTTTTTTACCTGCAAGTTAAACATTACACTAAGACATGAAATTTTAATTTTTGCTAGAAGACTTCCAAGTCAAAGTAGATGGACTTCTCAGCAATCATCCCAGTAAAATCAGACAGGAATATGCAAGATAATCAGTGTCAAGGCTTCTCTCATACGAGTACTGCTCCACTGACTGGAACAGAGATATGTAAAATTTGCACAAGTGTTATAGTAAAACAAGAATTAGAATGATTATCCTCAGAGCAGGGATGAAGTTACATATTAAGAAAGTGAACAATTAAAGCAAAAAAAGCCTTGGTTAATGTGGTATTGTATGAATCACTTGCATGACATTTTCTAAAATATAGCAGATGCTTCTGATAGTTCAAGAAAAATGACTTTATACTAGAATAAACACATGGAAGGGTTGGTAGAATAATGAGATGAGAGGCTAATAGATTTTTGACTGTTTATGAAATATAATTGCAATCTATAAATCTATAATTGATGGAGGATAGCTATCCAAACTAAAAACTATCTTAACATAAAAGTAGTTGATATAAACTGCCCACGAATATATTCAGACTGCAAAGGATATTTTCAATCTCTCATACATCCACAGCACCTTCATTCTCTGTGAAATAGAAATAAAATTAAAAAGAAAAAGAAACCAAAACCCAAAGCAAACATAGCTACATTCAAGGAAACATTTGATATAACATCAAAATAATTACATATTGTGATTGTTTTTAAGAGCATGGAAAAGATTCAAACATCCCAAAATATTATTAGCACTATATTTCTATGTATAATTTATAAAGTTTAAGTGAGATTTCTGAAATGCAGAAGAAGAATTTTCATGAAGACTGGGAAAAAAAAAAAGAGAAGAAAAAGGAAAAAAATATCAGTTCCACTGGGAAAAAAAAAATGAATACCCAAATTAAAAAAACCATGGGCAAAGTAATTACAAAAATAGCCTCTCTCAAGAATCTGTCTGAAAACTGAACTCTGACAATCTTCACTGTACCATGTAAACATCTGTGAACTGAAAGCATTATCCAGCTAGACAAATTTGCAGTTGTAGTTGTATTTCATTATGCATTTGTATTCATACATGTACATATACATGTGTGTGTATATATATATAATTGCAAGCAATACAATATGCTTGATATATCTTCATTAGAAAAGTAATTGTTCACAATAAACCACTGAAAATTTCTTTAGCTGCAGTATGTTGGCCTTTGTTATATACTAATGGTCAAGTAGCTTATCACAATGAAAAATTAATTTTCTCAAACTGAACTATTGTGTAAATAAATCAGAAAATAATGATAATCTTTAAAAGAAATTTTGAAAGAAACTATTAAATATGGATCAAAATATTTTATATGTGCCTCTTTGTGTATATATATTCTGTCAATTTGCAGCTTTGTAGGGTATGAAATTTTCCCTACAAACCTTCTACTTATGAAAAAAACAAAACCGACAGGAATTAGCTAAAAAATATTTGTTACAGATTATTACTACTATTAAACACTTGCTCTATCACATTAGTACATTAGAGGTGGAAGGGACCTCCAGAGATCAAGTCCAACCCCCCCCACCAAAGCACAGGAATGCATCCACATGGGTTTTGAATGTGTCCAGAGAAGGAGACTCCACAACCTCTCTGAGCAACTTGTTCCAGTGCTCCACCACCCTCACTGTAAAGAAGTTTCTCCTCAGGTTGAGGTTGAAATCTTCTATGTTCAAGTTTGTACCCACTGTTCATTGTCTTATTATAGCACAGCACAAAAAAGAGCCTGGCCCCCTCCACTTGACACCCACCCCTCAGATATTTATAGACATTGATCAGATCCCCTCTCAGTCTTCTCTTCTCAAGACTAAACAGCCCCAGGGATCTCAGTCTCTCTTCATAGGGGAGATGCTCAAATCCTCTAGTAAAGGTTACCATGACAGGCTAAGCAGGGGAACCAACCCTCTTCATGGATGGGAGTTCTGCATTTTACCAGAGGAGTGCAATTTTATCTTTTGCACTGGAAAATGTAATTCTGATGGGCAAGTTTTACACATATAGACCACATTTTTCCCTGTTTATTGCAAATATAGAAATATTGCAATATGTCTCCCTAACGGACACCTACTCTATGGGACCAGAACAGAGGTAGAATCATAGAATCATAGAATCAGTCAGGGTTGGAAGGGACCACAAGGATCATCTAATTCCAACCCCCGTGCCATGGGCAGGGACACCTCACACTACATCAGACTGGCCAGAGCCTCATCCAGCCTGGCCTTAAACACCTCCAGGGATGGGACCTTAAACACCTCCAGGGATGGGACCTCAACCACCTCCCTGGACAACCAATTCCAGGCTCTCACCACTCTCATGGTGAAGAACTTCTTCCTCACGTCCAGTCTGAATCTCCCCATTTCCAGCTTTATTCCATTCCCCCTAGTCCTATCACTACCTGATGTCCCAAAAAGTCCCTCCCCAGCTTTCTTTTAGGCCCCCTTCAGATACTGGAAGGCCACAAGAAGGTCACCTCGGAGCCTTCTTTTCTCCAGATTGAACAGCCCCGACTCTTTCAGCCTGTCCTCATAGGAGAGGTAATCAAAGGCAAACCACTTTAAATACAAATAACATTGTTGTTCTGTCATTAGATATAACCATTTCTCTAAAGAGATCTACTGCCATAGAACTCTTACATAATGATTTGTGTGGCCTTATCCAAATATAAATCATTACTGGCAATAAATATTTTTATGTTATTCATGTGTATGTTACAAGATGTGTGCTTACTAAATGGAATACTTGAAAAACGAAGTGCAAGAAACATAGTAATTTGCTATTCTTCTGCTATAGATTAATCCAAAATGGAAATGTAGATTTCAAAAAGTCTTTGTTGGTGGTGGTGGTTTTGGGGGGTTTGGGGGGGGGGGGTTATTTGGTTGGTTGGTTTCGGGTTTTTTGTTTGATTGGTTTAGGGTTTGTTTTGTTTTGTTTAGTTTTATTATTTTTTTAATTAGAGACAGCAATCAGCTCTTATATAATATGCAAAATAAATCTTGGATTACATAACATATCCTGATATCCATCATGGCTTCACCAAAGGCAAATGGTGACTGATCTATCAGGTGGCCTTCTATGGCAAAGTGACTACCTGAGTGGATGAGATAAGAGCTATGTATATCCTCTAACTGAATGTCTGCAAGGCCTTTGATTCAATTCCCCACAACATTCTCTGTGCTACATCAGAGAAATATGGATTTCATGGATTAATTACTAGGTCTATAATTAACTGACTGAATGATCACATCCAAAATGTTAGTCAATTGCTCAGCGTTCAAGTGGAAACCAGCAATGAGTGGTATCTCGCCATGGTCCATGCTAGGATCAATCAAATTTAATACCTTAATCAATGGCATAGTGGGATCAAGTGAACCCTCAGCATCTTTATTAATGACTTCAAGCTGAGTACTATAGTGGATTTGTTAGATGGATCTTGAAAGGCTCTTGAATTGTATGCCTGGTGTGTTCATCTTTCCTTTATGATGAGGGTGTTGAACTCTGGGATAGATAGCAAGTTTATCATTAGCTAGTAATGTGTCCTTGTGTCAAAGATGGCCACCAGCATCCTGCTTGCATTATCAAGAATGTTACCAGCAGTCTGAGGGAGGTGATCCTTTCCCTCTCCTCAGTTCTTGTGAGGCCACATCTGGACTGTTATGTCTCAGTCTGAGTTCCCTGGTAAAAAAGACATAGATATAATGGAGGAAGTCCAGCAAAAAGCAATGGAGACAATTAAGATATTGGAGCATCTATCATATGAGGGGAAGCTGTAAGACCTGTGACTGTTCAAGATCCTATATGACTTTTGAGTGTATTATTGTAACTGTAGTAATATTTGCTCTGTTTTGGGAGGGAGTTGCTAAAATTTTAACTGGGTTAACAAGACATTCTTTTCCAGGCAAAAGATACATTTCCTTTTTTGGCAGTAATAAAATTTTAGTGTAATTATAGAGGGTCTTGTTTAGTTCCCTCTGTGTAACCTACATAAGAAGAAACTTGGACTGTGATGAATGTTTTATTTCTCTCTGAGTTACTCATACAGTTTAATTTTAGTCATGGATTATCCAGGAGAGCTCTGTAAGAGCTCTGACATATGTGATGACCTGCTAAGAGGTCATTTGATTTGGTGATGCTGATATCCCAAACTACAACCAAATGAGACGTGACTTTTACAAGCTTCTTGGATTGTCAGATAATGAATCAGTCCATGCTATATTCCCCTAGCAGTTAATGGAAGTAGAACGATTTCCAAATGACATAAGAGGAAAAGTTTTGTAAGGTGGTAGTAACTCTGTATGCAATCATACAGAAGCTACCACTGGAATGCCGAATTTACTTCAAGAAAAAAACGCCAAAAGACATCATAATAATGATGCAGTCATTAGGCTGAGGGAGGTTCTCCTCCTCCTCTATTCTGCCCTTGTGAGGCCACTTCTCAAATACTGTGTCCAGTTCTGGGCCCCTCAGTTTAAGAAGGACAGGGAACTGCATGAAAGAATCCAGTGCAGAGCCACAAAAGTGATTAGGGGAGTGGAACATCTTCCTTATGAGGAGAGACTGAGGGAGCTGGGGCTCCTTAGTTTGGAGAAGAGGAGACTGAGGGGTGACCTCATTCATGTTTACTTGTATAAACAAGTAAGTATAAACAAGTAAGGAGGAGTGCCAAGAAGATGGAGCCAGTGATGCCCAATGACAGAACAATAGGTGGAAGTTGAGGCATAGGAAGTTCCATGGAAACAGGGGGAAAGATTTTTTCACTGTTGAGGGTGACAGAACACTGAAATAGGCTGCCTGGGGGGTTGTGGAGTCTCCCTCTCTGGAGAGATTCAAAACCCACCTGGATGCATTCCTGTGTGACCTGGTATAGGTGATCCTGCTCTGGCAGGGGGCTTGGACTAGATCATCTCTCAATGATCTAATTTCCAGCCCCTAACATTCTGTGATTCTGAGCAATAAATAAGTACGGTCTGAACAATAATTTCTATGATTTTCTTGTTTTCACACAGATATTATAATTTTCATGACCAGGATGAACAGGAGAATAAACAGTGGGGTTGATATACAACTGAAGAATTTGATTGGACATTATGAAAACTGGAATTGATTGCCTGAATGATACATGAATTCAAAGAACATTATTTGACAGGCATGAGATAGGTAAGTCTGATCATGCAATGAAGCAAAAGTGGACAATCCACAGTTCCTTTCCAGCTAGACTGTAGAATGCTGTGTCTTTGATCATCTTTATACTAGTCTGGGAATGCTAGCTTCATGGGACAGCTGCAAATCAGCACATGAGAAATACTGGGTTTCTTTCTTTTTTTTTTTTTTTTTTTTTTTGGAATAAACCCAAATTTCAGAAAGCTTCCCATGAAGTTCAAACCCTGTTATTGAGTTGGATTTAATGCACAACTTATGTCTTACACCTTCTAAGGCAGTGACATTCCACAGAGTCATTACTTTTAGCAATTGGAAACACTTCAGAAATCTTCCCAAGCCCACAAAAGCCTTGACATTATTTTCTCAGCAGATACACAGCAAAGAGAGATCTTGTTTCTATTTAAGAACTTCAGAGACAGTGTGACAGGAAATCAAGAGGTTTATGATTAAGAAAGGGTCAGCTTAACCACAAAAAAAAGACAAATCGACCAACAACTTCAGTCCTTTGGTATTAGAGAAGCAGTTTGCAGAGCTGTATTCTTTAAAAAGAAACAAAAAAAAGAAGAAAATGGCACTTCAAGTATAAATTTACCCTGCTTTTCGTTCTGAGTTAATGATGGCCTGATGTCTGGAAGCCCATTCTACAGTCTTGGCTCTGTTGGTGACTCATGTGTCAATGAAATGCTCCCTTGCTAAGAAAAGTATAACTTATATTTTTCTTTTTTTGTATTTAAGGGCTATCAGTCTTTATTTCAGTAAAAAAAAAAATAAAATAATAGAATCAAATTTTCAAGATTCTTTTTCTAAAATCCAGCAATAAAGCTATTACAGAATTGATCAAAGTAAACATCAATAGAACTGTAGAGAATTTATTTTTCATTCCAGACAAAACATGTCAGTAGTTTTTCAGATGTAAGGGCCATTTTCTTCTTTTATTAGTGTTCCTTTTTTTGTGTGTGTGTTTTGGTATTAATATTTGCTCTAGTATTTGAACAATTCCACCATGTAATATTTTCACAGACATGTTAAAATTGAGATTACAAAGAGAAATCTCTGAGAAAGCCACACAGAGATAGCTTTGTTGAAGTTTATCATTAGTTTGTTTTTAGTTAGGCTTCAATTTGTTTCGCTTCACTTACAAGAAATAAATTAGATGACCATTATAGAGATTGTATATATAGTCCACAAACTTCACAAGACACATGAAAAGGAGTACTGAGTGAAAACCTTCATGCATGAAGTTTGTAGAGTTTGTAGGTATGACAGTATCTGATCCATATCTCTTTTTACAGAGGTAAAATTTGTAAACTGATTATACTGGTTTTCTGTTTAAACAGATACATGTGCACACAAAGATGCATGAGTTATGTGCTTTCTGAGTAATATGGCACTTTTTTAAGACAGGGTTGAAAGAACAGAAAATATCATCATATGTGGGCTGTCCCAGGTGAAAAATAGAAAATAATGTTGTCTATTGCCTGCTCAAAGTGGTGAATTTTTATGACCTCGTGTCTCTGTGATATAAGAAGTATTATTTTTTTATCTCAAGTGTAGTGCCTCTTTCTGAGAACCACTTTTCCTATCCTAAACAGGCTGAACTCTTAACGCAAATTTTCTATGCTATCTCCATGCCTTGCAGAGGGTTTTCAGTGAGTATGCCAGTCAGCACACCTGGCAGATTCCAACTTCCCTGAGATGGCCCATCTTTGAAATGAGACTGTATGTTATTTTGCTAGTCACCCTCTGGGCCCACTTCTGGGGTCAGCTTGATTTGTACTCCTACTTTTGGTATGATTGAATGCCTTTTACAGTATAAAGCGTCCATGTCTTTGTGTATTACAGAATTCTACAAACCCACCATGGCTGCAATGTCTCCCCAGCTGCAGGCTGGATAACTACATCTAGTGAAGTAGAATGTCTTATTGGCTGCTGAACACTCTGAACACACACGCGCACACACACACACACACTTTGAAAATGTGAAAAAGTAGAATAAAACACTCTGAGAAAGTAAGAATCAGTGCTTTGATGTGTTCTAACTGCAAGAACAGAAAGTCTAGATTCTAATCCTGGGTTCAGGAACACAAACTGAAATCAAAGGCAGAACAGAGTCTTCTTTGGACACTGGCAACTGAAGAAGTGAGCTTAAGCCTCAGCTTTATATTGAATATGATATATATGGAATGGAATACCTTTTTGGTCAGTTTAGGGTCACCTGCCCTGCCTGCTTCTCCCCTTCATCAATGATGATAGACAGTGGGATTGAGTCCACCATCAGCAAGTTTGCAGATGACACCAAGATGAGTAGTGCAGTCAAAAACTCCTGAGGGACAGGATGTCATTCAGAGGGACTTGGACAAAGATGAGGAAGTGGGCCCAGGTGAACCTCATTAGGTTCAAGAAGGCCATGTGCTAGGTCCTGTACCTGGATTAGGACAATCCTCATTGTCAGCACAAGCTGGGTGATGATGTGATTGAGAGCAGCTGTCTGGAAAAAGACTTGGAGGTACTGGTGGATGAAAACCTGGACATGCACACCTGCAGCCCAGAAGGCAAATTGCATCTTGGGCTGCATCAAAAGAAGTGTGGCCAGCAGATCAAGAAAGGCTATTCTGCCACTCTGCTCAGGAGAGACCTCACCTGGAGTACCGTGTCCAGCTTTGTGACTCTCAGTAAAAGAAGGACATGGATGTGATGGAGTGGGCCTAGAGGACAGACACAAAACTAATCAGAGAGCTGGAGTACCTCTTCTACAAAGACAGGTTGAATTGGGGTTCACAGGATCACAGGATGTTAGGGGTAGGAAGGGATCTCTGAAGATTATCTAGTCCAATCCCCTTGCCATAGCAGGACCATAGAATCTAGCATAGGTAGCACAGGAACATATCCAGATGGGTCTTGAATGTTTCCAGAGAAGACAACTCCACACGTCTCTGGGGAGCCTGTTCCAGTGCTCTGTGACCTTTACAATACAGAAGTTCCTCCTCATGTTGAGGTGGAATTTCCTGTGCTGTGGTTTACAGCCATTACCCCTTGTCCTATCACAGGGTGCAAGTGACAAGAGGTTGTCCCTTCCTTCTTGACACCCAGCCCTCGTTTATTTACCAACATTTATTAGATTCCTTCTCAGTCTTTTCCTCTCCAGACTAAAAAGCCCCAGGATTTTCAGCCTGTCCTCACAGGGCAACATGCTCTAGTCCCTTAATCATTTTTGTAGACCTCCATCGGATCCTCTTGAGTAGATCCCTGTCCCTCTTGAACTGAGGAGCCCAGAACTGGATGCAATATTCTAGGTCGGCCTCACAAGGGCAGAGTAAAGGGGAAGAAGAACCTCCTTTGATCTGCTGGACACACTCTTCTTAATGCATCCCAGAATCCTATTGGCCTTCTTGGCCACTGTGCTGGTTTGGGGCCAGACACAGATCGTCTCTTGCCCCGAATGGGACAAAAGAATGAGACTCACACAAACAGATTGGAGAGTGATGGAAAGTTTAAATGGAAAAGCAATTGGTGAAGCTACAGAGAACTACAAACTACAAAGCATAGTGACAAAGAGTATCCCAAAACGTACAGAACCCCTCACAGAATTCCCAAAGGTTCCCCTTCTTCCCACCTGAGGGTAAACCCAAACCCCCCAGGGCTCTTTCTTCCCCCTCCCGCTGCTAGGCAAGTCTCAGGCTGGCCAGGTCTGAGACTGCCCCCCCCTCCATTCTCCTCCTGGCATTAGGCCTAGACAGGCCTAAGAGGCCTTGAGAATACTCCCCCGGCATTATCCGATAAGAGAGGACATTTCCCGTGGGAGCAGAGAGGGAAGAAAGAGGAAGAGAATGACTTTGCAGATGGCCTTACAGGGTGCAGGACTTATGGGTAGAAATACGTCGTTTCCTGTGTCCACCCCTGTGGGTGGGAACCCAGGACACTACAGGTGTATCTCATGTGGCAGTGACAGGGGGCACCCAGCCTAAACTGCCACAGCCACAAAGGCACATTGCTGTCCAATGGATAACTTGTTATCCACCAGGACTCCCAGGTCCTTCTCCACAGGCCTGCTCTCTAGCAGATTACCTCCTAATCTGTACTGGTGTAGTTTGTTATTCCTTCCCAGATGCAGGACTCTGCACTTATCCTTGTTAAACCTCATTAGGTTCTTCTCTGCCCAGCTCTCCAGTCTGTCCAGATCTTGCTGAACAGTGGCACAGCCTTCAGCTGTATCAGCCAAGCCTCTCAGTTTGGTATCACCAGCAAACTTGCTGAGCAGACATCATCAATGTTCTCTCATCAATGTCATTGCTGAAGATGTTGAACAGGACTGGACCTACCACTGGACCCAGGACCAATCCCTGGGGGACTCCACTGGTTATAGGCACCATCGATCACCACTCTTTGCTGTCTACTGTGTAATCAGTTCCTAATCCATCTGACTGTCTGTTCTTCTATCCCACACTTCCAGATCTTGCATCAAAGCAGAAAGATTCCTTTTTATATCTCTAACCGAAGCCCCAGGCAGGCAGGAGACTTTCCTGTGGGAGAAGAAAAGAAGGCTGCGTGACCTCTTTAAGCACTGGAGGCCCACTACAAGTTCTCCCAGAAGCCTTTTCTTCTCCTGTCTGAACAACCCACACTCTCTCAGCCTGTCTTCATAAGAGAGGTAATTCAGCCCCCTGATCATCTTTGTGGTCCTCCTCTGGACTCACTCTGACTGGTGAATGTTCTTCTTCTTATGCTGAGGCCTCCAACGTATTTCTTACCACAGACCCCTTTTCATAGCAAAAGATCTTTCATGGTCAGAAATAACAATCATGAGAGAAAACATTATTCCATCTTATTTATTTTCAAGCTTTCTCCCAATCTGCCAGCTAAATTCAGCTACTTTTAATGAGATGCATAAGGCTCAATGTCTGTACTGGTATCATAAAGTCAGCAGAGAAATTATGAGCTGAAAATCGAAAGAGAAGATCTCTCTAATTATATCCCATAGTACTTCAGCAACAAAGATCTTCCCTTTTTTGGAAATCACAGGATATTAGGGGTTGGAAGAGACCTTCAGAGATCATCGAGTCCAACCTCCCTGCCAGAGGAGGACCATATAATCATATAATCTAGTGAAGGTCACACAGGAAGGCATCCAGACAGGTCTTGAACGTCTCCAGAGAGGGAGACTCCACAACATCTCTGGGAAGCCTGTTCCAGTGCTCTGTGACCCTTACAGTAAAGAAGTTCTTCCTCATGTTGAGGTGGAACTTCCAGTCCTGTAGTTTATATGCACTGCCCCTTGTCTGCCTTTCTGGATCCTGGATGAATAAGATTTACATTTAAGAAATTCTGTTTCTGTTCTCCATCCAGAGTTTCATTGACATATGAGAATGTAGTGCTACCTCCAAACCTCAGGGCATACGATTTATAGAACATTAAGTGCTAAGTATCCAAACTGAGTGCGAAAAACGCTTCTGTCTTGGGAGTGACATTCTCTTAAAATGGCATATCTACCTCTGATGCAGCCATATCCATTGTGGAAGCAACCAGCACAAACAGGTAAATGACCTATAGGTAGTACTAAAGGAAGAACAAGCATAACTTGCTTAGTAAGTTAAAGAGCTTGGATAAAGTCCTAAATCAGAATCTCACATTAAGATTATACAGTCCCAGTTCTGAGAACAAGAATGTTTTTTTAGCTACAGAGATCATTAGGATGTGAAAAAAAGTTAAAAAAAAAATAATTGTTAACTCTGAATTTAAATGTCAAATGTAAATGCCTGCCTTGCAGACACTGGTGATAAAAAAAATCATCCTTGGTGCCCATCACAGTCAATGGAAATTAGCAGGCATTTCTACAACAGATGTAACTTCTGATAGCAACTAAATTCTGTTGTTTTAACGTGGATGTCAGGTACGATTGGTGATCCCCTAACTTAGTTTTGACCTGCACAGAGGGGTTTTAGGCAAAAAAAAAAAGGAAAAATGGCTTTCTAAACTGGCAGCTAAAGTTCAGGTAGAATATCATAGAGCACATTTAATGCCATTAGACACCTATATAGAAGTAACCAAATTATCTTGAGGTGTCTATATGAGGATGAGATTAACTAATCTTACAGCAACACTTCTCAGATACTGTAAAGAGAGTCTGTCGTGATTAGTTCAAGCAAAGGTGTTTGCCTTGTAAATGTCTACATCTGTTGGTAAACTACATCCTAGTTTACTCTGAAGACAGAAGAATAATTACTATGAAGTGAATGCATAAAACGATGAAGCAGCTGAGAGAAGGAAATGCACAAATCTGAAGGTAGACCAAAAAAAGGTAGTCTGAGCAAAAAAATTGCATTAAGGCATGTACATATTTGTTAGATGTCTAAACTCCAAATATAGTAAGTGAGTATCTGGTAAATGAGGAAAGCATAGCCCAGAATTATTTATTTCACTTTGAATCATACACATAAAACATTACCCAGTTCCATAAATAGCTCCACCTAGAGCTGTTTTAGTGTCATTTTAGACATCTGCACTGATCTGAAAGATATAGCGTAGGTCATACAGGAGGCTATTATACTTCTGGAGCTGGAGTTGAAGGTAAGAAGTTACATCCCTCCCATCTAAATTCTAACACTAATGCTTACATTTGCATAAATGCATACTGACAGGAATAGAATTCTGTTAGTGCTGACTTTTACTTCAAGATAGTTGTAATTCACTACTTAATTCTTTGTAAATTAGCTCATATATGTTTATATGACAGTACAAGATTGTGATGAAACATTATGAAGCCCTGTAGAATATATTCAGATGAGGTGAAGAGCATGACAGATCTGTGTCTGTAATTCCAACTTTTATGTTTATGTCTGTATTTATATTATTAATCAGTTATTTTAAAAGTGTTAGCTGACGAATTTCAAATATGTACAACTTAACTCCTTAGTTAGCAAAGCCCAAAAATACATGCTCTAAATACCATACATAGCTCTTTTGGTTTTTTTAATGATACCAGCTACTGAAAACAATTTGCATAAGAATAACTGTTTGTGATGAAGCATTGTTTTGATCTGTCACATCTGCCATCTTTATTTGTTTAATTTTCTCTAGCTTTTTCACAGAGTATATACAGCCTATCTTCTAAACTGATTTCACATTTAATAGCTAAGGCTTTTAGAAATATAGTGACATCAGAAGATAAAATTAGTGATGCTAAAGGCTTCAAAATTTCATTACAATTTCAATTAAAATCTAAAGTAATATAAATTATTGCTTAATTGTTTAATTATTTAAATATTTAAAATATAACAATAAATTATTGTTGTTATTATTATATTGTCAGTAGTAGTAACTATACCCTAAATCTGTTCTCAAGATTAAAAGCATCCTTCTGATGTTCTTGAAGACCTGGTCCGTTGCATCTGTCTGTTTTGTAGTGGGTGAATTGAACAACCTGGTGCTCCTTGACTAGCATTATCACTCATTCTCTTTGCCTGTTTCATCTGGACATTAATTTAAGCTGTACATACACTTAATGAAAATTAATATTCTTATCTATTCAGTAATCTTATCCTTTTAGGCAAGGCCTAGATTCTTTTAGGCATCCATCCTCCCTGCTTTCCAGCCACTCACAATTTATATTTAATAGTCATAGTAGCATACACTAAATTATAAGGCACTGAATAAAACATTTCCACCTTTCATATAGAAAGTGAAAGTTTTAAAGTAAATTTGTATTGCACTATAATATCACTGCAAATAATTGATTCATATGAATAGTCTTTTGATTTAAATGCAGTTTATATCTCATTACTTTGGTGGTAAACAAATTAAAATATGCAAAATGTTTTACTACCTTTAAATTACAGACTTAATGGAGACCCAGCAGGTGATAGCAGCAGAATTTCGTGCAAAAATTATAAATTTCATGGCATGATTCTAGAAAACTTGAGTAATTTTTGAGGGTGCAATAGGCACAGCTTTTTGGTTTTAGCTTTACTTATTTTTATTTGGATTTATTTGCATTATAGGTTTTTTGGGTTTGGATTCTTTTTGTTGGTTTGGTTTGGTTTATTTTTTTTTAGTGTATTTGTGATAAAACCGGCAGGTCTTTTTGTTGTTTTTTTTTTGTTTAATGATAATTATAATGCTGAAAGTAGAATAAAGACCTTTGCGGGTTTTGCCGGGACAGAATCCCAGGCCAGCCATAGGCTGCAGGCTATTACCAGTTCTGAGTCAACCAGGACAGCTGACTTGACTTGGCTCACAGGTGTATCCCATAGCATGGGCATCATACTCAGTGTAAAGGCTAAGATCCTTCTGCAAGAGGCTTGGGCTCTGCCTCACCACTTTCCTGCTTTTTGAGGACTCTCTTCCCAGATATTGTGACTTTTGCTGGGTGGAGCATAATGCAGGATCACAGGATATCAGGGGTTGGAAAGGACTCAAAGAGATCGTCAAGTCCAACCCCCCTGCCAGAGCAGGCCCATACAATCTAGCTCAGGTCACAGAGGAACTCATCCAGACGGGCCTTGAAAGTCTCCAGAGAAGGAGACTCCACAACCTCTCCGGGGAGCCTGTTCCAGTGCTCTGTGGCCCTTACAGTAAAGTTCCCCCTTGTGTTGAGGTGAAACCTCCTGTGCTGCAGCTTACATATATTGCTCCTTGTCCTATCAGAGGGAGCAAGCGAGAAGAGTCTGTCCCCTCCCTCCTAACCCCCAGCCCTCAGATATTTATAAACATTTATTAAATCCTCTCTAAGTCTTCTCTTCTCCAGACTAAAAAGCCCCAGGTCCCTCAGCCTCTCCTCATAAGGCTGTGCTCCAGTCCCCTAATCATACTCACAGCCCTCTGCTGGACCCTCTCCAGCAGGTCCCTGTCTCTCCTAACCTGGGGAGCCCAAAACTGAACACTGTGCTCAAGATGAGGTCTCACCAGGATAGAGCAGAGGGGGAGGAGAACCTCCCTCGATCTGCTGGACACACTATTCTTAATACACCCCAGGATCCCATTGGCTTTCTTGGCCACAAGGGCACACTGCTGTCCCATGGATAACTTGTATTCCACCAGGACTCCCAGCTCCCTCTCCACAGGGCTGCTCTTTAGCAGATCACCTCCCAACCTGTACTGGTGAAGTTTGTTTTTCCTTCCCAGATGCAGGACTCTGCACTTGTCCTTGTTAAACCTCATTAGGTTCCTCTGTGCCCAGCTCTCCAGTCTGTCCAAACCTCGCTGGATGGCCACACAGCCTTCAGCTGTATCAGCCAAGCCTCCCAGTTGGTGCATCAGCAAACTTGCTGAGCAGACACTCTGTTCCCTCATCAATGTCTTTGCTGAAGATATTGAACAGCACCAGACCCAGGACTGATCCCTGGGGGACTCCACTAGTTACAGCTCTCCAGCTGGACCTGGCACCATTGACCACCACTCTTTGAATTCTCTCTTGTAACCAGCTCCTAACTGACCTCACTGTCTGCTCTTCCATCTCACAGTTCCTGAGCTTGCTCACTAGGATGTCATGGGAGACCGTGTCAAAGGCCTTGCTAAGGTCAAACTAGACTACATCCACTGGTCTCCCTGAATCTATCAATTCAGTTATGGCATCATAGAATGTTATCAGAATAGTCAAGCATGATTGCCCCTTGGTAAATCCATGCTGACTACTCCTGATAACCTGAGCCGCTCCACCAGTTTTCCAGGGATGGAGGTGAGGCTCACTGGTCTGTACTTCCCTGGAATCTCTTTCTTGCCCTTTATGAAGACTGGAGTGACACTGGCTCTCCTCCAGTCCAGTCAACATTATACATCTTGTATGGGCATTGGTATTAATTTGGTTATTTCATTAAATTTGGTTATTTCATTTGGCTATTTCATTAAATCTGTTTTCATTTCAACCTGTGGGTCTTATTTTCCTAATATCCCTTCTCATCTGGAGAAGGGTCATTGGGTAATAGAGTAACTGCTTGTTGCAATTTAAGCTTTACCCAGAGTCCAAAAGCCCAGATGGAACAGATTTAGATTGCCTCCCCTCTCCCCATTTTCCTGATAAAGTAAAAGCAAATTAGGCAGGAGAAAGAAGAGGTAAAATCATGAAAGAAATGGTCTGGAATCAGTTTGGAAGTAAAAAGGTAATTTTTAACAAAATATATATATGGCATTTGAGTAACACAGAAAGTTACAAAGGTGTAAGGAAAAGGGTAAATAGAAAAATATACAAAACCAGGCCCAGATGGCACTGGATTTCCTTGACATAAATGGATGCAGTTCTTAGAGATGCAGCATGGAGGTAGGGATTACCATGTGGTAATCATGCAGGAAGCATGAGGGCAGCAAAGATAGTCTGTTGAACAGTCAATGTGCAGGGGAAAGAGAGTGAACTAAGAAAATGGTCCCCCTTTTATATAGGCTTGCTGGACAGGAAGGGGGAGTGGAACAGACCTTTGACCCAGGGGACCCCTCCTCCTGGGTGGGGGAACCAAATCTCTCTGCCCATCTGGATCAGGTTTCTGGGCTCTTTTCAGTCCCCTCCAAGGATGGGTGTAACTTGGCACACTGCTACAGTTTAGTCCTAGATATGGCCTAAACGTAGACAACAGAATCACAGAATGTTAGGGGTTGGAAGGGAACTCCAGAGGTGATTGAGTCTGACCCTCCTACCAAATCAGGATTACCCAGGGCAGGACACACAGGAATGCATCCAGGTGGGTTTTGAAACTCTGCAGAGAAGGAGACTCCACAACCTCTCTGGAAATCCTGCTCCACTGCTCCACCACCCTTGATGTAAAGAAGAGTCTCCTCATATTGAGGTGGAACCTTACTCTTTTCTAGCTTGTATCAGTTTTTCCTTGTCCTATCACTGGGCACCACTAAAAAGAGCCTGGCATCTTCATCTTGACACTCAACCCTCAGGTATTAATAGACATTGATAAGATCCTCTCTCATCCTTCTCTGGTCTCTCAGTCTTTCTTCATCGAAGAGACGTTCAAGTCCTGCAATCATCCTTGTAGCACTCCTTTGTACTCCCTCCAGCAGATCCCTGTCTCTCTTGAATTGGAGAGTCTAAAACTGGACACAGTATTCCAGGTGTGGTCCCACCATGGCAGAGTGGAAGGGTAGAAGAATCTCCCTAGACCTGCTGGAGACGCTTTTCTTGATGCACCCCAGAACACCGTTTGCCCTCTTGGCCAATGGATAGCTTTCTGTCCTCCAGGACTCCAGGGTCTTTGTCCATGGTGCTCCTTAAACAAAACTTCTCTTGTTTTCTGATTCTCAGAGTCTTTTGTCAGCTATCCATGAAGTAGATGAAGAGTGTTACTTATTTTCTTTTTTTGATTATCTTAGCTGACATATCTTGCCTTCTCAGGCATAGCCAGGACTCAAAGAAAACAGAGGTCAAACACATTTTTTTCCTCACTAGACTAATCACTGTCTATGCTGGGTTTAGAGTTTATTAATTCATTGTATTAGGGACTTTGGCACAGAATGAACAGCTCAAGAAAAAATACCCTAATGCAAGAGTTGGAGGGTAAAACATTGTTGAGAAGTTACTTGAAAATCTGAAGAGCTCAATCTTAAAATGGCCTGCTTACAAATTATGTCAACCTCATATCATCTTGATTTCTCTGACTTTGTGAAAAATGTCAGGCAGACTGAATAAAGTGGCTAAAATCAAAAAGAGAGTCAGCTTTGACACAACCATCACTATGCACTGGCTGATGAAATCAGTCTGCCTTCCTGCTGCAGGATCCTAAGGATTCTGCCAACAGATAGGAACACAACAACAAATTGCACAATACATAAAGGTAAATGCCTGTTTGCAACTTCAGGAGCTGTACCTGGTATTATGAAGTAAAGCAATCTTGTCTGATAGCATACATCTCTTGAAAGAGATTATAAACAAGCATGTAAATTTGACATAGTTTTAAAATAAGTTGGGTCAAACTGTTCAAAGCACTCTTCACTAGAAGAAAATGTTTGTAAAGCTAATTTCAGCCTGTTGCAACAGAGCTAATTTGTGTAACATTGTTTTTAACTTAGGTCAGTTGCATCCATAGTACAACTTCTTTTCATAATTTACTTTTTTATAATTCCTTGCTGCTGAATGAATTAGCCTTTAGATACCAAATAACTACAGAGGACATATTATCATCCAGAGGTAATTTTACGTTTGTTAAATTGAAAAAATGTTGTCTCTGGTGTCACATATTCACAAAACTCTTCAGAGAGGGTGGGATTTATCTAATTTTATGAGTTTAAACTGGAACTGATTGCCCAAACTAGCCACAATAGGTAGATCTAGATATGAAGTTAGTCTGAACAAATGTTGTAATTTGTTTTAGGAGGTGACGAGTTGCACTATGAACTGAGCTTTACTAGAAATATTAACAGACTGGTCACTATAGGATAATCACAGCAATTTACAGTCCTGAAGGGCAGAGGAGTTCAGGAAGGCAAGGTATTCTTCAAGAAAGTAATCTTAAAGGTGGAGGAGCAGGTCATCCCCATTTGCCCGAAGGCTAGCAGGTGGGAAAGAAAAGCATCTAGGCTGATAAGAGAACTTTGTTTGCAACTCAGGGGGAAAAAATGTTATGGTTTCTGGAAGAAGGAGCAAGCCAATCAGGAGGACGATGATGATGTCATGAAGCTATGGCAGGAGAAGATTAGAAGAGACAAAGCCAAACTAGAGCTTTATCAGGCTTCTGCTATTAAAGACAGTAAAAACTTTATCTAAGATATATTAGTAAAAAAAGGACTAAGGAGAATTCCATCCTTTATTGGATGCAGGGATAACACAGTGATCAAGTATGAAAAAAAGGCTGAGGTATTTAATGCCTTCTTTGCCTCAGTCTGTAGTAGTAGAACTAGTTGTTTCCTGGGTATTCAGTCCCCTAGCTAGAAGACAGGGAGAGGGAACAGGAGGCCTATGGCCAGTGGTGTTCCCCAGGGATCAGTACTGGGTCAAGATTCTTTCAATATCTGTAACAACAACCTGGATGAGGGGATTGAGTGTACCCTCAACAAGTTCTCTGCTGACAGAAAGCTGGGGAGAGTGGCTGATACCTCATCAGGCTGTGCAGCCATCCAACGTGACCTGGACAGGCTGGAGAGATGGGTGCAGTTCAATAAGGACAAGTGCAGGGTCCTGCATCTGGGGAGGAATAGCAACAGACACCAGTGCAGGTTAGGTGCTGCCCTGCTGGAAAGCAGCTCCATGGAGAAAGACCTTGGAGTCTTAGTGGACAGAAAGTTCTCCATGGAACAACAACATACCCTTGTGGCCAAGAGAGACAATGGTATTCTGGGGTGCATCATAAAAAGCATGTCCAGCAGGTTTAGGGAAGTTCTTCTCCCCCTCTACTCTGCTCTGGTGAGACCACACCTGGAATACTATGTCCAGTTTTGGGCTCCCCAGTTCAAGAGAGACAGAGACCTGCAGGAGAGAATCCCACAGACAGACATGAGTGTGATTAGAGGATTTGAGCATCTCCCCTGTGAAGAGAGGCTGAGATCCCTGGGGCTGTTTAGTCTGGAGAAGACTGAGAAGGGATCTCATCAATGTGAATAAATATCTGAGGGGTGGGTGTCAAGTTGAGGGGGCCAAGCTCTTTTCAGTGGTGCACAATAATAAGAGAGGGAATAACAGGTACACACTTGAACATAGAAGATTTCACCTCAACCTGAGGAGAAACTACTTTATAGAGAGGGTAGTGGAGCACTGGAACAGGCTGCCCAGAGAGGTTGTGGAGTCTCTTTCTCTGGATACATTCAAAACCCATCTGGATGCATTTCTGTGTGGACTACCCTAAGTGATCCTGCTTTGGCAGGGGGGTTGAACTCAATGATCTCTGGAGGTCCCTTCCATCATCTAATGCACTGTGATAATCCAACAGGAGATGGTTAGTGACCTTATACACCAACTGGATGTACACAAGTCTGTGGGGAGAGATAGGATCCACCCAAGGGTACTGAGGGAGCTGGTAAGATTACTCAACAAGCCACTTCCCATCATTTATCATCAGTCTTGACTATCTGGGGAGGTCTCAGTTGACTGGAGGTTAACAAATATGGTGTCCCCCTAAATGAAGGCCTGGAAGTAGAATCCAGGGAACCACAGGCATGTTAGTATGACCTTGGTGCCAGGGAAGATTATGGAGTAGATCTCTTTGAGTGCCATTATGTAGCACATACAGAACAACCAACTAGTCAGGCTCAGTCAGCATAAGTTGGAAATGCAGGTCCTACTTGACTCACCTGATATTTTTCTATGACAAGGTAACCTGCTTAGTGGATGGGCAAAAGGGATGGGGTTGTAGTCTATCTGGACATTACTAAAACATTTGACATCATGTTCCACAGCATCCTTCTGTAGAAACTGGCTGCTCATAGCTTGGAGAATCAGGTGATTTGCTGGGTGAAAAACTGGCTGGCTGGCTGGGTCCAAAGAGTTGTGGTGAATGCAATTAAACAGAGCTGGTGGCCAATCAAAAGCAGTGTTCCTCGGTATTCAGTACTGGAACCTGTCCTCTGTAACAGTTTTATCAGTAATCTGGATGAGGGAATTGTGTGCACCCTAAATTTACAGGTCGTTGTGTGGGAGTGATATGCTCAAAGGCAGGAAGGCTCTACAGAGGCACCTGGACAGGCTGAGGTCTGGAATGATTGGCTGAGGTCAATTGTTTGAGGTTCAGCAAGGCCAAGTGCTGTGTCCTGCACCTGGCTCCCAACAACCCCATGCAAAGATACATGCCTGGGAAAAAGTGACTGGAAAGCTGCATGGTGGAAAAGGACCTGAGGATGTTGAATGGCAGCCAACTGAATATAAGTCAGTAGTGTGCCCATGCAGCGAAGAAAGTGAGGGGCATCCTTTCCTATATCAGAACTAGTGTGGCCAAAAGGACTCAGGAAGTGATCATGACTCTGTACTCAACACTGGTGAGGACACCTTGAATACTGTGTTCAGTTTTGGAGCCCTCACTACAAGGACATTGAGGTGCTGAAGCATATGTGATAGAGGGCAAATAAACTGGTGAAAGATCTAGAGACCAAGTCTTATGAGGAGCATGTGAGGGAACTAGGGTTGTTCAGTCTGGAGAAAATGAGACTGAGGGGATACTTTACTGTTGTCTACAAGTACCTGAAAGGAGGTTTTAGTGAGGTGGGTCTTGGTCTATTTTCCCTAATAACAAGTGAAAGAACAAGAGGAAATGGTCTCAGATTGCACCAGGGAAGGTTTAGCTTGGAGATGAGGAAAATTTTCTTCACCGGAAGAAGTGCTGTAACTGGCTGCCCAAGTAAATGGTTGAGTCACCATCCCTGGAGGTATTTACAAGAGCTGTAGACGTAGTACTTAGGGACACAGTTTAGCAGCAGACTTGGTAGTGTTAGGTTAACTGTTGTACTTGATGTTCTTAGAGGTCCTTTCTAGTTTAAATGATTCTATAATTCTATGGTTCAGGGGTATCTCACCACATCGTAGTCCTATTTCTGATGTATCTCTTCTCTACTAGTCTTGATGTACAGCTTTTAGAAATTTTTTTAATTGTACATAAGCTTAGCCTGGGCCTCTCCTGCTACGTTGTTTGTGAAATTATAGACCACATGTCACTAAATTATGCATTTTTACTTTCAGAGCAAACTTGTCATGATGTCAAAAGCATGCAGGTGCTGTGATGAGAAGTACTGTTATAAAAAGTACAAGGAAAATAGCCAGTTTCTAAGAAATGTCAGGATTCCAGTATAATGTTAATTTCTCACCAGTGTTCATACCAAAGCTGGGAAAGAACATTACTAACCCATAGTAATCTACATGAATAGAATTAGACATCTCTATGGTTCTCCTATTTAAGCTTCTTATTGAATATGATATGAGAGGTCTTTCCATGCACAGAATTATATAAATGGTAGCAAACATGGTGGATATACACAGTCACATAAAACTGGTAATTTAATCTATAGTTGTTGCTATTAATAAAACAGGTTCAACTAAAATTGCTTTTTCTGGGAACTGCTAGTCTACTTATTTTTTTCCTAATGCATACATAGAAGATATACTTTCTAAACAATTTTCATGGACATTTGATCAAAAATAGACTAAGAAGTTCTGCAGAACCTGTCAGCCTCTGTAAGATGCATACTTAGTAAAATTTAATAAAAAGTAAGAGCCATTTCATTTTACCCCTTTAATAGAATAAAACAAGTGTTTTGACTAGCTCTCATCTTTCAGCTGCCTCTATTTCACAATAAATTGTTCTAAATCTGTCCTGGAAAAACACATAGTCATGTATTTGATTAATATATTTGAGTTCTTCAACTGTCCCACTTCAGTAATACTGGGAAGCCTTCTACCAAGACAAGTGATTGATATCCCATCACCAGCATCCTGCAAAAGCATGCACGTAACCATGCATTCATAAATGCATGAGTATTGAAAAAAATAAACAAACAAGTTAATAACATGAATAATTAAAGTTTCAATATAATATAATTGAACAAAAGTTACAGCCTACTTTGAAGTTCCCTGTTCTACAGGGTTGTAGGACACCATACATCAGTGGATTACTTAAGTTTACTGGGATGTGATGATTTCATAGAACCATAGAATGGTCTGGGTTGTAAGGGTCTAAAGGGTCCTGGGTTGTAAGGACCTAAAGGTCACAGGACCACAGGATCACAAGATATCAGGGGTTGGAAGGCACCCAAAAAGATTATCGAGTCCAACCCCCCTGCCAGAGCAGGACCATAAAATCTAGTTGTAACAGTGTGAGAGCTGAAATCCCTGTCCCACACCAACAATAACCAGGCTAGCTCAGTCTGGAAGCAAATGAAAGCTGTGTTTACAAGCAAAACTACAATCTATGATGAAATGCAATGAATATGTACAAATATACACTATTCACAACATTTACAAATATGTACGATCAACAAAAAAACTCAACCAAGCCCCCTTTGATTCCCCCAAGGGACTTCTCCCCTAGCCAGAAGGAATCCCCCCCGATGTCCCTGGCAGAAGGCAGAGAGTCAAGAAGCAGAGAGGCTGTTAGATTTAGCTTGTCAAGGTCAGTGTGTTATCTTCAGCCAGAAAAGAAGAAGCAGCAGGCAGAGAGAAGCCAAGCAAGCTGAGACCCAGACTGCCCAACTCCCCAACCTTGTTTTGAGTAGTAGTTCTTGAACATTTCTATCTCTCTTATGGAAGTGTTTAGAATAATCATTATTTTGCTTTTTTACACCCAATAGTGATTTATTTACCTTCTTTCACTTTCTCTGCTTGAACTTTGTGAAGAAAAATTAAAAAGATAGTCTTAAAACCATCACACTAGCTCAGGTCACAGAGAACCCTTACAGTAAAGAAGTTCCCACTTGTGTTGAGGTGGAACCTCCTCTGCTGCAGCTTACATCCATTGCTCCTTGTCCTATCACAAGGAGCAAGTGAGAAGAGCCTGTCCCCTCCCTCCTGAAATCTAGCCCTCAGATATTTATAAACATCTATTAAATCTTCTCTAAGTCTTCTCTTTTCCAGACTAAAAAGCCCCAGGTCCCTCAGCCAGGGATGTGCTCCAGTCCTCTAATCATCCTCATAGACCTTCGCTGGACCTAGTCTAACACCCTCTGCAGTCAGCAGGGGCATCCTCAACTAGATCAGGTTGCCCAGAGCCCTGTTGAGCCTCACCTTGAATATCTCCAGGGATGAGACCTCAACCACCTCCCTGGGCAACCTGTTCCAGTGGTCCACCAACTTTATGGTAAAGAACCTGTTTCTAACATCCAGTCTAAATCTACTCTTCTCTAGTTTGAAACCATTGCCCCTCGTCTTATCACTTCAGGCCTTTGTAAACAGTTTTGTCTCTCCTTCCTTCCTGTAGACTCCCTTCAGGTACTGGAAGGTCTCCAATAGGTCTCCCCAGAGCCTTCTCTTCTCCAGGTTGAATAATCCCAGCTCTCTCAGCCTGTCTTCATAGCAGACTTGTTCCAGTGCCCCTGATCATTTTTGTGGCCCTGTTCCGAAGCTTCTCCATCAGGTCCATGTCCGTCCTATATTGAGGGCTCCAGACCTGTACACAGTACCCCAAGTGAGGTCTTACCAGAACAAAGTGGCAGAATTATCTCTCTGGATCTGCCGGCCACACTTCTTTTTATGCTGCCCAGGATGTGATTTGCCTTCTGGGCTGCAAGCACACACTTTCTTCTCATGTCCAGCACCCTCAAGTCCTTTGCTGCAGGGCTGCTTTCTATGACCTCATCCCCCAAGCTTGTGTTGATAGTGAGGATCGTTGCAACCTAGTTGCAGAACCCTGCACTTGCTCTTGTTGGACCTCATGAGGTTCACCTGGGACCATTTTTCCAGCTTGTCCAGGTCCTTCTGGATGACATCTCATCCGTCTGGCATATCAACAGCACCACTGAGCTTGGTGTCATCTGCAAACTTGCTGATGGTGCTCTCAACCCCACTGTCTATATCATTGATAAAAATATTAAACAGTACAGGTCCCAGTACAGACTCCACTTGTCACCTGTCCATCTGTACTTTGAGCCATTGAGCACTACCCTCTGGATGTGACCATCCAGCCAATTCCTTATCTGCTGAACAGTCCACTCATCAAATCTGTATCTCTCCAACTTGGTAAATAGGGTGTTGCGGGGGACCATTTCAAAGACCTTGCAGAAGTCCAGATAGGTCATCCCTTATCCACTGATTTCCTTATTTCCATTGGCTGGAACAATAACAGAATCACAAATTCCTGAACAAGTTGGTGGTCTGCAAGATCTGTGTAAAGATAAAGTGAGCTACACTCTTGGATAATGCCTGCCAAAAAGGGAAATTTCTTAGCAGCAACAGTCATTGAAGCCCTTCAAATATATGCAGATGCCAGTTTGCAGCAATAGTTAAATCTTTTGTATTTGAGTTTAATTTTCTTTATGGTTGGGTCATAGACAAGACCCACTGCTGAAGAGTTGGTAACAAAAGCTTTGTTGCAAAGGTTAAGATGACATGGTTCATACTTTCCATCAACATGAAAGCTACAGATAATGGCCCTTCCACAGGGTATACTGCCATGTTTTGCCCCATAGTGCTATTTCAGAGACAGCACCTTTGTTACTACAGTTATGTGGGTATCATATTTCCACCAGCCTCATTTCCCACTAACTGGAGAGCTCCACAAACCTCACCAGTTTTGCAGTAAATTTGAACTGGTATTTTGTGGATAGATTCTGGCACTGACATTTCTCAGTAGCAAGATGTAGAAGTTCCCATCTATCATCCTTTTTCTCACTGCTCACCTGTCAAGCACTAGATACTGTGAACATGGGAGGCTTCCTTCCAGACATTGAGTTTCTGAGGCCAGCCATACTGTTTCAGTAGCAGCTGTTTCTTCTTTTTCAATTTTGTAGCAATATCTCAATTTTGCAGATTCAGACCTCCTAAGGACTGATTTTGTTAAGTTCTTCAGAGTAAAACGTTCCTTCGAATGCTTCATATTAGACCACAGCTACTATCTACTCTGTGAAAATCTGCCCATAATCTTCTGTAAGTCTGTTTTCCTCATGCCTGCCTCAACGTTTTTTGCCTGAGATGTTTTCATACCATTGTCTCAGGAATACAGATGCTTGCCTACAAGACCATAAGCTCTGTGATTATAGTAGCTGATAACCAGATAAGAACACAGGTTCCACATTCAAGAGTGCTGTGATACAAGATGGGACTCACTATGATGGGTTTTATGGGTCTTCAGATGGAGAGGACCCTCATAGATGACTGACAGAGCAGTTTAGAGCCAAGGGCATGCAACTTACTGTGGGACCTGTGCCAACACAACTAACCTTGGGACCAAGGCTGACGCCAGTTGAAATTGCTATAACAGTGGCAATTGAATGAGGAACTGTGACCATGTATGAGGTTGAAAAATGTATAAAACCTCAAAGATAACAGGGAGGTTTGAAGCTTTCCCACTGATCAAAGCCTTCAGGACTGGCAAGACATCATCTAGATCCACAGTGGAAGCTCTCTCTCTTGTTTTTGCTGTGTCTTACCTTTTTCTTCCTTTTTCATATTTCTAACTTTTCCCACTGCACATGTGAGTGAAATAAAATTCAAGTGCTTTTCCCAACCAACTACTCAGTTCCTTCTTGGTTTTGTTTGGGGAATCCATAAAAGAACCATCTCTTCCACAGAAGTGAATCAAGGCACCTTTCTCAAATCATTCTGTTCTAGACTCCCAGGTATGCTCTCCCTTTCTGAGCAGAGCTGCAGATTCTTTCGTTTTAAACACAGCTCCATGTATGGTTTTCAAAATGCTTTCAGATTTTAAAAGGCTTGTCTCTGGTAGTTCTGTGGAACCTTTTACCAACTCCAACAACACACTGATGTTCTGTGGTGTTGTACTGATTCTGACTGGGACAGGGTAATTCTTAACAGTAGCTTGAATGGTGGTGTGCGTTTCAGATTTGTGACCAAAACAGTGTTGACAACAGTCTGCAGTATCTGCAACTCACCCTCCACCTAAAGCTGCTTAGAAAGTGCAAGCTGCTTCAGAATCTGTTTTACTTCTTGGTCTAAAGGCCCAGAAATTCTTGGATAAGATAGCTATCAGTTTTAAAAAGTACTTAACATTGCAATTGTATTTGAAGAACTGTAGCACACCAGCCAAGTCTGCCTGTCATTGTGTATCCATGTCTTCCACAATCGCCTGGTTTCTTTTCAAGTGCTTCTTACAGCCTTGTAAGCACCTTGAATCAAAAGTTAGATTGACACTTGGAGCCAGTGCAGACTAGCAATTTGCCTTTTAACAGCTTCAGAAGGAGATTTATGCCCCCAAAGCTTCCCACATTTATATTTTAGTGGTTTTGGTTGGTTACTTTTGGTTTTTTGTTTGTTTGGGTTTGTTTGTTTGGTTTTTTTTTTTGGGGGGGGGTTATGTTTTTTTTGTTTGTTTGAGTTTTTTTGTTTGTTTTTGTGGGGGTGGGGTTTGTTGGTTTTTTTTTTTTTTTTTTTTTGGGTTTTTTTTTTTGGTTGGTTGGTTTTGTGTGTGTGTGGGTTTTTAGTGTATTGTTTGGTTTGGTTTGGTTTGGTTTGGTTTGGTTTGGTTTGGTTTGGTTTGGTTTGGTTTGGTTTTGTCTGCTCTGTAAGTACTACACCACCCCTGCCCCCCCCACCCCCCCAAGAGGAAATATCTTTTAATTTTATGTGCAATACCTATTTGGTAACATTTGCATTGAAAAAATAGTTTCTTCTTCTTTTTTATTTGTACTTTTATTTTATAACAGATAAATTTGAACCTCACAAAAATAAACCTGAATTTATCTAAAGTTATATTAAAATTCCATGAAAATATAACGTACAAAGAAAAAAAAATTCTGAATGCTGTTCCTGAGAAAATTCCAGAGAGATTGTTTAGAGAGAGCCTGAAGTGATGGAAATTTCTGTGGTCATGATAGTAATAATAATTATGTTCTCAGCAATGGTTACAGTTCTGTCATTTTAGAAGAACATAATTCTGCAAAGATGTAAAAGTCTGTCTTCAAGACAAAAAATAATGAACATTGGAATTGCCCAATTTATGATAATGGAGGCATATATGCCTGTAAAATATGAAATATCTGCTGCCAATTTGTTACACTTATTGCACTTCTTTTCAAATACGATGTTGAATTCAGAGCATTGTTTAGGTTTGTATTTCAAAATGTTTAAGAAAAAATTGGGTAAAAATCACATATCAAAAATAAAAAGAGAAAATATTTAGCTTAATGATAAAAAAATAGAATTAAAATATAAATGTATGCACTTTTCTCTGTCCTCCTGTATACATGGGCATGTGTGTGTGCATGTATGCATACCTATATTTATACAACATACACATATATACTTACATGTGTCTATATTTTTACACATACATTTACTATATGAATGTATTTTTATGTCTACACACATTTATGTCTCCTGCCTGCTGTTACTCATATGCAGGAACAGCTCATGAATGTTGAATTCTATTTCTGAAAGCTAAATAAGGTGATTTTTCTACGTATGAATTAATCTTCTGATGTGCTCCTACTGCAACATTAATAGTAAAAGCATTGGCAAATAGTCAAGAACTGATAGTTTAATATTTGCATGTGATTCACTTCATCAGTTTTCAGGAAATACTTAAAATAATCCTCATGTGAATAACAACTCTGTGAAATGTCTGGATAATTAAATAAAAGCATCAAATACAATATTGGAAATAGTTTCAGACACTGACTTATTTTTTGTAAAAAATGTTGACAAAATGTTGTACTTAAATTAGTTTGGTGGTTGAAAGATTGGAAAGAAAAGAGCTTTTATGACAAAATGCTCAGCTTTCAATGGCAAGGTAAGTTCATCTGTATTCAAGGAGCACTGTCTATACCTTCTCCCATCCTCCTTCCTTGGCATGTTAATCAGTTTCCATAAAACCAAATTGTGTCCAGAAAGTCGAATTTGAGGTCTCACATAGGTTCAATTCCCTTTCAAAGCAAAACTCTGAATACACATGACATTTATATAGGCTTAAAAATATAAAAGTGAGAGAGTGGAGTATTGTTGTTTCATTTTTAGAACATGTTTGTCTTAAGATTTTTCATCTGTAGGCGAAACAATTTTAGAAATGGATATTTCATGATGATAATCTGTTAAGATCATTGCATGTATTTAGAGAGTTCCAGAAGACATGTTATTCACTGGCAGACATAGGTAACTGATGTGGCAGTGTTTCTGAGAGCAATCTCCTTAGTTCTACCAGGAATAATATAACATTTTATCATTTAGAAAACTATAAAACATAAGGAAAATTATCAGTGGATAAACTTCAAAAATAATAGCTACAAGATGAATTAATTTACAATATTTTAGAAGCTTTTTGTAATAATCTGAAGGGTAAATTAAACAAGGAAACGTGTCTGTGAAATAGTGTCCCTAGTTTTAGGTATCCTGCATGTGGCATCCAGATTAGATGCCTCCTGCAATACTTTATTCTTTGTATAGTCAATTAAGACTGGCTGGCATAGGAAAATTGTCTCAAAACTGAGCAAAGTGTAGCTCTTGACAGATACCTACTGCACTTCACACACTGAAAAGGAACCATAAAATATGTAGTACTAAGTAAAGCAGAACAACAATTCATTCCTGTCCAAGACAAACAAGCTATCATTGCTTTTGCCCATTTCTGCCTTGAGGAAGTTGTCTTTACCAGTGCTATGTCATTTGACATCTTCTTTGGTCAGGTAGTGTACCTTTGCTCCTACTTAAAATTTTGTGGGGGTGACCATCTAAAATAACTTAAGAATATTAGTTCTATTTATTACTCTGCTGGCTTTATGCCATGAGGTTCTAGAAATTAAATAATCCCAAGACTTTTCTTGAATATTGCTCTCAAGAAAGCTCGTTGGAGCTGTTCAAAGCAGAGTCAGACTTGAGCTAGCAGGTATTCCTGCCTCTCTTTCATAAGGAGTACAAGTAACAGTGTACACTTTCTTGCTACGTCTTTTTCTCTAGACAAACAACTACACAGACAGAAATTCAGTGTTTAAATTATCCCACCTAAATTTAGAACTGAAATCCTTTGTTATTTGTCTTGATCTTATACAGCTTCTGAATTGATCCCTATTCTTAAACATACAGTTTTCTGAAAATTTCAAGTATTTGTGAATATAAATTTTAAACAGCTATGACATATATTTAAATTTCATTCTGTTGTTCTTTTCTAATGGCAAACTGCAGAATTTAATTTAGTGGCAAAATAATCTAACAAGCTGTTTTTACAACTGTCCTAGGGGTAGACTGTGACATTTGTGTCAATACCCCTTACACAGGATATTGGACAGCTGCATAACCACAAAAGAAAGAAGTAGAGGAGTACACCACACATGCTGTTTGGTGGGATTGATTTTAAGTTTGTATATCTAGTCAAACACTTATGCTTGTGCACACATCAAGTTTAATGTGCATGTGTGCATGAACACGTCTTCTGCAGTGCATTTTTAACAATACAGATTGCCTCACCAGTGAAGAACATCTGTGCTGCTGGAGGAGAAAGGAAAATAAGGAAGTATGCCATGTCTAGTATATGTTCTTTTGCTTTGAATTTGTTAGGTGTTTTCTTACCTCAGAGAAAATGCTGGTATTCAAGAGTCCCTGAACTCTCCAAAATACCCCAAGAGTAACCATTTTACTTAACATAGCTGGTAAAAAATTCTGGCATGATCTAGTAAGGCATATTGCAGTTTCTATCTTTTGTGTTTAGTGATCATGAAAAATCTATACTGTTGCTCTAACTGAAGGCTTAAAAAGTAAATGGATTTTAGTCTGTTTATGGATGCTAAAAACCCCTTAAATATCACAATAACATCTTCACACTTCAATTTTCTTTCAAGTTTCACATTTAGAAAATCTTAGTGTTTTGTTTTGTGTGCCGCTCTAAAGAGACAGGGAATGGAATTAATATACCATCAACTTAGAGGTCAGCATATAACTATTCTGAGAAATTTGAACTTGCCCTTCAGATATTATGTTGTTTAACATATCAGCAAAATAATGCCATGGGGAAGCCTCTCTTTTCAAAGCTATTTAAATGTTTGTTCATGCTTCAGTGACACTATAAATCTATTTTAATGTAATAATAAAATGCTAGAAGGCATGGCTATTGGCATTAAACCCATGACAAATAACAGCAGTAAAATTTTGAGCTCTTGTCTTCCAACTAAGATTTATGTTAAACCTCCATCTTACATTTTATACTTGCTTATACTGACTACCATATAGGGTTTACATATTCATTTATGCAAACACAAATTGACATATATGCATATATTTCATAACTTTTTTGTGTGATTTTTTTTTAATTTAAAAAGAAAAATTACTCCCACATAGTCTTCATATAAAATACCTCAAAATTTAATTTAATTGGTGACATTAAACTGTCCTCATATCAGTAGATTTCCTTTTTTTCTAAATGCTTATTTTTCCTTGTGAACTTGAATAATGAAATTAGAGCAATTTCTAAGGTCAACCGTTCATAAAACCTTCAAACAATAGGAGGATAGGGTTAAATTCCCAAGCACTCATGAAGGACATTTTCTGATCTTGTCTTTCTTATAAATAAATTCTCCTGTTGCCACATAATGAACTCTTACAAGCGTCAGTGACTAGAGCATTAATTACATTCACTCTTGTAGGCATTCAGACTCTGAGCTTTATTCCCTTGTCTGGGACTGTCAGGAAGAATATTAGAGTCAGTTTGTTAAACGTTTCATTTAGGTCTGTCTCTGCCATCTTCTCTCTGTTCAGCCACTTCTGGTTTTGACTAGCAGTCTTACTGACTTGGAGACAGGCCAGCAAAGACATTATTCATCACCATCTTTTAATGTAGCAGTGGAATTGCAGTGCAAGGACAGAGCATTATTTCATATTTCATGAGTGAAGTGACCAGGAATTTTATTTCCTCATTGTCAGTGTGAAGGTTCAAGCTTAAAATTAAGAGGGAATAATTTGTCATGAAATAATACATAAAAATGTAGGAAAAATTATCGATAAGGAGATAAGCAGGGGCAAAGAGATTATGAGAACTCAATAGAAAACTAGAGAAATAAAGTTAGAAAAAGAAGATAAAGGCTGACAGATTTGATGTGCATGACGAGAAAAAGACAACTCTGTTGGCAATGATGCAAAATAGGCAAAGAAGGTTTAAATAGGCAAGGGAGAAAAATATCTTGAAAAAGAATTTAAATGTAGATTTCCTGAAACCAAAGAATGCAACTCAGTAAATCTGGTCTGAAAGGCTATGGTTTTATTCCTTGCTGAGGCAGCCAAGAACTGACTACTTGTTTGAGATCAGCTGCCACCAACTGGCTCATGTGCATTCTGTTTAGGACTAGTCCACATTATATCAGACCTTTCTCAGAGGTGGATTTTTGGGCAAGTTCAAAACGGGGCCAGTTAAGTCTGCACTGTTCAGTCTGCCTCAGGATAGGCTTCCCCCCAAAAAAGGAAAATAAAACGTGCTAATGAAGAAAATAAAATAATGAAGAAAGCAAGTGGAAGCAGCATAATAGAAAGACAAATCAGCATCAATAAAGTTCAAAGGAAGAAGATGGAACCTTTCTAAATTAATTTATAAGTACACTAGGAAGTTTGCTGCTATATGGTGAAATATGTTGTATGTTTGGCTCTGTTCTGACATTTGAATGTAAAATGGTAAAGGATAAAGTGAATTTTCTGCCAGGGCATATTATGGTAGTGGTAACTTTCCACAATATGTGGCTATCAGCTGGCATAACTTTACTCTATTGTCTGTCACCTCTTATCATTCAGGAAGGTGAGGAAGAATGAGATATTCTATTTTCTTCTGTACATCTGGCTCCCTCTAATGTGTTTTCTTCAGAAGGTGCCCTTAACGCATGTAGCTCCATTTGTATCTGTATTCTGTAATGGATAATTGAACAGATAAAAGCAAGACACCTGAACATCAGTACTTATAGAAAATAAGGCCAGTGATACCGAATACAACTATGTGAAGCTGTGGCATACTAGCAAGTATGAGGCATGATATCCAGGGGTTTAAAAAAAAAAAAAAAAAAAAAAAAAGCAAGATAGGTTAACATCAATAAAACTCACCAAAGAAGTAACAACAAACCTCATGTTCTTTTTGACTTTTACTTAGACAGAAGAATCTGATAAGGATATTGAAATCTTTATCATTGAATAGGGCTGTGCACAGACTCACTCTGATTCTGAGCAAATCTTTACTTCATGAGACTGCTGCGTGAGAAGAGAGCAAGAGTTGTATAAGAAGCAGCTACAGTGTAGCTGACTGCTTGTCACTATTTTAGATATACAGGCTGCTGCTTCTCCTGAAGGCAAAGCTACTGTCTCCTCTTCCTTTGCTGCTGTAGATAGATACTTGAAAGAAGCAGATGGGTCAAAATAGTTCCATCTGTTTTACTGTCATAAACTTAAACGATGTTCTGATTTTAGTATAAAACTCATGACATTAACTCAGGAATTAAGAAAAACAAGAAAAAATATTTATTTTTAAAAATGTAATTTACTTTTTCAATCCATCTTGCCTCTTCAAGAGGTCTTTGTGTGCCTCTAAATGCATTGAAGAAAGTTATATAAGGTAACTGAAGTTGTGAATTTGTAGCATACATATGATATAATATTACTTACCTATTTTTACTTTTTAAAAATGTATTTATATATTACTTTTTGAAAGTGCAGCAGTGTTATCATAGCTTTGTTCTTACAAAACCCACACACATATTATAGTATAAAATTAAGCACAAACATTTTAGTTTGTGTAAATACTAGAAAAGGGGATATGAGAAAAGAGACAGTTTGGGTGCACATTTATACTCAGCCTCCTCTCATGTATTTACATCTGAGCATTAATCATATCCTTGCAAAGTTCTGAAAGATTAAAACTGCATTTTAAGCATCCATAATTCCCTTACACTCCCCCATCAAAAAAAAAAAAAAAAAAATCCACAAACCAAACCAAACCGCACACCAAAAAAAAAAACAAACATCAAACCCAAAAACAGGAAAGTAGACTCAGAGGACTCAGGAAGAAGGCTACTTAAAATGAATGGGAATCCCAGAGATGTGTGAATTCTTATCCTGCTGGACTCAAATAGAATTTCATGAAACGTTTCAATGACAGCAAGATTTCATTCAAGGATCACTTCCACAGGTGGGTACAGTGTCTCTGAAGTCCTTAAGTTGGTAAATAAAATTTATATTATCTGAAGAAGCTATGTTTGTAAAAGCACAGTTGGGTCTAGTGAGAAAACTATAGTGTTTGTACCACAGTTACTTGTGTGAGAAGAAAGCTGTTGAGCTGAACAAGATGACAAGGATGGTGCTTTCCTTCTTTGCAGAATATCTACTTTGTAATCTGATTTTTTTCACTGTTTTCTAATTATGAAGTTGTTTTTGGATTATCAAATTCAGATTAAGTACATTAAAATCAACAATCAATCTTTTAACATCTCAGCTAAGTCATAGCAAAATGTCAGGGAACTTCTAGCATCCTTAATTCATAGATGATTTACACTAAGGAACTGCACAGATATGGAAAATACCATTCTTCCATTAATAGAGCTTTAGAACAAGCAATATTTAATTGCTCTACCATTTTATATTAGTTTTCACAGCATCACAGAATCAGCCAGGTTGGAAGAGACCTCCAAGATCATCAAGTCCAACCAATCACCCAACCCTAACTAAGCAACCAGACCATGGCACTAAATGCCTCATCCAGTCTTTTCTTAAACACCTCCAGGGATGTTGACCCCACCACCTCCCTAGAAAGCCCATTCCAATGGACAATTGGACAATCACTCTTTCTGTGAAGAACTTCTTTCTAAGATCAAACCTAAACTTCCCCCTACACAGCTTGAGACTGTCCTCTTGTTCTGTTGCTGGTTGCCTGGGAGAAGAGACCAACCCCCACCTGGCTACAGCCTCCCTTCAGGTAGTTGAAGAGATCAGTAAGATCTTCCCTGACCCTCCTCTTCTCTGAGATAAACAACCCCAGCTCCCTCAGCCACTCCTCAAAGGGCTTGTGCTTAAGACCCCTCACCAGCTTTGCTGCCTTTCTCTGGACACATTTGAGTACCTCAACATCTTTCTTGAACTGAGGGGCCCAGAACTGGACACAGTACTCAAGGTGTGGTCTAACCAGTGCTGAGTCCAGGGGCAGAATGACTTCCCTGCTCCGGCTGGCCATACTATATCTGATGCAGGCCAGAATGCCATTGACCTTCTTGGCCACCTGGGCACACTGCTGGCTCATATTCACCCTACTGTCAACCAGTATCCCCAGGTCCTTTTCTGCCTGGCCACTCTCCAGCCACTCTGTCCCCAGCCTGTAGCATTGCATGGGGTTGTTGTGGCCAATGTGTAGAAGCGGGCTCTTGGACTTGTTAAATCTCATGCCATTGGACTCTACCCAACCTGTCAAGGTCTTTCTGCAGAGCCCTCCTACACTCTAAAAGACCAACAACTGCGCCCAGCTTGGTGTCATCTGCAAATTTACTGATGATGGACTCAATCCCCTCGTCCTGATCGTCAATAAGGATATTGAACAGGATAGGTCCCAACACTGATCCCTGGGGGACACCACTAGTGACAGGCTGCCAGCTGGAAGTGGCACCATTCACCACCACTCTCTGGGCCTGGCTCTACAGCCAGTTCTTAACCCAGTGCAGAGCGCACCTGTCCAAGCCACGGGCTGACAGCTTTGCAGGACTTTGCTATGGGGAATGGTGTCAAAGGGGTAACAAATTATATAATAATCAAGTATTTCTAGTCCAGGAATGATAAGCAATTATTATCTATCCTGGAAAATGATGTAATTGAAAATAAAATCAAAATATTACTATACATAAGAAATGGACTTTGTCCTGAATATTTTTTAATTCTGTTTTCCAGTAGTAGAATAAATGTAAAAGCTTTGATTTTGTGCAATCATTTTTACAACTGAATCTTCCTTTTTCAGATGGAGCATATTTAATTTTCTCTGGGTTTTTTTTGCTATAATTGTTAATGACAGAGCCTATTAGCATTTCAGAGGACCAGTCTCTATCTGTCTAATCATTATGACACTCAAATCTTCAGAGTTGCCAAAATCTAAGGTAAGTATTAAAAATACTCTAATTGTGTCTATTTTATTTTCCATGAGTTAGATTTGTTTATTTGGTAGTTGATCCATTTTGATTAATATTTTGATTCTGTCCCTGTTTAGTAGAAAATGCAAAGCGATCCTGATGCCCATATCTGTGTTAGAACAATTTGCTGCTCAAGAGAAGGAAAAAAAATACACAAAAAACCTCCAAACATCTTTTAATCATGTTTAATTAAGCTTATTCCACAATTTTAACTGACATAGATATCAATTACCTATTTGGGAGGTGACAGCTATGTTTATTAGATTAAATTGCATAGGGATCTACTTCCTATAAAACTTTTCTTAGACAATATCAATAAGTGACTAAAAGACAATTGCCTTGTATTTTGAAATAATTTTAGATAAACCAGTATTTACTCATCCAGGATATGTATATATGACTTCATAGTGTAAATGTTACCTCAGACTAGTTTGCATGTGAAACTGCACTTCATTAATGTTAAATGTGCTGTACAAATGTGAAATACAAGAGTATGAAGAATATAAACCATTGGCCAGTTTCTGTTGCAGTTTTCCAAGTTCCAATGTGGTAGGACAGAACTATTCTGTTCATAGAATGAAGAGGACAACTGGTTGTAACTCAATCACTCTGGATCTTTCCATGCAGTTTTTCTGTTATACGTCAATAGAATTGATGCTTCTAAACTCTGTAGTTATTTTGAAATTTTCACTCAGAGGATTCTCTCACTGAAGAGAATCATTTTATTCTTCTTTTTGAGACATGATTATGTATGATAAAGTATGTCATTTTGGTCTAATGACCCTGGATGTAATTAAGTCTGTGGGATGTTCCCTTTGATTGCAAAACCTCAAAGATTATAGGCCTGGTAAGGGTGGAATGCGGTACTTCTTTCTCTTTACCATGAACGGAAGCTATGCCCAAGAAGAACATTTTCTTGCCTTAGAATTCATGATTGTCATGATGATCAAAACTGTAAGACGGATAACTGTTTGTAAAATAAACCAATAAAAACTTAATAATATTACTTGAATAGTGTGTTGGCTGGTGATTGGTCTCAGCAATGGTGAAAAGTTGTCTTTAAAATGTTCTTTATGTTCCTATTTTTACAGCTGTATTGATTGTATATGTTGTTCTCAGAAAGTCCAAACAGAGATTTTTATATTCCTCAATACATATTTTTAATCTGAATGATAAAGATGTACCCTTGATATAAAGTATGTATATTATTGTAGTGTATTTCACTTAAAGCATGGTGTGCTCATCGCTTTACTTAAGATAGAGCACTACAAAAGCTAGAAAACTGGATTTGAAACTGTTTTTGTGTATTAGAAAACAGTGTGTGAGGGTTTTTGGTTTGGGGTTTTTTTTTTGGTATTTTTTCCCCTGAACGATGCCTCACATAGCAAACTGGCATTAATATTTTCTGACTTAACACTATTTCTACTTCCTGATTTTAAACATCTGATGCAAGTTTATTTTCATTTCACTTAATAGCCCCAGGGCAAACTGAAATATTGCTGCTGCTTGTAAAGAAAGAAAGAGAAGAGAACATGTCCAACAGACTAATGCTAACATGTTATGAAATCCATAGAGACTCCTGCTCCCTGAGGAGTAGGTGTGGTGTAAGTATCATGTTGCCAAATCTTTTTTCTTTAATAAAATTTGCAGATATGATTTAAGCATTACGAAACAATGGGAATGGATAGAGGCAATCTTTGGCTTGCTGGCTTTAGGGATGATAAAACACTGGAATGGTCTCTGCTTGGGTAGATCTGGCCACTGCAGCAAAAATAAATTAATAACTGACAAGTAACTTCCTTAATTAAAACTCTACTTTCCTCAGAGTTTTTTCCATACTTACTATTTGATCGATTAAATTCCCACAAAACTCCTCTGGAAGATGGTTTTTGTTTTGGTTGTAATTAGTGCAGATATTACTTATTTTGTTCAAGCTTCCACCAGTCTTGAGCAAAGTCACCTTGAGTAAATGCACCATGTGATTTTACTGGTCTTCAGAGAAAAAACATCTCCGAGTCTCAAGTAAAATCTGACCCTATGCATTCTTCCATTCCTTTGGAATCAATGTTTCACCAAGGCCTTATTTTTTTTCGGTAACTGTCATTTTATTGCTCTTTATATTTTAAGGAAAATTGAATTCTAAGGCTCAGAAACTGGAGGCTTTGATAGTTCAGTATAATATATAAATCTTTTGTGGTTTTAATAAAGCTTTCATCATTTTCAGCTCCATAGATATGCATGCCTTTAGACCTATTCTTATATTTTCTTAGAATAGAGCCATGTAAAACTATCTTTAACTGTCATGGGCAGAAAGAAAAGAACATTTTTATGGCACTAGAATTCTTATTTTTCTCAGTATTTGCCTTCAGTTTAATCTGATTCACATTTATTTCAGAAAAAAAAAAAAAAAGTTTGCAGGATTGGTATAATGATCCCAAGACATTCACTGATCAGTGACATATTAGTCAGACCACTATCAGTCAATTCCAGCAGCAAATATTTCATACAAAACTCAAACGTCAGTCCATTATTGTGAAGGTCATTACACTGCACAGAGTTATAACCATCCTGTAGGTGTGTTCATACATCAGCCCAAGGTAAGCTATTTGAAAGGAAAGCTGCCTTCTCATTCTGGCACTAATGTACCCATCACTGCCAGCAGCACAATGACAATAGATATCCTTCTACATTCAGCACCAGTCTGTCAACCTTCATTTAAACCTTTCAGACTAGTCTATTTGACATCTGAGCCTTCTTTATGTCTTCTTTTTCTGGAGGTTTAGATTGTCTTCTGTGTCAGTGTGAGCTGAAATTCCGCCCCCTCCCCCTCTCCCCCCCCCCTCCCTCCTCCCCCCCCCCCCCTGGACAGCTCAGTCTGGAAGCAAATGAAAGCTGTATTTACAAGCAGAGTCTACAATCTACAATGAAATGCAATGAATATGTACAAATATACAAAATTCACAACATTTACAAATATATACAATCAACAGAAAAAGCACAACCAAGCTCCCTTTGCTTCCCCCCAAAGGGGACCTTTCCCAAGCCCTCCTGGCAGAAAGCAGAGTTAGCTAAAGCAGAAAAGTTGTTAACTTACTCGCCAAGGACAGTGTGTTATCTTCAGCCAGAAGAGAAGAAGAAAACAGCAGCCAGCAAGCTGCCCCCACTGCAGAATGTAGAGAGTGCAGAGTGCCCCACTTTGTTTTGAGTAATAGTTCTTAAACATTTCTATCTATCCAATGGAAGTGTTTGGAACAATCATTATTTTGCTTTCTTACACCCAATAGTGACTTGTTTACACTCTTTGACTTTCTCTGCTTGAACTTTGACAGAAAAATTAAAAAGACAGTTTCAAACCATCACATCTTCTCATGCAAAAAGAATGCTGATCTGTTGTAAGGGCCATCCACTTTGTTGTGTCCTGAATGAAGGCAATAATACCTTCCCAGGTAATGCAATCAGTGTGCCCTGTGGGGTTACTCAGAGGATACTTTGCTAGTCGCTGAGGTGTGAGCATATTGAGTGTTAAGTTTAGTTTCGAAGACGTAATATGACAGCAGAGTCTCTTATTTGGAAAATGAAGATCTCCTCTGTAGACTGGAAGGCTCCAATTCAAATAGTTTGTCATATCAGTTTTGGCTTAACTACCTTGTGATATGCATCCAGACCTGGTATTCACCTCAGTATCTGCCATACAGAACCTTGGCATAGGCACGGGACATAAACATAGGAAGTCTGACCTGATCTGTTTTTCTTCTAATAACTTAACATCAATTTAAGATCCACATGAAATAGGAAATCGGATATCAGACTTTTACAGAATAGAAAGTCCTGTAAATAGTAAAAAAAAAATTAGTTACACAAGAGACTGTACCACCAAAATGAAATAGAAAATGAAATTTAAATGTTTCTCTCATTTAATGATAATTTTTAATCAACTACATCAGGCTTGGTTTTGTAGGAAGACTTGTTAATTGGGGTTTATTTCATAGAAATTGTAATACATTAAGATAAACTTAACATAAAGTATTTCTAGAAAGAGAAACAGAAAGAAAAGACTTTCATGACTTGATTGTGAATGTGTTTGAACAAAGAAAATTACTATTGCAAACTGCTTTAAATTAGTTGTGTGGCCTAACCTAGACCAGAATTTCACTTTTAAATAATTTTTTTTCTTTAAAAAAAATAGTAACTTCTCTATGATTACTTTTCACAGCAGAAATCAGAACTGACTAAATGGTTTTGCTAACCCAAGTCCCTTTAAGATTCTTCTGGTTTTGAGGACAAATTCTTCACATGAAACCTCGTCCTTCTTTCCCTCTCGAAACACAGGGCTGATGCTTAAGTGCTGCAAGATGCTCTAATTACTGTCTACAAGTGCACTATTAGTTTGGCAACAGCTAACTGCCTTTAATTGTTGAAAACAGTTGTGTAACTAATGCTACCCAGATAGTATAAACACTTTGTAATCTTCTTTGAATCCATATGTGATCCCCTTGAGTATCATAACTCAGAGTTTGAAAGCACAGGATTGGAGAAGTTGTGAAATTTACTATTAAAGGAAGAAAATTCAATTCCTTATTGACAGAATTGTATACATCCTTTAAGACAGTCACTCCCAGTACTTGTTATCATGACTTTTTATATGGTTGTAGTTATTGCCCATTGTGTCATGTTTGTACATTCTTGACTTTCTGTCTGAGACTCCGGCGATTTGTCCGTAGATCTGTTTGCCTGTATGTAGTAAACTTCTGTGAAGAAATGTCCAGGTGATATACAGGCAATTCAGCCTACTGCATGGGGAATACGCAAGGAAAATATTGCACTTTCTTTTGCTTCCATAACCACGAAGGAAAGGAAATAATACAAGCGTCCATAAAGTTAGGATTTAGTTTGTAGACTAGACTGCTATCTATGCTCTCCTAGCTTTTTTCAGCTGATTCAATCAGGGATGTCTGCTCTGCATAGTAACAGAGTAAATTTACCTAAGCTTTTTGTAAATAAGGTGAGATAGGGACTACTTTCCAGTTACAAAAACAAGTCAGGCTGTCATAATCTGAGAAACTGCCCAAACAATTCTGCTTCTTTCCTAAGATTATTTCAGGCAAAGCTAACTCTGTTATAGCTAAAATACACTTAACTCCAGGCATAGTTTGACCACATGATTATGTGTGCTCATGGCCAAAACACTGAATTAGAAATCAGAAAAACCTAATCCTCTCCTGTATATGTCATGTGCTCCTTCAAAAACATAAGGAATTCACTGAATCTTTCATAGCACTTTGGTTCAGCTCTTGCTAGGGATACCACTGTGGGTATACAAACATCTGAAAATTGTAGTTTTACTATGGACGAGTCTGTATATAGTTCAATATTGATATGCTTCTTTGTGTATGACCACCAGAAATGAGGTACACAGATGACAAGACTGCACTAGTAAGTTGCACTAGTAAGTGAAAATGAAGGGGATATAACATTATTATTAAAACAGCATCATACATTATTGAAATTAATGTATCAGAATGACAAGTAATTGAAGGCATGAGAACTCATAAAAAATAAAATCAAAAAGTAAAACTAACTTCCTTAATCAATAACTGATAAGATTATTACCAACTCATAGACTGATCTTTTCTCATTTGTTCAATGAGAAACTGTTGAAAAAGGAAGCTCCTAGTAGAATGTGAGACAAAAGCTTTAGAAGCCCTACAAACTGAGAAATTTTGTAAACACAATGATACCGACTTTCAGTTTGTTGTTTTTTTTTGGGGGGGGTGCTTTTGTTGTTTGTTTGGTTTGGTTTTGTTTCTGTTTCTTTTTTTGAAATAAATTTCTCTGAAATTTCACTCAGCTGCATAGTAAGCACTTCAGGCTAAAATATCTCTGAAGTGTGTCAATCTTGTTTATAAATCCTTTGTTACCTTTTGTACAGTCTGGCAGTACCACCCACTAACTAACCTCTCCTTTCTTTAACCTTCTCTGACTTATAAATTCAAGCCTGTATTAGGTCAAAGTCTTTGTTAAGTCTCTGAATAAAATGCTCAGAGACAAACACTGCAATAATTTGTCAAGAATGCTCTACCTCACAAATCATCTGCTCAATTTGTGAATAAATAAATGAACCATTATAACATGTACTTTAAATATTGAAGCAAAAATAAAACTAAGGAATAAACAAATATTGTCAGTCTGAGACTAAAAAAAAAGCTGAAGTGGCAGAAAGTGTCAAACCCATGTATAAATAAAGTACTTAGAAAGAGACACATAAAGTACTTGTTTACAAACTTGTGAATTTTACTACATTGTATTTTTCATCAATATGAACAGGTAACATTTATGAGAAATCATTATTTCTTAGACTAATTAAGATTTTTTGCAATTATACTCTAAGCCAACATGAAGAATAAAGTTATGAAAATCTGCTAACTCTAAGTGAAAATCTCAAGTAAATTGATCAATAAAAAGAAGAGTAAATGTTGGGAAATGAAGACTCGACTGCTCTGGTGAGACCTCACCTGGAGTACTGTGTCCACCTATGGGGCTGGCAACACAGGAGAGAGACAAATCTGCTGGAGTGGGTCCAGATAAGGACCGCAAAGATGATCAGAGGGCTGAATCACCTCTCCTACAAAAACAGGATGAAAGAATTTGGGCTGTTCATCCTGGAGAAGACAAGGCTCCAGGGACACCTTATAACTACATTTCAATATCTGAAGATCCTCAGGAAGGCTGGAGAAAGGCTAAAGTTTAGCAGGGCTTGTAGCAATAGGATGAGGGGAAATGATTTTAAACTGTGGTTGAGGCCCCATCCCTGAACACATTAAAGATCAGATTTGACATGGCTGTGGGCAGCCTGATCTAGTTGCAGGTGTCCCTGCTCACTGCAGAGGGTTTGGACAGGATGACCTTTGAGGGTCCCTTCCAACCTGATGCAATCTGTGAATCTGTGAAGGCTGGAAGTGTGTGGCTTCTTGCACCAGAAGGTGCTCCACTTGCAGATTTGTATCTACAGAAGAGGTTTAGCACCGTGGCAGCAGATGAGATGCTGGAAGTTGTGTCTGGAAAAGCATGTCAGACCACTGAGTCCATTCCTTGCATCAGCAGGCAGAAGAGGATAATGTTAGTAGTAAGTGATTCCCTGTAACCAGGTACAGAGGCCTCCATCTGCCATCCTGACTTGTCATATCAGAAGACTGGAACTTACTGGGCTTCGGATCTAAAACATTGTGGAGAGGCTGCAGAGGGTTATCTGGCCCTTTGGCTATTAATCTCAGCTGCTCTTCCATACGAGCACAAAGGTACTGCAAGCAGAGATCTGGAGCATATTGAGAGTGACAATGTCTCTGCAGGTGAAAACCAAGGACATGGGTGTGAGACCTCGAGTGTTGCCTCAAACATCTGTTGAAGGGTGGGTGTGAACACAGCACTCTGCACAGCTCTGGGAGTGCTGCCCTCTCCCCAATGCCTGCTGGGTGGGGGATGAGGGGAAAACAGGGGCTTCTGGGGAAGCACAAGGGAGCAGGGGGCAGGAGGAAGCCACTCTGCTCTGTTCCCACTGCTGCAACTCTGTTCCCACTGCTGCCGCTCCATTCCCACTGCTGCCTCTCCACTCCCACTGCTGCCTGCGTGACTAGAGGGTTTTGTGGCAGGCAGCCTGTACTGTCAGCCCCATCCTGTTCCATTCTCACCACTTCATGCATCACAAAGAAAAGCCACATGGCACAGCCCTGCTTCACACTGCCTGTGGGCTTCCCCTAGTAATGACGAAGGGCTCTCAGGGGAGTGAATACATCCCCAGATGGTATCAAAATCAAGGATTTGGCTCTTACAACCACAGGACATTCTTTTGGGGCTGAGAACTGCTAGGAAAAGATAGCATCCACCTCACCAAGTGAGGCAAAAGTATTTACATGGTTAGGAGAACTTTAGGAGACAGAAAAGTGGACCCATAATCAGCTGAGTTAGTTGATCAGTTAAGTATCTTCAAAAGTGGAAGATGCAAGTTGCAAGGAGGAGACAGCCCCTGAAAAAAACAAAACAAGGCTGAAGGGGCCCCGCTTCAATAGGTGCTTACAATAAGAAAGTGTCTACAGAACAACGTTGCGGGGGAAGTTCTAATGCTTTTTCTGCATGGCTGTGTGTCTCTGCAAAATGACCATATGCTAATGAATACACCATGGGAAATAAACAGAGGAAATCAAAGTTGACTGCATACAGTTCCAGGCATATAATCTCATTGGAATCTGTCCTGGTTTAAGACTCTTGTCTCTAAGAAACAAGCCCCCACACACACATAACTTCTGTCTGGGACACCGAGAAATGGGATCTGGAAAACGGACAACAGATAAGCTAAGGAATTGAGGTAAGGAAAAATTACTGAAATTATACAAGATAATACAGAGAAAAATACCAGTGTATGTAACAGGCAAAGAAACAGACAAAATGTGAACAGTATGCATGAGTGAACCAAAGACAACAAAGGGCAGCCCCCTGTCCGGAAGCAGGAAAAAAGCCACAAAACCCGTGAACAGGAAACTTTACAAATTGTAACATGTATAGGATGAATTCCAAGTGCCATAAATCCCTTTCACCCCCAGTCAGCCCTTTCCTTTTGCTGTGAGCATGATATTAGCACAGTATCAAATAACTCATTAACCCTCTGCCCTCTTCCAGCTTGCTCAACAGTAAAGGTTCCAGCGCTTTCACTGGGCCATTGCAGGGAGAGGTGATTGACCCCCTTTCCCCATCTCCCATCCCTCCTCCTGAGGCCAGCCAGCTAAAATCAATACAGATCACACATATGTGGTGAGATAACTAATGTGACTGTAGTGCTATGATGGAAAAAGTGGTCTGGGAAGGCAAGGAGAATGATTGCACTTTTTGTGGTACTTGTAGAAGAAATTCATGGAGCTTTGCCTAGAGACAGATGAAGAGCCAACTGAGTTGTTATGGGCCGGTATTAACAGAGAGAACAACTCAAGTGGTGTTGCACTGGCATTAACGGGTAGACCAACGTGGATGCCTGTTACAAACTAACAGATCTTGAAGAAGGAAGAGGAGGCCTTTTTCAGACAACTGGGTTAATCAACCAGATATCAGCTGGAAGGGCAACACAGAAGATCACAAGCAATTCAGGAGGTTTCTGGAACACTTTGGTGGTTCCTTACTGGCACATGTGATGGAGAAGCCAGCAAGGGGAGCAGCTCTCTGGAGCTTATTACTTCTTACCTACAAGGAACAAATGGTTGGAGAGTTGAAAGTCAGGGGCAGCCTTAGCCTTATCTACAAGGAAGAAATAGTTGGAGAGTTGAAAGTCAGAGGACGTGGAGTTTGGAACTCTAAAGACCGAGGACAAAAAATAGCAGGATTCCAGCCCTGGACTTAAGAATAGTCTGATTCTATACAGAGAAATTAACAGGCCAGTGAAATGGATTGACAGGCACCTCATATTCAACAAAGGCAAATGTAAAGTCTTACACCTAGGGACAAATAATCCCATGACCTAGTACACATTTGGGGCTGACTTTCTGGAAAGAAGTTTAACAGAAAAGGACCTGTGTGTGCTAATGAACAAGTTCAATAAAAGCCACCTTTCAGTAAAGGAGGTCACCAGTGTCCTGGGCTGCATTAGGAAGTACTTCAACAGCCAGTCAAGGGACATAAACCTTCTCTACTTAGCACCAGTGAGACACATCCAGTTCTAGGTTTCCTGGTGCAAGGCAAGCATGGGGATATGGGAGCAAGTTCAGGAAAGTGCAATAGAGTATCTGTCATATGAAGAGAGGCTGAGAGATCTGGGACTGTTAAGGCTGGAAAAGAAGCAGCTCAGGGGAGATCTTACCAATTTCTAGAGATACTTGATGGGTGCAATAAACAAGATGAAGCCAGACTCTTTCCAGTAGTATCCAGTGAAAGGATGAAAGACTATGGGAACAAATAGAAAGAAAGGAAATTCCACCTAAAAATAAGATAAAATTTCTATATTCTGAGAGTGGTTGAAAACTGGAAGAGGTTGCATAAATAGGTTATGGAGTTTCCATTCTTAGAAATATTCAAAACTCAGCTGGACATGGCCTGGAGAAACCTTCTGTAAATGACTTTGCTTAGAGCAGTGAGACTGGACTAGCTGACCTCCAAAGATCCCTTTGGACCTCAACAGTGCTGTGATTGAAAATAGTGCACAATTTTAGCCAAAATGAAATATGAAGCTTACCAAACAAATAACGATTTTGAACTGTGCTTTGGGAAGGGCAAATATCTTTCATTGCTATGAATCATAGAATATTAAGTGAAATACTACTTACAGTTGATTTGTGGGGGTTTGGGGATTTTTTTGCCTTATTTTTGGGTGGTTGATTTTTTTTTTCAAATATATGTCAGAAAATCAAAAGAAATGCTATGTTGGTTAAGTACAGCTACTCAAGTACAAATGCAAATGCTCTTTTTTGAAATAGTCACGTTTTATAAAAGGGGGAGACACAATGAAAAAATCCACTACATAAGCAATATTCTGAAAATCTGTATTATCTTAAAATGAACACATGTATAGTAAAGCATTCAGTTATTTAATGTGAATACTGAAAAAAATTATAAGCAGCCTTTGGATCTTTATTTCTTCATGGTAGTTTCTATGTTGAAAAAGCTAATATATAGATCTGAAAGGCTACCTGAATAAATAGTATAGCTTAAGAAAAGCCTGAATATAAGAAAATATTAATTACTGCCTTATGATGTACTCAGTTTCTGATCTTTCATATGTAGTAGAAAGAATTGCAGAATCAAATCAAAGGTTTAAAATATGCTGTCATGTACTCTTATTAAAACATTTACCATTCAGTTTAAAAACTGGTTGAAAAGCTTACAGATTTTTCTTCCAATCTGATTAATTTTGAAGTTGCCTATTTCATAGTCTATCCAAAAATCAGTATCTCAGTCACAAGCAAGTAACAATTCCCTTCTGTAGCCAATTATTTGCTGTCATTGTCCTGTGGGTCAGACAAATGCTGGCAGAATGCTAATCTATGTTTAATATCACAAGCCTTGAGGGGCATTTCAATCTAGACTTCCAATTTTATACTTAGGCAACTGACAAATTCTCTGGTAAAAAAGGTTCTAATCATATTTTTATTCCTCCGTACCAAAAATAGGTATGCAATATGAGTCATTATGTGCAAGTTAAAATCTTCAGACAATGTGTTACAAAAATTGTCTGTCTCTGTATATTGTACTGATTTTTATTGATCCTGATACCACTTGGTCTGTCTGGCCAGTGGTTTGAGGAAGCACATAGGGGAGAATTTCACCTTAGAATACAGTTCTGGTGTTTCATCTGTGTTGTATTTTGCTTGAGAATTATAGTGGACAACTAGCTGCAAATCACTGCCTGTACAAACTTCTCTAATGGCGGTAAAAAAATCAAAAGCAGCAAAGAATTCTGACTTATCAGTAAAGCTAAATGTGAAACATACATTTAATCTTCAGCCCTTTAAATTCTCAACAATATAAGTTCCTACATGAATAAGACAAAGGTAAATCTACTCATAATTTAGAGTGTGTAGATATTCATTGTTGCTGTTGTTCCTCCAAAGTGTATCTTTACATAGAAGCCACTTTCTGAATTTTGGAGGTGGCTGGTAGTCTATTATGTACTTAATTCATGTGGTTTTGTACATGAGAAGACAAGCTGAATCCCAGCCACAGCTTTGTGATTTTCATTAGACAGGTGCTCTTAAAGGAGAAAGAAATGTGTGTTGAATGATGAGGTAAAAAATATTCAGGTTTAGGTGTTTTTATATATCACAGGTGTATTTTCTCAATCTATTCTTTCTTTTGCTCTGATTAATAAAATTTAAATATTTCTCTTTATTGTCAATTCTCTGCAGTTAAAAAAAAATCTTAAACTAAAAATTTCAGTACAGTTTTAAACATACACTCTTTGTATATTCTTTTCAACTTAAGTCTCAAACAAAAAGTTTTGCAAGAAAGAGCAATGTTTTTTGGTGCCTAAGTCCTTCAAATCTTCCCAAAACTCAGGAGCTCATAGAAATCATTCATGAGAAGGGTAGCTTCACTGATCCTAGTGAAGTTAGGATGCAACATGGAAAAAGTCAAAGTTCATTAGAGGACAAGCATGTCTTCATATCCTAGTGACTAAGACATTCACCTGAGAATAAGGACTCCTCTGTTCATAAGTCCACCCCAACTATGCTTTCTGCATTTACTGTGTATACCTTTTGTTTTTATTGACTTATATTTGCTCTTACATTCCTGGTCTTGGGAAATAATCAGTAGAAGATATGGAGGAAGAACTTCCATCCAGAACAGAACACGCAATAAAAAAGTGTGTAAGCATTTCAGTAGGGATTACAATTTTGGACATCTTGCTATCCCCTGTAGTTCAGACAGAATCACAGAATCAACGAGGTTGGAAGAGATGTCATCATGTTGCTGTTCTCAGTATCACAGTATCACAGTATATTAGAGGTTGGAAGGGACCTCAAGTGATCATCAGTTCCAACTCCCCTACCAAAGTAGGATCACCTAGGATAGTCTGCACAGGAACACATCCAGGTGGGTGTTGAAAGTCTCTAGAGAAGGAGACTCCACAACCCCCCTGGGCAGCCTGTTCCAGGGCTCTGTCACCATCACTGTAAAGAAGTCTCTCCTCATGTAGAGGTGAAATCTTCTACGTTCTAGTTTGAACCCATTGTTCCTTGTCCTATCACTGTGTACCACCAAAAAGAGCCTGGCCCCCTCCTCCTGACACCCACCCCTCACATATTTATAGACATTGATCAGATCCCCTCTCAATCTTCTCTTCTCAAGACTAAATAGCCCCAGGGATCTCAGTCTCTCTTCATAGGGGAGATGCTCAAGTCCCCTAATCATCCTCGTGGCTCTCCATTGGATTCTCTCCAGCAGTTCTCTGTCTCTCTTGAACTGGGGAGCCCAAAACTGGACACAGTAGTCCAGGTGTGGTCTCAGCAGGGCAGAGTAGAGAGGTAGAAGAACTTCCCTCGACCTACTAGACACACCTTTCTTGATACATCCCAGGATCCCATTGTCTCTCTTGGCCACAAGGACACATTGTTGTTCAATGGAGAACTTGCTGTCCACCAGCACTCCAAGGTCTTTCTCTGTGGAGCTGCTTTCCAGCAGGGCAGCCCCTAACCTGTACTGGTGCCTGTTGTTATTTCTCCCCAGATGTAGGACCCTGCACTTGTCCTTATTAAACCTCAGGAGGTTTGCCTGCACCCAGCTTTCCAGCCTGACCAGGTCATGTTGGATGGCTGCACAGCCTGAGGGGGTGTCAGCCAACCCCCCCCAGTTTTGTATCATCAGCGACCTTGCTGAGGGTGCACTCAATGCCCTCATCCAGGTTGTTGATAAAGATATTAAGCAAAACTGGACCCAGTACCAGTCCCTGGGGGACACCGCTTGCCACAGGCCTCCAAGTTGACTCTGTGCCACTGATGACAACCCTCTGAACTCTGTTGTGGAGCCATTTTTCAGTCCACCTCACTGACCAACCATCTATGCCACATCTCCTGAGCTTTTCTATGAGGATGTTATGGGAGACAGTATCAAAAGCTTTCCTGAAGTAAGGTATATGACATCCACGCTGATGTGTCAACATGATGTTGTCCGTATTGGACCGAGAATTTTTGCATGACTCCTCATTGTGCTAACTTGTACAAGCATTGTAAGGATTGAGGGTCCATAATGAGCTCCAGAGGGCCCAGCTCTGAGAAGTAAAGTATTGCAGTACTCTCTTTTTGACCCACTTAATACAGATGTGAACAAACTAACAAAACCTGTCTCCCCTGCTTTTTGATGTGTTGTTTTTCTCTGTTGTTTGGGTTTTGTGTTGGTTTATTTCTGGTGTTTTGTTGGAAGGATTTTTTGGTTGGTTTGGGTTGTTTGTTTGTTTATTTTGTTATCATTTATTTGCTTGGGTTTTGTTTATTTGTTTGCTTGGTTGGTTGGTTGTTTTTTGTCTCATCTGGTCAGACCTTGATCACATTTCACATCATCTTGTTCCTGGCATTTGTCTCTCAATGACATATAGTACTGCAGAATACTGTGCTGACAGTCCTGTTATTTTCTCCAACAGTAATCAGAAGTGTCTTGTTTACATAGCTTTGTTTCTAAGCATGCATGCTACCATGTCTAACTAACAAATGAAATTTATTTATCCTTTATTGTTTCACTTGGCACAGGAAAGTGCTAACCACCCTTGCCATTGGTAAATTATTTTATTAGAATTTTCATATACTCTGCCAGCACTAGTGAAGTTATACTTCCTTAAAAATATCCCCACACATTAATCTTTACTATAGATTTGAACACCTGCATGAACAAAAGAAGAATAAAGGTCATTAAAAGGACATTAAAAAGAACTCATTTCTGTATGGAAGAGTGATTCTTATTACTTTGCAAAGAGGTCATGTTCCAGAAATATAGTCATAAGTTACTTATTTTTTCCTAAGGCTTTGTGTGGCAGGAGCACACTATGTAACAATTAGGCTAAGGACTCAGCAAGGACTCAATTTTACATAGTAGGGAGATTATTATTTTATAAAGGCAAATGATTTTTGGTCTCTCATGATTTCCTTCATCTTTCAGAGAAAGACGAAGATCCAGCAAGTGCATTTATAGAATCTCAAAATTGTTTCAGTTGGAAAAGACGTTTAAGATTGAGTCCATCCATTATCTAACTACCAAGTCTGGTCCTAAATCATGTCCCTTAGCAACACATCTGCGTTTCTTTTAAACAGCTCCTGGGATGGGGATCCAACCACCTCCCTAAGAGATTATTCCAGTGTTTGAGAACACTTTCGGTGAAGAAATTTCTTCTTATATACAATCTAAACCTTCCCTGGTGAAACTTGAGGCCATTTCCTCTTGTCCTACCACTTCTGAGTAAGGAGAAGAGGGTAACACCCACCTTGATACAACTTCCTTTCAGGTAGTGGTAGAAAGCAGTGAAGTCTCCACTGCGTGTTCTTTTCTCCAGACTAATTATCCCACTTTTCTCAGTGTCTTCTCTTATGACATTCTCTCCAGACCCTTCACTAACTTTTCTGCTGGGCAGCTTTCCAGCCATTCTGCCCCAAGCATGTAGTGTTGCTATGACCCAAGCACAGGACCCAATATTTGGTCTTGTTGGATCTCATACGACTGGCATCAGCCCATTGATCCAGTCCGTAAGTCTGTAGAGCCTTCCTACCCTCAAACAGGTCAACACTCCCTCACAGATTAGTGCCATCTGCAGACTTACTGAAGGTGTGCTCAATTCCCTCATCCAGATCATTGATAAAGAAAATAAGGGGAACTGGTCTCAGTACTGAGCCCTGGGAAACAGCACTAGTGACCCACTGCCAACTAGGTTTAATTCTATTCACTGCCGCTCTTTGGGCCTGGCCATCCAGCCATTTTTTTACCAAGTTAAGCGTCCACCCATCCAAGCAGACAGTTTCTCCAAGAAGATGCTGGGGGAAACAATGTCAAATGCTTTACTGAAGTCCAGGGAAACAACATCCACATCTTTTCCTTCATTCACTAAGTGGGTCATATCGTCATAGAAGGAGTTCATGTTTGTCAAGCAGGACCTGCCCTTTATGAACTCATGCTGACTGGGTTTGATCACCTGGTTGCCCTGCATAATGTCACTCAAGATGAATCCATGACTTTCTCTGGCATTGAGGTCAGATTAACAGGTCTGTAGTTCCCTGAGTCCTCCTTCTGGCAGTTCTTGTAGCTGGGCATCGTATTTGTCGTTCTCCAGTCAATTGGGACCTCCTAGGTTAGCCAGAAGTGCTGGTAAATAATGGAAAATGGCTTTGTGAGCACCTCAGCCAGCTTTCTCGGTACCTCTAGGTGTGTCATCCAGCCCCATAGACTTGTGTATGTCTAAGTGGTGTACCAGGTGGTTAACCATCTCCTGTTAGATTATGGAGGTTTCATTCTACTCCCCATCCCTTTCTTTGAGCTCAAGAGGGTTGGGTATCCAGGAAATGAATAGTCCTACTACTAAAGACCTGGACAAAGAAGATACTGATCCTTGACCACTGTGCTTTAATAGCATGACAGAAAACGTTAGAGAAGGAGATTGTTTCTAAGTAGGCAAATTTCAAGAGTCAACTAATGGAAGTATAGCTTTTATAGCAGAAAATGTGAGCTATTAGTACAATACTGCATTTCACTTTTTGTAGACATCCCTCCCTGCCTTTACCCTCTCCCGTGCCTGCCCTTACTTCTCTACTGTGCAATGGAGTATTTGTTTGAAAGATTTTTCTTTCAGTGGTAGCTGGATACCCCTCATAATATTTTTTCTTCACTTGCATTGTTTCTACAGAAACTTTCCAATGATGTAATATTTAAAGTAATTCCAAATGAAAAATAAATTCAGAGTTGTCTTAACTTCTGTGAAAAAGATACAGAATGATGACTTTTTTTTTTTTAATTAATATTATTTTTCACTTTTAGGCTGTAGGAGTTCTTCATGATACTAGACAAAACAAAACCAAACTCAAAAAAAAAAAAAAATCAGTAACACTCCTTAAAAAATGGAGTTTTTTGTACTTTAATGGAAATTTGCTATTAAACCAAGCTTTTTTTTCTTTTCCCCAGAAAAAACAAAACCAAAACCAACCAAACAAAAACAACACAAATGAATCAACAAACAAGCAAACACCATGAAAGTGTATCTCTTGTCTCTCTCTGTCACTTGGTTTATGACTATTATTTTGGAGATGTTGATGTTCTGAGTCCTTCCTAAAAAAGCACGACACATCATAATTTTGTATGTGTATGCTAAGTAAAAGCAATCACTTGACATTTGTCATCTGTATTCTTTTTATGCCCCATCAAGTAATCTGTAATACTCAATTAAAGCATACCAATAATTTGAATATGTCCTTTAAAAAAAATTCTGAATTTTGTGATTTATTATTTAATAAACCAGCAGTGCAGAAGTGTTGTAGTATGTCATATGAAATATGACAAATCTGATATGTCATTAAATTGCTGTATAGGTCATTAAATTGCAGCAACAGTCCTGTTAGGTTTATTGCTTCTGTGATTTTCTATTTAATCCTCTCATCATTTACAACAATTGGGCTTTTACATAAAGGGTAAGTATAAAGTGACAAAAAAATGCAGTTTCTGCACCTCATTTTACAACAACAGATGTGGTGAATTGAGGATATTTAAACAAAGCCCCAAAATTAGAACGATGAAGTATTCAAGGTAATTGTAAGGATGTTTGGCCTAGAGCTCCATCTAGTGAAACTTTAATGAAGAAACAACACACGTTCACTTGCTCAAATTGCAGTCTTTACAATTAAACGTCTGTGGAGTTGCTGTTGGCCACAGGTAATTGCATATAGGAGCTTAAGATGCTATAAAGTGAGAGTTTACTTGCATTTTAGAATTAATTCATTTTAATAATTCAACTTAGAACTTTCCTTCACTTCTTTCCTGCAGTGATTTAAGAAACTGAATAGCCATGCTTCGTATGTTACCATTTTGAGATTGCTAAATAATACATGTGAACTTAAAAAAAAACCAAACAAAAACGCCTTGCTACTACCCCCCAAAATATTAAAACTGTATTTATGTATCCTCGTCTTTAACAACATTTAATAATGTTTTGGATAGTTTTCACTTACAGTTATATCAAAGGCTCTTCTCCAAGAAGCATCAGTATCAATCTGAATCATAATGTCATGTTTGCTGGGTTCTAAGGATAAGACAGGAAATTAGAGATGAGCCCATATTCAATTAGTAATAATGTAATGGTGAGCACAGAAGGTGCAATGAATTCCAGTAACACCGCAAATATGTTGGGAAATCAAGTGAAAAAGAAGACAAGACTAAGATGAGTGAAAGAAAGAAGAAAATTTAAATAATTTGAACCTCAGCCCTTGCTGGTACTACATGGAAAAGGAAAAATACTGCACTATTGTGTGATGCTTACTGTCTTGTGGAAGAAACTATACTGTAGCAGTGAATGAAAGTTTTATATATTAATTTAAAAGCAGAAAGAAAAATGTTTACTGAGACAAGTATAGGGGGAAAAGTAACAAAAATACTGTGGGAATGCTACCTTCGAGACAGTTATATTAGAATTTTAATGGTATTTCATTATTCATAGGTTTTTTTTTTAATGGGCAGCTGAGCACATATTAAGATCACAAGATAGAGTATAATACTGCTCATTATTACCTCTTCCTTTTTGAGATCCTGAAATATGAAATTAAATATTTCAACTTTAAAATAAGTTTCTAGAGTGGGGAAAAAATGCAGACTTCTTGTTTGAGCAGTTAATGCGAGAAGGTCCTTGTAGGAGGGTAGGTTGGTAAGAATAATCTGAACACACAATTAAAGTCTGTAGCATCGTATTTGTGCACATAAAAAAAGAGATAGAATTTCTCAAGCTAACATAAATTACATTTTCTGGCTTTGTAGGACTTTGCAACATTAAGACTATGCAACAGTTTTTATTTTCTGAATATTTTCTTACATTACTGTTTCTTTGTCTTATTTTCTTTAAAATAAAAGATCAAACAATATGTATGTTTCAGTAGTACCATTTCATGCATACTTATAGCTGTAAGTAAAATTGATTTGTACATGTCAGAGAAAGCTAATAGATGAATAAGCTTTTTTTATTTGTCACAATTTGAGAACTGAGGGCACTGAGTATGGACCGGGAATGTGGGTCTTGGTCTTCCCCTTGCTGAGAATTCCCAAGTGTTGGAGAGATGATAGTGAGTGTGTTAACGCTCTGGGTTTTTTCTCCATATCTTTCTCATTGAGTAAAAGAGTGATTTGTGTGGATGTTGGTGTGTATATATATTTGGACTATTAAAGATATGATTACAGCTAAAGGACTTTCTGAAATTCACATATTGCATCGAATTGGAAGCAACCCTCAATGGTCAGCTTGTCTAAACCCCCTGTAGCGAGAAGGGACACCTCCAACTAGATGAGGCTACTCACAGGCACATCAAGTCTGATCTTGAATGCCTTGAGGGATAGGACCTCAACCACATCCCTGGGCAGTATTTTACCACTCTCCAGTATTTTACCACTCTTATTGTAAAGCATTTCTTCCTTATAGAATCACAGAATCATAGAATCAGTCAGGGTTGGAAGGGACCACAAGGATCATCTAGTTCCAACCCCCCCTGCCATGGGCAGGGACACCTCACACTAGATCAGGCTGGCCAGAGCCTCATCCAGCCTGGCCTTAAACACCTCCAGGGATGGGGCCCCAACCACCTCCCTGGACAACCCATTCCAGGCTCTCACCACTCTCATGGTGAAGAACTTCTTCCTCACTTCCAGCCTGAATCTCCCCATTTCCAGCTTTATTCCATTCCCCCTAGTCCTATCACTACCTGATATCCTAAAAAGTTCCTCCCCAGCTTTCTTGTAGGCCCCCTTCAGATATTGAAAGGCCACAATAACTTATGCAAAATCTAAATCTACCCTGCTCCAGTTTAAAACTACTGCCCCTATTGCTACAAGCCCTTATAAACTTTAGTCCTTCTCCAGCCTTCTTGTATGTCCCCTTCAGATATTGAAATGTAGTTATGAAGTTTTCTTGGAACTTTCTCTTCTCCAGGCTGAACAGCCCCAATTCTTTCAGCTTTTGTGGGAGAGGTGCTCGAGCCCTCTAATCATCTTTGTGACTCTCCTCTGGACCTGCTCCAGCACATCTATGTCTCTCTTGTGTTGAAGGTCCCATAGCTGGACACAGTACTCCAGGTGAAGTCTCACCAGAGTAGAGGAGAGTGGCAGAATAACCTCACTTGACCTGCTGGCCAAACTTCTTTTGATGCAGCCCAGCATGTAGCTGGCCTCTGAGCTGCAAGCGTGCATTATTGGTTCACATCCAGTTTCTCATCCATCAGTACCCCCAAGCCCTTTTCTGCAGGGCTGCTCTCAATTTGAACATCCCCAGCCTGTATTGATAATGAGGGTTGCCCCAGCCTAGGTGCAGGACCTTGTACTTTGCCTTATTGACTATCATAAGATTCTCCTCAGCCCATTTCTCCAATCTCTCCAGGTCCCTCTGTATGGCATTCCATCCTTCGGTCTTATCAACAGCACCACACAGCTTGGTATCACCTGCAAACTTGCTGTGAGTGTGCTCAATCTCTCTATATTATTGATGAGACACTGGATGGCGTTCATCCATATACAGGCCCCTGATGTACACCACTTGTGACCCCTCTCCATTGGAAAGCAGTTCTGGGGAAAAGGACCTGGGAGTCCTAGTGGACAGCAAGATGACCATGAACTATCAATGTACCCCTGTGGCTAATAAGGCCAATGGCATCCTGGGGTGTTTTAGAAGGAGTGTGGCTAGTAAGTCAAGAGAGTGTCTCCTCCTCCTCTACTCTGCCTTGATGAGGCCGCATATGGAATATTGTGTCCGGTTCTGGGACTATGTAACAGTTTAGCATAAGGGCTAACCTGCCTGCTCCCCCAACACAAGAGTGAGGGGAAGAGTAACACACAAAACTCAGGGTTGAGATCAGGAGATAAGAGTTTAATACAACATGAGATATCATGAGCACAATTCATAATTACCGTAGCTAATAATCTAATTAATCTAATAATCTATAATACAGTGCAGGTCAAATAATCTAATAATGCAGTACATGATTACATTAGCTTAGCCTATTTGCAGAAGAAGCAGAGTGAAATACAGGAAAAACACAGCATAAAACAGAAAGCAAAAATCAGCAGCTACCTGACTCCCGCTTGTTTCGCCACTATGCCTGCAGAAAAAAACCAACACCCAAGAAGCCGGAATCCAGAAGCAGCAACCAGAACAGGAAGCCTCCCATGTTGCAATATGAACTTCAAGCCCTGTAATACTTTGCTCCAGTTAGCACTTTCATTTTTGAAGCTGGCATGACTGTGTCATGGTATGAAACAACAGCAGGTTCAGCTCAGTCCATGACAGCCTCTCAGTTCAAGAATAAGCAACTGCTTAAAAGAGTCCATTGCAGAGCCACAACGGTGATTAAGGGAGTGGAATATCTCCCTTATGAGTAAAGACTGAGGATCCTGGGTCTCTAGCTCAGAGAAGAGAAGAATAAAGGGTGATGTCATTAATGTTTATAAATATGTGAAGACAATGTGTCAGGAGGATGGAGCTGGGCTCTTCTCAATGATGTCCAATGACAGCACAATTATAGCAAGATGGAGCATAAGAAGTTTCATGTAAACATAAGGAAAAACTTTTTCACTGTGAGAGTGACAGACCACTGTAACATGAAGTCCAGAGAAATTGTGAAGTCTCCTTCACCGAAGACATCCAAAATTTGCCTGGATGTGTTCCTGTGCAACCTACTGTATGTGATCCTGTCTAGCAGGGAGGTTGGACTAGATCTTTCAAAGTCACTTCCAACCCCTATCATTCTGTGATTCTGTAATTGTGTGATCTGAACATCATGCTGTTGACCACTATCCTTTTTATACAATTATCCAACCAATTCCTTATCCACTGAACAGTCCACACATCAAATCCCTGTCTCTCCAGTTTGGAGAGAAGGATGTTGTGGGGAACTGTGTCAAAGGCTTTACCAGATAGATAACGTCTGTTGATCTTCCCTTGTCTGCTGATGCGGTTACATCATCACAGAAAGCCACTAGGTTGGTCAGGCAGAACTTGTTCTGGGTGAAGACATCTTGGCTGTCCTGAACCATGTCCTTGTCCTCCATGTGCTTTAGTATAGCTTCAAGAATGATCTGTTTCATGATTTTCACAGGCACAGAGGGGAGGCTGACAGGATGGTAATTTCAAGGGTCCTTTTTTTTACCCTCTTTAAACATGGGTGTAATATTTCCTTTCTTCCAGTCTCCAGGGACTTCACTTGAGTGGCAGGACTTTTCAAATATTATGGAGTTGCTTTTCAATTACATCAGTCAAATCCTTCAGTACTCTGTCCTATATATTTATGTATGTTGAGGTTCCTCAGGTAGTCCTTAACTTGGTTTTCCTTTACAGTGGAGGGACCTTACCCTGCTGGTCCACATCTAGTGGTTCATTGACTCGGGAGAGGGGCAGAGCAAGACTGTCAATGAAGACTGAGGCAAAAAAAATAAAAAAAATAATATTGAGTACTTCAGCCTTCTCTTCACCTGTTGACACCAGCTCTGCATTCTCACTCCTCACAGGGAGTGGTGTTTTCATTAGCCTTTCTTTGCCAGTTGATGTACCTGTACAAGCCCAATTTGTTTTTATTTGCATCCCTTGAAAGGTTCAGCTCTAGCTGTACCTTGGTCTTCTTTACTTTAGCTCTATACAAATTGGGAAGACTGAACTAAAGAGTCAAACATATCAGTAATTTATGTCTATAGTTTTCACCCCTACTCTAAGCCATGGGTTTTGTTTTCCAGGTGCTATATTTGTCAAGAATATGTTTTATTTGAGGGGAAGGGTGCTAAATTAAAAAAAAAAAAACAAAACAAAACAAAGCAAACATAAAGTATATCTCTCATAGGTAAAGTCCCCTAATGCATTGAGCATTGTTGACTGGGGTGTAGGGAGGGAATTGTTATGCATGTTTACACATACTAATTCTTGTGCCTTTCTAACACTACTATTCATAGTTATCAAATCCTCACTTTAATGCCTAACAGAAAAAAAAACAAACCCAAACCAAACCAAAACAATAAAAAACTTGAATTTTAGGGAAGAAGCATATTCCATATTCAGTAAAATGGCAAATTCACCAACTCTAGCAAAAAAACAAATAGGTTCCTCTGAGATATAATCTTAGATGCTTGACATACTCTGCCCCATGCAGCAAGGCTTTTATGTTTTTGAAGATTTCCCTGAAGTAGCAGTTTGGTGAATGTGATTATGTTGTATATGTTGCAGCTATCCTGCTTATGCTAACTCTGATGAATTTAATTAATGTGTCCTGGGGAAAGGTGAGGTGTTTCTAGGGCGAAATGAGGTGAGGAAAGAGAATAAATAATAGAAAATATATTTGTAAATTATGTTAGAGGTCATCCAATTAATCCACTTCATCACTGTAATGTGTCTAAGTGTATTGCTCCCAGTTCTTATTTGAGAAAGTTCTGGTGTTACTAGTGCACAAGAATTATCTGAAAAACATGGAGATTTTCACTTTCAAGGTGTGGGTAGATGTCTCAGTGTAGCAACACATTGGCATTATGCTGAACTTTCTGGAGTTACAGAAAATATTGAGCCTATTGTCTAAGGGAGCTGGGGAAAGCAGTTGGAAGGAAAGGGAACAAAGATGTCCACATGATGTAAAATGGGCTAGGCTGGTCAACAACAATGAAAAATATCGTACAGAAGGAGCTGTGGAAATAGTTTTTCAGTTGAAACCACAGAAGGAATCCCAGTAGCCCTTTTACTTTCTTCTCCCTGGATCCGTTTCTATCTATATAGGGATAAATCAGGAATAATAGTTTTGTTTTCTCAAGGTGGGATATGCACTTGGTGCTGCCACTAAAAATTCTGAATATAACTGAAAAAGAGCATGAGAAGGAGGTGAGAAATTTCTAGATATTAGTGGTGGGGTTTGTGCTTCAGTGTTTTTTGAGTGAATTAACATTTTGTAAGGACCTCACTTTATTAACATTGAAATGATTGCTTTTCCTCATCTCTTCCCTTTTTCTGAAATGGTATATAGGTTGGGTCTATGCAATCAGTTTGAAGACTGCAAGGGAGCAGATAGAGGAACATTCAGATGCTGTCTGAATGTTTTCTCACTATGACAATAGTTCATAAAGCTTCTGTTGGACTTGTCCTAAACCTTACTCATGTTATTATGTATCTGAGGATCTGAGGTCCTGAGATTCTTGAACACCTGGTCACACCCTATGTACACTTCAAGCTGTCTGGATCCTGAAATCAGAAACTCTCCAGATGCTCCCTGGGGGTATGGGAAAAGTTACATCATGTCTGTTCACTGGATTCGGAAAACATCCAACAACTTTAACCTTTCTAGAGTCACGGTGAATAAACACAAATATTTGTACATGGGTTTCCATCATCAAAATTTTTGAATTAGGTCAGATACCTTGTAAAAAAAAAATAATGAGAGACCATTTCTAATGATCCAGATACCCAATTATGAATTCCTATTGAATACTCTATATTTACTGTATTTTCTTTTTTAGAACTGTGTATCTTAATAATTCTTAAAAATGCAGAAAGTGGAAAGTATTCCTGAAGAATAAAATTATCCTTAGAGAATATCCTGATTAAAAAACTCCATAGTAAGAGCAAGTGTCTTTACCAGAAAGAGTATTTTGTTCTGCCCTGAAGTTAAACGTGCAATAAAATGAAATGATTTCCCTTATGAAACTATATAAGTTAACTCATCACAGGTACAGTCACTATTAAAATTCCTACAGTTAATCCTGGCCTAAATGGTATTTTCCTACAAATATGCTAAGTATTAGGTTTATACCTTTCTGCACGAAATGTTATCTCCTTTTATTTCTAAACATGAGTATCTGAAATCATGTTATACAGCATTCTTGCATGCAACATCAGAAAATTATACGTAGATTAAATTTTGTCTGGTTTTACGCATTTTATAAACATTCTAATACTAATTCCAGTACTATTCATGAGGACAAATTGTCTGAAATTTCTGCAACTGTTTTATTATTATTGTTGTTGTTTTGGGGGTTTTGTTTGTTGGTTTTGTTTTTTTTCTTTTAAACATAGTGAAAATAATACTCTAAAATCTTCCATTAATTCTTATGTATTGTTTATGTCATTGTTACATTAAATGTAATACTCAGACATTGAAGTATTTTATATGTATCTCCTGCAGGAAAATAACACTGGTAAAAAGAATGCTTTGCAACTAGTAACAGGTAAGACATGCTAATTCAACAGACTGTTTCATTGGGTTTCACTTTCTTGTTCTTTTATGCTGCAAAACGATATTTGCTCTTTCTGTTCTGCTGCATCTTTCCCTTCCTTGGGACTTCTAAACTTATAGTAAAATGTACCTTTATTCTCTCATATTCCTCACAATAACGTTCTTTAAGTTGAAAGATGACAGACACAGATTTGAATTTCCTCAGTCAGAAGAGACAACTTAAAGCAAGATTCACTCAGTTATGCAAAAGTAGAGTAAAATAATGTCCTATAATGACTAGGCTGTGTAAAATCATAGAATCATGGAATCACAGAATTGTTAGGCTTGGAAGGGGCCTCAAGGATCATCTAGTTCCAACCCCACTGCCAGGGGCAGGGACACCTCGCACTAGATCAGGTTGCTCAGAGCCGCATCCAGCCTGGCTTTAAAACCTCCAGGGACGAGGCTTCCACCACCTCTCTGGGCAACGTGTTCCAGCATCTCACCACCTTCATGGTGAAGAATTTTTTCCTAACATCCAATTTGAATCTACCCATTTCTATTTTTTTTCCATTCCCCCTAGTCCTATCATTACTTGACACCCTAAAAAAGACCCTCACCAGCTTGCTTGTAGGCCCCCTTCAGATACTGGAGGGCCACAAGAAGGTCTCCTCGGAGCCTTCTCTTCTCCACACTGAATAGCCCCAACTCTTTCAGTCTGTCCTCATAGCAGAAGTGCTCCAGCCCTCTAATAATCCTCGTGGCCCTTCTCTGGACCTCCAGATCCTTCCTGTAATAGGGACTCCAGAACTGGATGCAGTACTCCAGGTGGGGTCTCATTAGAGCAGAGTAGAGGGAGAAAATCACCTTCCTTGACCTGCTGGCTATGCTTCTGTTGATGCAGCCCAGGATGTAATTGGCTTCCTAACTAGCTTATTTACAGCTAGCTAAAGGACAACTATTTTGACTTTGTTGTTTATGTGTATTCACGGCTGTTTAATACATGGATAATGTGGAATTTAGTTTCAAACAAGCCTGCCCTGGCAGCACCTAATATCTACATGTATTAATTTTTGTCTGAGTTCCACAAACATTGAAAGGCTGTCTTTACACCTGCTGAGAAGCACTTCAATTTTGACAGCATCTTGGCACCTGTCTCCCAAACATGCCTGAGAATGATCTAGAAAAATTACACATTCCTCTGCCTGATTGTTTTGTACAGCTTGATTTAATAGGTGTGTTCAGAAAACAAATAGAAGTTCTGGGTCTACACAGGTATAGTGGCAACCAATATTACCAATAAAACAAATGGCAAAGTGAAAATGAGAGTGTCACATCTTGAGTAAGAAAAAATTCAAATATCTGAATATTCTCAGAGACTAAAATTCTATATTTAAACTAGTCCTCTAGTCATTTTATGAGCCACTGAGCCCTTTTATTGGATATCAGGAGTTCTGGGTGTAGGTAAAAGGGGAAAAGGAGGGAGGAAAAAAAATGAAGAAAGGACAGCGTCCACCCAAACCATATGTATCTTCTTAATAAATATTTTTATTTACTTAATCTAAGAAAAAAATGCACTTTATTTTGAAGTTTTTAGAATTATTGTTCATTGCATCTAATTCAGATTTCCTGTCTCTGTGATATATGTAGTCTGTAAGAGACCATGAGTCCCCTTAGGGTTTTATTGTAAACTGTGAAAATCCATCATCAGATATATAATATACGATTGACACATGGTCAAATGCTATCATTCAATTTGTCCTTCCTCAACCCCTTGGCTTTTCACTGTAGATTTTGGCTGACTGTTCAATAGTGATAGCATTGGACAATAAAGGCAAGAAAGATATGATGTAATACTACAATGACTTGTCTTGAAAAAGTCAGTATTACTGTTATGTACTCCTATCGTGGTTTCCAAGATTGACTTTTTTTTTTTTTTTAATTTTCTGCTACAATGTTATAGAATAGTTCAAGTTGCAGTAGGCTTCTGTGTGAAATCCAGGCTACTACCAGATGTAAGTCACAGGCTCAGAGATACCAGACACAAGACAGTCAAATGGACAATTCCTTAATTACTCCAGAGAAGTAAAATTTAACTCATATTTTGTGTTGGAAGGGAAAAAGCTGGACTCATTTTTTTGCTTAATTTGTTAATGAGATCTAGGAGAGAATTAAATAATTTCTTACAATATATGACATAATGTAATGTGGCTTTTGCAGTTTTTGTGTACACTTTCTAACATTTAAATGCAGATGTGTAGGGTACAGAAATATAAAACACAAGAATATTTTAACAAGCCTTTTGCTTACATAAAATCCTTACATTTTTTGATGTTAAATAATTGTTTGAGAAGAGAAAAAAAGAAAAATAAGACAAAGAAAAGGAAAATAAAAGCTTATATTGCACAGAAAGAGTGGTAAGGTATTGGAATGGGCTGCCCAAGAAGGTGGTTGAGTCACCACCCCTGGATGTATTTAAAGGTTGTTTGGATGTGGTACTTAAGGATATGGTTTAGGGGTGAACCTTGTAGAGTAGGGTTGGACTTGGTGATCATGAGGGTCTTTTCCAACCTGAATATTTCTGTGATTCTGTGATTCTGTGAAAAGTCATTATATAGAAATATACGAAAGATTACCCTATTATTATTTTATTTAAATTTAATTTAATTTAATTTAATTTAATTTAATTTTATTTTATTTTATTTTATTTTATTTTATTTTATTTTATTTTATTTTATTTTACTTTATTTTATTTTGTTTTATTTTGTTTTATTTAAAATATCCTTACCATAAAATGCCTTTTATCAATTCAGGATTAGAAATGCTAATTGTTTTTAGTCCAGAACTAATTGGTACAGTAAAAATAAGAAGAATGATGCAGTTAAATTTTGTTTGTGCACAGTTACTACCCCCACTCCTACTCCTGTGTTTGACCTTCCATGCTCTGCTGGACCCTATGGCTTGCGCCTTCATTCCTGTGTCTGTGGGGAGAAAAGGGAGAAAGTACCAGGAGGCATCAGCAGTTTTTCACCACATGAAACATGCTGGTCATGTCAGTGATTTCTTCTTTCTCATTCTCTGGTTCATTTGGGGTAATTTTTCTGTTCTTTGTTTTCCCTCATTTCTCTTCATCTCTTTGTTAATCCAAATAAACAATTTAAAATGTCTTTTATGCATATCAGATACGGTGTCTTCATTCAATTTTTTACTGTTGAAACCAATTCTGACCAGCTCCAGTGCCAAGCCTGTGTCCCATCTCTTAGCACCACCCCATATTTGTGTTCCTCTGCACCATGGCCTGAGATACATCTCTGATGCATTTATATTTGAAATTCATTTTTGACACCTTCCACACTCCTTAATGTCTGCAGCAAAATGTCTTAAAAAATCAACTTAGCCTCATGAGCATTATTTCTCCATTAATTAGAAAGCAGACTTTAAAAATGCATGACTTAAACACTTCATGCTTTTTAAAAAATCATAATTAGTTTCAGCTGAGTGCCCACAATTATTACAGTAAAATAAACATCTTTTCATTTGTGGAGGAGAATGAAGATTTTGATATTTTTGGACTGTAATGACAATAAAGCATGTAATTCTATTCTTAAGAACTTACAGTGACACAGCAGATTTCAACTCCACTTAAAACCCATTAAATCTTAGCTTACAATAAATACAGAGAAGTGATTAACACATAATATTAATTTTCATTGCCTTTTGAAAGTAACTGTGAACTTTCTACAGGAAAGACTCCTGAGCAAGACCTTACAAAAATTTAATTTCAGTTGTTTAAGTTTACAGACTACAAAAATCAAGTAAAAGCTTTCTTGGGTTCTTCCTCATTTGGTGTTCACTTATTTATGATGTAAGAGTATATATTGAAATTATTGAGATATATATACTAAAGGATTTTAAATATGTCATCAAGACCTTAAGTTGTGATAGTATACAATTTTCAGAAAAATTGCAGTGCTGAAATTCTAGCCAAAAGTCTCTCATTGCTGCATAGTAGCAAACATGAATATTAGTTATGTATTATTTATTGTAACTTCTTTATACAGTGCCTTTCAACTGATAATCTTGTCATAAAGGAATTATATTTCTAATTATAACTATCTTGAATAATAATTCCCCGCCTTTACATTCTTGAATAGCTTTATGGATTTCATTCTTACATTTCAAATAGATTCAGTCCATGCATTATCCATTTTGTTTCTACTCTCCTTTTCAACATGAAGATTTTTTGTTTGTTTGTTTTCTGCAGACATCTTAACTTCTTGTGTTTGTATTCAATTAACTTTGATGTGCTTTTCAGCTGCAGCATTTTCAAAACTTCATGCATATATTATTCATGCTATCTCACCAATGCTTTTGAGATGTCTTTTTTTTTTTTTTAAAAAAAAAAAGGGGGAAAAAATAAACAGTAGTTAACATAAGCTAATTGGGTTAGAAGGATCGGTTAGAAGGAACTTTAAAACTGATCTCTCCAGTACTTCAAGAGAAGATGCAGGCTTTTAGTTAAGGACAGAATTGCTAGCACCTCTTTTAACAATATTTATGGTGCGTTTTTGTATGCCAGTAGCCATTTGGCTTGCCAAGATTAATTATTCTTGAAGTCAACGTGCAAAGCACAGTCTTTGTGCTTACTGACACCTACTGAACAGGAGGTCCAAGACACTTGGGACACTTCAATTTGTTGCTTATGTTCTACTAAGTATTTTGTCTGGAGAAGGTTTAGGGTGACCTGGAAGTAACAATGGTACTGGTTATGTCTACACTGCTATACCAAAGAGGGTCAGGTAGTACCCTTTTGCCCCAGGGTCAACAGGATGTTCTGTGGGTTCGAGATGTCATTGTGGGCTTTTTGATAGTTTGTCTGGTTTTCCTTCTTTGTTCCTCTTTTATAACAGGTATGTTTAGGAGAGAGCTAGGAGGAGCAGTTTAGAATGAGAATAGAGTGAGCCTTACAATTAGGCATGTGGATCATAGTGGAAGGTGTCCCTCTCCTTGACAGGGGGATTGGAGCTAGATGATCTTTAATCCTTCCAACCTAACCATTCTAAGATTCTATGGTCACGGAGCATTGCAATTTAGCAGCGTAAACCCATCATGTAATCTACATGGGCACAGACACCTATGTGTGTGGAATTGAAACTGTCTAGTTATAAGAATATGAAAGTCTTCCGTTGTGGACACCTCATACATTGCTTGGTGTGACTGTCGATATTTGACTGTGAAGATGTTTTCTCTTTCCTCTTTAGTCTGAAGCTTTTTCCCTTTCTGATATTACATTAACCTTGAAATGTTCCCATACAGTGATTAGTAAATAATCAGCCAGAGGAATATGAACAAAGCTTTACCTTAGTGCTGCAGGACTGTGTTTCTGATCTCTAAAATTTCATTGTGGCTAGTCATTTGTGAGGGATAGAATATTAAAAAATAATTTTAATGAAGATTTTAATAGATTTAGTTTTGAGATACATGGGGAAATGTTTTCTTATGGGGATTGGAGTTATATATATAATATCTTCTTTCCCCTCTGCATTTTAAGAACAAAGCGTTAAATTTAAATTATTTCTGCTTCTGCTGCAAATACAGAGGCTTATATTGATGATCTCTGTTAAATCCTTCATGATGAACCTGGGTTAAAGAAAAGACTTATAAAATGTGCACATCTTTCAAATAAATCAGAAACTCAGAGCAAATAAAGTTTTATAAGTAGGTAAAAATATTACATATCAACCTCACTTAGAAACTACTTTGTTGTTTCAATATTCTTCCATGTAAAATTTGTTTAAAAACATCTTTTTTCTATTAAAAACAATTCATCTTCCTTGCATATTTAAATTATACTTTACTTGTCATCTCCTTCACATGACTACAAAGTCTGGTCGTGAGTAGATGTGTCTAGATGGCAACAGTAGAAGAGTCTCAAAATCAGAATTAAATTTATTTGCATTCTGTTGGCATCTACTAAATACAACGACCTTTTAAAGCCTCTGGCATGAGAATGACTGACCGAGTAAGAGCACAGATGTCTTTGTAGTATTATGCATTATCTTCTGAAGGATTCTGCAGGAATCCCATCATCAGTGTTAAAAACTAAAAAGAATTTTTAAAAAATCAGTGCATCTGTAGAAACATTTGCTATTCCTCTTACACTTGGGCTTTATATTTCTAATTAATATCTTTACCTAGATTTTTCTAACTACTCCTTACATGCTGGGAGAATGATGATTTATTAGGGAAGAATGAAATTAAATAATTTAAAAAGCAGACAATAAAATGAAGGTCTGTGTAAGACCTGTACACCCACCTTAGACATTGTAGAGAAATCTTCTTAATGACCCAGCTTTGTTAGCTCCTGGTAGAGGAAAAGCAAGTTTAATGGGCTGATGTGCAGGGAATGGACATGGTTATGTGAATATCACTTATCAGATAACACTGCAGGAAAAGCACAAAATACCTTTTAGATCTAGGGCAAGAATTGATCTCTCCCATCACTATTTCCTGTTTTATTACTGTTTTCTGAAGCAAAGGGAGAATCAAGGACAAACTGATAGAAATCAAAATCTTATGTGTGTTCTGGCCTGGTCCCAGGACAAAGATAGCTTTACAATAGATGCATACTACACTGCAGGTTCACACAGTTGAAGAATTTGTTGAGAGATGACAGAAAACTACCAAAATCCTGGAATGTATAGTCCTATGCCTATAGATTTTGTATGCCAGAAAAAAAATAACCATGGTAAGCATATTCAGTGTAGTTGGGTTTTTTTTTTATTTATTAATTAAAATGTTAAAATGATGATCTCAGTGGACTGAAAAAAATTGAGAACAAGTTTAGAACAGATATGAATCTCCCCTGATATCTGCTGTATCATACCATGTGTCTTAATAAGTATATATTATACTAAACTGAAGCAGATTATCAAATCCCCAGATCAATAAATATCAGAATAAAAATGGCTATAAGTAGCTGAGGAAATGTTCATAGCAGAAAGCTGAATAAAGGTTGAACCACAACACATACACACACACATATACGAAAGAAGGTGTAAAGGTTTGAGCAAAATGGAAGTTATATAGCATGGTGGAAAAAATATTGGAAACTTTCATTTTTTTAATACAACTAGTGATGGAAAGATAAAAAATAAAAAAGCACAGTGTTCATCAATATTTATCCTTGTTTCTTGCTTTCATTCTATAAATTATTAAAATTACTTTTTTTTTTTTTTTTACAATAAGATATCATAAGTAAGCAGCTTTCTGTTCAAAACCAACAAACAAAAAAGCACCCAAATAAAACCTTTTACTCAGGGAATCATTATAGGTGTTTTTTTTTTTTTTTTTTTTTTTTTTTGTTAACTTGGGTTTTTGTGTGAAAGAACTCTAAGATGATGTTTTACCATGAGAAAAGTAAGCTATCAGCCCTTAACTTCTTTAGGCTTTTTGGCTGGTAATGAAAAAATATCTGAAAGAGACTAATTTATGGTTCTTAATTGTATTTCTACATTTGCCATTCAACATGTTATTCTTTTATCTTGCTGTAATACAAACTTTTAAGTATGTTAGCCAATTTTCATATCATGTACATATTCTTTGTACCACTGGAAGTTTTACCATTTATTATCTCTATGTATATTTTAAGAAGTTTAGGTTACTGATGCTGTCTATTTAATACTCCTTTTGTAACATAAAGTGCTATAGGAAAATAAAATAAAGTGCCATAGGAAAAATATTGAACATGCACTTCTAAGGTATGAATAAATCTAATAAGGACTAGACTGGAGTGAGAGAGTATAGGTACACAAAAGTTCTTGTATTCACAAAGTGTGATGTTTTTGCACGGGACAAGAGTTACTTTTCTTCACAGTAGCTAATGTGAGGCTATGTTTTGGATTTGTGCTGGAAACTGTGGATAACAGAGGGATGTTTTAGATATTGCTGAGCAGTGCTCACACAGAGTTAAAACCTTATCTGCTTCTCATACCACCCCACCAGTGAGTAATCTCATAGTGGAAAAAAACTGGGAGGAGACACATCTTAGACGGGTGACCCCACATAACCAAAGGGACATCCCATACCATATGATGTCATGCTCAGCAATAAACTAGCATGAAGATTGGCAGTGGGGCCGCTTCTCTCAGAAGGGCTAACCAGGGATTGGTCTGTTGTTGGTAAGGAATTTTTTTCGGTTACATCACTTGTCATTCTGAAATGTATTTCTCTCTCTTTTTTATTTTATTTTTCATTACATTTATTATTGTTTCAATTGTTATATGGTTCTTATTTCAGTTCAGTTATCTCAGTTTTACTCTTCCAGTTCTTTCCCCCTGATGAGCTGGGGCATGGGTGAGAGGTTATGTGGTGTTCAGTTGCCAACTGATGTTGCACTATGATGCACAGGAAGACTGGACATCAACATTTTTTTCCCCATTTTCTACAGTCATTATATTTGAATCTGTTATTCACAATAACCTTTGTGACATATAGACTCCACAGATCACTGTAGGGAGCAGAAAGTTCCTATGATAGATCAATTTTGTTTGATTTTTTAGTAATTGTGCCTAGTCTTTTGATTTATAAGTTTGACAACTGAGTAACACCATAGATGAAAACCTAACCAAATTGAAAAGACAATTCTACAAGTGGGAAATAAAACCTCAAGGAGTCTTCTTGGCAAGTAAATAGATGTATTTATTTTAATGATTTCTATTATTTTACTGAGAAAAAAAAAAAGCTCAACTGGCATAAGCAAAGATTCACTTGATTCCTGTTAGAATTAAAACTCTGATTTTTAAGGGCTGCTAGCAAGAAAGGTAATCTTGTCTTTTAACTATTCGTGTTATCTGAACTATATTAAATCAGTGATTTAATTTGTACAAATGACAACCTGAAATGGTGTGAAGACACACACATTAGCAGATAGCAAAAAAAATAGAAAAATGTAGGCTTTGTTTACTGTATTTATACATATACTTATTAGATAGTTTCATATTTTTTAAGTTTGATATCTGAATTGTTATAACCTATTGCTTTTCAGAAAATACTAATTACCTGATAGCCAGCATAGTGAAATATGTAGGATCTTTCCATTTAGGCTGTGCATCCTTCACTCTTTTGTTATGGAAAAATGTAATGGCAGATAACACACAAACTAACTTTAACCTGAGCAAGGCATGCCCCTCATATAAGTGACAAATATTTCCTCCTCAGATCATTTATGTCAGGTAACTTATCATCCTGACCAAACAATTTCCAGACAAACGTCTTTTAATAAACATCAGTGTGGTTAATCAGAAGTTTGTTTCCAAAAAATCTCTTATGAAGTCTTAATATGAAAAATTTCTCCTCATACATACAGGTACTCCTCTTTAAGAGCACCACAACGATGATCTAAAAGAAGTTTTATGACAAGTGTAAATATTCCAGATAGGAATTCCTTGAATATATCCTCTCTCACTATAATTTAAATCAGGTTTGGGCATCTAAGCTGGGGAAATACTTACTGCTGGATTCAAATGAGTCAGCTGAGAGAAGTGTCAAGATGCTTAAGCCTGGGAAAACCCAGGCATGATCAGACCTGAAACTCTCCTGAATTAGAAAACTTCTAATTCAACAGGGAAAGATGTAGGGAGTCTAAGTATTTCCAGGATTAGCTGACAGCTACCCAAGGGACTTTTTTATTTGTTTTTTTTAAATTATATTATTAGTATGCATAGTTGTTCAGGCAATGATGTTCTAATCAGATGTACTCAGTTTCTCTGTGTTCATAACAAGACAGTAATATTTGCCAGACATTTTTCTCCCCATAATTATTCTAAATCTATGTTGCAAAAAAACCTGTTGGGAAACAACATTATTCATTAATTAAATGTATTTATGAATTAGTTGTACCATACCACACTATAGAGGCATTTAAAAAAAATTAAAATTGAAATCAGAATCCATGCTATGCATGACTTGAGTGACTTTTTGTTTGCTTGATACTGCAATGGAACTAACAAAATCAACTAAGGTTCCGCATGCACAGTATTCAAAGGACTTAGATCTTCATCTGCTCAGTCACAGAAAAAAAATCAGGAACAGAAATTAACTATTCATTATCTGACAGAGAAATGATAACTTAAATTGTAGCTCTGTTTATTCTTAGACACTTCAGAATGTGCCTTAAAAATTATACATGCTTTTTTTGAAGATGTACAAAAAAACAACCTCCACCCAAGAAAAAAATCTGTGTTAAGAGCAGAAGTATCTCTGAGCTGATTCACAGATTTATTTATTCCCTGAATGAGCCTGAACAGTAGGTTCTTTTATGATATTTCTGCATGATACCTCTTAGAACAGGTTTATGCCCAAGGTGAATTTCAAAATATGGGAATATGAAAAGAGACAAGAAATACTGGCTCCTGTGACCTGTAAAGAAATATTTGTCAGCTGATTAATGATTTGGACGCTGGGACGCTGGGACAGCTGGCATTGAGCACTGAGAAGGATCCTGATCCTTGGACCAAAAAGAACCTCAGAGCAAGAGCCAGTGGAAAGACTGAGCAACTTCTCTGCTCAATGAGCGTGGGAGAGCCCCTAAGGGCACAGCTAGAGATTTCTCTGGAGGGGCTCCCCCTTTTCACCACATCTCTGCAGGGAGCAGACAAGAGCCACTTAAGGAGAAAGGTATTCCTAAAAGTGTTTTTGGGTATCTGGTAAGACCGATCATTTGTGAAGGTAAGCCTGTAAGTTGTGTTGGGACGCCACGCATGGGTGAAGTGATATGGACTGATAAAGGGAAACATCACTGAGCTGGGTTTTGAAACCCTCAAAGAAAGAACTACCACCAGCACTAGGCCTGAGGTAACTAAACCTTTTTGACTGTCTGACCACACAAGCAGTAGCTTGCTTTTCTAAACAACTTGATGCAGTAAGCAAAGCTAACCAGGATGCCTACAGGCATGAAAAGGGACAAAAGAACAGGCACCAAAAAGTCTAGTAAACAGAGGGACATATTCTCCTTTTATGGTTATAGAGCACATGCACTGGCCATGCTTCTCCCAGACCAGGCCTATGTCTTTGCCTTTTATGGTCACAGCCTGACAGAGTCCCATTTCATTGGCTGTTTGCTGGTTTCAGTTGCCTTATTGGCTCAAATTGAATCTCAGGCAAGTGATAAATACAGACTGAATTCTATTCACCTTGCCTTGACTCACCTTGTCCAAGATCTGGGAGAGAAGTCACAAGCCTGCAAGCCCGAGAGGCCAAGCTTCACTTGCCTTGCGACTGGAATTCATGCTGTACCTCAGTTTACCCAGAAAGACACAAGAGCCTTTCGCAATACATGTCATAAAGCTTCAAGAGCTGCCCACTGTCATGCTGAAGCCAAACCAGCCAACAAGACAGCGTAACACCCCTGCAAGCAACCAGCATCAGTCTCTTGCCATGCTAGGAGCACGAGAGTGGCTCAAAGACTTACCAGCTTATATACAGCAGTGCCCCCCCCCCGCCCCCCCATTTGGGTGTAACTCATTTGTGAGTTGCCTCCTTTGCTTTGACGGTTCATGTCGAGTCTCCCCCTGTGGTTGAATGCCATATTGTGCCGGGGGTTCTCTTTCTGTTATTTTCCCGGTTTGCTTAAAATTGTTAAAAATGTTGTATTTCCTAAATACTGTACATTCCCACTGTAAATATATATTCCAGCCATACACTGAATCTATTTGATATGTTTTTGGCAAATTTTCATATTAATAAAAAGTTATTAATGTATTATTAATATATTTTCCATATTTATTAATAAATTCATAACCGTCACACAACATCCTTTACTGGAAAATGGCACATACATGTGGTAGTGTTTCTGCAATCCTTGGACCAAGTTTTGAACTGCAACTGCAATTGCTATGCTTTATAGACATGTTCAGAAAGTCATTTCTTGCTGTAATCATGTTGAAATGAACTTCTAAAACTTACTGATGTAGGTATTTGGAGGGATTGCTTGGGGAAAAGCAGTGTCACTTAACAGTAGGATGTGATGACTCTGTGGAGATAAATATGCCTAAAAAGCTTTATCTGAGAATTATAAAGGAACACGTGCAATAAGCGTTTAACACGCCAAAATATCATCTATAACTGAATAGCACCACTAAAAGGATTATGAGAACTAGGCCAATGTCTTTCCACAACTTTCTTAGATGGTTTCTCTCCTGGGTTGGAGTAAGTGAATTAGAGAAATCGATACAAAAGAGAATGGCCTTAGATCTCATAATTCTTAAGAAGGGTGGGGTGTAAGCAAGAAATAACCAAATAGTTGTGTTTATGTTCAAGATCACTGAATAAAAGAAGATCAAAACCAGAACCATTAAATAGATCAAAATGCTCCACAGAGTGACCGAAAATGATACCAGCTGTAGTTTTGAAGAATTATGGCATAAGTTAGCAGTGTAGCTACCCAACCTAAATTGCCTTAAGCTACTATGTTTAATAGTGTTATGTTTAGTGGTTTCTGTACTATCTAAATGTTTTATGTTGTATTGTCAAAATCCTATAGCCAATGGGAACAGGTTAGGCTGGAATATTAAATTAAAATTGGGAATTATTTTGTTAAAACCCTTAAAAGGAATAATAGCATATGATGAAGTTGTGAAAGAATTTGCAAAGGTAAAAGAAAAGACAGGAATGAGGCCAGGGACACTTACTAATTTTTTTTCTTACAGTTAGAAACTTTCCCAGTAGTTAAGAGAGATTAGCCTCTAGACTTGTAGACATAAATAATGGCTAAAGCAAAGAAGATAAGATACAGCTGCAGAACAGCTGTTCTGATAAACAGCTAAAGCTTTAAAGGGGCTAAAGCAATAGAAATTCACATACTGAGAAGCTGGTCAGAACGTCAACAAGAGACTGTAATATTGCTGGAAGGTCAGAAAGTGACAGCAAAGACCAAGAAGTAAAAGGACTTTATCTATTTAAATTATTTCATGCATATGTAAACAATTTCCCAGAAATGTAATGAGTATATATTGCTGTAAGTATATATAAAGCATGCAGAGACAATCTTTAGTTATGCGAACTGGGAGGGCTACCCCTTTGCATCATTAAATAAAGGCAATACCTGGCTTAATAGGTATCGACTACTAGGTTTTGATTGATCTCCCTGTGTCAGTTTCTTTCTTCAAGTAAAACCCTACCAATTTTACCTCTACAAAGCTGCATAGAAAACACATTAATTAAATTAATCCTTTTGTATGTGTATTTGAAACATTATCTAAATATTTCTAAGATTTTCCTAACAAAATGTACAAAAGTTAACTTTACCTTCCCAGAAATACTATGTAGTACATTTTGTTTAATGAATCCGCCTGGAAAAAACTCTGCCATACAGCAAACTGCCCTGCTCTGACACCGGGGTTGGACTCTGTGATCTCTGGAGGGCCTTTCCAACCCCTAACGTCTTGTGATCCTGTAATCCTGTGAATATTTGCTGCCATCTGGAGGTAAAATGCAATAAATGCTTTTCTAGGGAAAAAAGAAGTTGACAAGCATTTAGGGTTTTTAGGGGGGGGGGTTGGTTGGTTGGTTGGTTGGTTTGTTGTTTTTTTCCAAGACAACTTGAGGTTTGTGATTAAATAATTCTTAACTAAAAGATTCAGGTGGCTACCACTATCATCTATAGTAAAGTCCTGGGAAATCAGTTAAGCATGCAATATATATTTTGGTTTCCTTTTTGGAATTTTTAAAGTAAGTATTACATGGATTCTTAAGGCATTTGATAGTTTTTAACAACTGGCTTTAATTTATTTATTTTTAGCATAATAACATTGTAATGATAAAGGTGTCTGTAACAGAAATTAAAGCCCTCTGAAGTGTGAATTTCGTATTTGCTGAACTAAACTTTTTACACTCCAGATACACTCTGCTCACAGTTTTCTTGTTCTTTAGTTCTCATGAGGAAGGACTGATATCAGCTAATATGTTCATATCTTAATTCAAATTCATCAATTAGCTGTTGTACCAAACTCTAAAGAAGAAATTATTCTCTATAGTGTACCCACAGATTTTTTTTTTTAGAAAATGAAAGAAAGGCAACAGTAAAGTCTCCAAAGTAAGGATGTGCTCTCTTATTCCAGTGCACAGGATTTTATGAATTTAAACTGAAGAACAGGATCAGAATTTTGAAGGAATAATGAGGTTTGATATGATTATGATATGTTTTTCTTTATTGCAGTGATGAATAGCTTTTTATTCTGGAAAAGTTAGTGTAACTGTTATTCATTTCATACTTAATATTATTTGAGGAGTCTTAATATAACAAATTAGGCAGTATGTAGGCTTTTAACATTACAAAGATTACAGAGTAGCAATTGTAATATTTACCAGCAGAACGAGACGTGGATTCAGAACAGAAACAGTTTTTTGCTCAAATACTTAATTCCTCAGGCCAAGAATGCCAATGGGATCCTGGAGTGTATTAAGAGGAGTGTATCCAGCAAGACTGAGGGCGGTTCTCCTCCGCCTCTACTCTGCCCTGGTGAGACCTCACCTGGAATATTGCATCAAGTTTTGGGCTCCCCAGTTCAAGAGGGACAGGGATCTACTCAAGAGAGTCCAACAGAATGCTACAAGGATGAATAAGGGACCCGAGCATGTGTCCTATGTGGACAGGCTGAGAGCCCTGGGGCTTTTTAGTCCGGAGAAGACTGAGAGGGGATTTAATAAATGTTTATAAATATTTGAGGGCTGGGGGTCAAGAGGGGGGGACAGACTCTTCTCCATTGCACCCTGTGATAGGACAAGGGGCAGTGGATGTAAGCTACAGCACAGGAGGTTCCACCTCAACATGAGGAGGAACTTCTTCACTGTGAGGGTCACAGAGCACTGGAACAGGCTCCCCAGAGAGGTTGTGGAGTCTCCTTCTCTGAAGACTTTCAAGACCCATCTGGATGTGTTCCTCTGCAACCTGTGCTAGATTCTATGCTCCCGCTCTGGCAGATGTGTTGGACTCAAAGATATCCAGAGGTCCCTTCCAACCCCTAACATCCAGTGATCTGGAAGTAGGGGAGGAGACATGGTTCTTTTGAACATTCCCTTGAGTGAAATTAAGACACAAACTAGGTCATATATCAAAATGAGACTATTTAGTACTTATAAACAAAACAGAGAAAGAAGGAAAAGAAAAGGGAGAGACAAAGACAGAGAAAATGGAGAAAGAGAGAGCGGGAGAGATTGAGAGATAGTTACCAGTCCGTATCCTTCTTCAGGAGGAGGGGGACAGAGAGGTTCCTGGGCTGTTGAAGATGATGTTCTGCTCTCACTCCAGCTGATGTTCCTCCTTCTTGTGAAGTTCTGAGTGATGTTTCCCCAGCTTGTGATGTCCTGAGTCATGTTCTCTCCTATATTGGCATAACTCAGGATTTTTATACTGTCCCTAGTTCATTCATCATAGTTCCACATGGCCCATGCCCTTGTTATGTTACAGTGCAGACATAACTTCAAGGTGTCTTACCAAATGGTTTACAGGGGCCAAGTGATCTCTGCCTCAGTCATCCACCACACCCCCTGAACCATTATTATCTTGGTGGGCAGAGGTGACACATCAGGCTAATTGTTCACAACGATGATGATCTTATCTTTGTTGAGACACTTCTTACATTCTTAATGAAATCATCATGTTCACAAAGTGATTTTCATATTCATAAGACAATTCCCACATCCATCCTGCAGTGAACTGGCAGGACATCCTGCACCTGCCACTGGAGTCTGCTAACTCATCACAACATCTTCAATGGAATCTGAGAACATCGAGAGAGGGCCTTAGTAAGGGGATACCTGAAGAGGTGACGGATGGCCTCTCCCTCTCTAATTGGGAGTTGTTGATGAGGATGTGGAAGGGACCAGACAAGGATTTAGGGAAAATTGCTGCTAATATCCCCTGTCCTGGGTTTAAGGCACTGGGAGGTCTTAAATCACAGAGAAGTCTCCCAGGAGGGCTAGACAGTCTGGAAGACGCAGCCTGGAAAGTGTAATCTTTGTGTTTCGTTCCTATAATCCCTATAAAATTGGCTGCAGAATTAGTTTCCTTCACCTTTCTCCCTACTTTTGGCTCTCTGGAGAGAGTCCTTATGTGATAAAATGGGGGAGTAGGCTTGTTTATGGCCTGCAGAGGTCTGACTAATATGTCCTGTGTGGTTTTGTCCTGTTTAGGCCTAAGAAAGGGAGGCAAAGGATGGAGGGGTGGGAGGCTGGAGGAAGGCAGGGAAGAAAAGACACAATGGGGCTTGTGGTTTAGCCTTATTGGGGGAAGGTTTTGGAGTTTTTTCATGTATCCTGTGTATGTACTAGGTGTTAAGGATTCATGTATTCTGCAGGAGTCGGGGTAATATGGGAAAAGGGACAAAAGAAAAGCCCCAACAACAAGTTTCCTTCTGGAGTAAGAGCACATGTACTGGCCACTGCTTTTCCCTGACCAGGCCTATGTCTCTGCCTTTTATGGCCACAGCCTGGAAGAATTCCTTTTCATTGGGTAACTGTTTGCTGGATTCAGTTGCCCTATTTGCCCAATTGAATCTTGGGCAAGATATATATACAGGCTGATTTCTAGTCGCCTTGGCCTTGTTTGAACCTGTCTTGCCTGCTTCAACCAGTCTTGCTTCAAGCTGTCTTGCCTCAAATTGCCCTGCATCGAGATGCCTGGTCCAGAGCCTAGGATAGAAGCCACGAGTCTATTCACTGCAAGCTAGAGAAGCCATGAGGCTAAAGGATCTGGAGCCAAGCCTCACTTCCCCTTGAAACTAGAATTTTGCTGTGCCTCAGTTTGCCCAGGAGGATGCAAGAGCCCTGTACGAGAAGTGTCGTAAACAGCCCGCCATCCTGCTGAAGCCAGATCAGCTCCAAGACTGCATGGCATTCCTGCTGGAAACCAGCCATGCCTGGCACATGAGATTGTCCCAAAAAGCCCCAATGGCTAATAACAGCAGCAGCTCTCCCCACTTGGGTGGAATCAGCTGTGAGTAATTAATCCATTGCCTCTTTGGCTTAATGGTTCTTATAGAGTCTTCCCCACTGTGGTTGAGAGCCATTTTGCTCCCACGGATTCTGTCTTTCTGTTATTCCTCCTGGTTTGCTTAAATTGTTAAAATTGTTATATTGTCTAAATATTGTACATTCCCATTGTAAATATATATTCTAACTGTGCATCAAACCGATTTAATACGGTTTTGGCATTTTTTCATATTAATAAAAGTTATTAACATTTTAATTAATATTCATATTTGCCATGCGGTAATTATAAATTCAATACATTCTGTTACATCCAGAACCTAAAGAATTTGTGCTAAACAAGGCATTGATTCTGTTTCTAGTAAGTACTGATTTAAAAATCAGTGTATTTACATTCTGAATTACATTTTGACAATGCATTTTGGTTTTTTTTATCTCTGTACCTGTAACAGTTACTGCAAAACAACTATTCATTGCAACTCAATGTTAAAAAATGTACATACTGTGAAAGCAGGAAATAGATAAACTAGTTTTGTGCCTTGATACAATTCATGAACACAGAGATCTGGCTACTGGAATTTCTTCATACATATGGAAAAAACAATGAAATACTTGTAAACATGTGCATGAAATACATAGGAAGACTAATCAAATGAATCTTTAGATCATAGAATCAGAAAATTGCTTGTGTCGAAAGGGTCCTTTAAAAGTTATCTAGTCCAGCTCTGCTGCAATTGCTCTGAACGATCCCAAGTCTCTCAGCCTTTCTTCACAAGAGAGGTGTTCCAGCCCTCTGATAGTTTTTATGGAACGAATGCGGCAGCTTAAAGTCTGAAAATCATTATATTAGTACAGTAGTATATGCCTACAGAGGATTTTAAACTTGTTTCTTGCACCATCAACCAGAACTCCCACAGTGTAACACAAAGATTGTACATGAATGCAAGTTCATTTCCTGTGTTCAAGGCTGCATCCACCACCACTGACAAAGCTTGGGCAAGCTGTAAGCACCAATACATAATCTAAGTTTGATCTAAGCATAGGATACGTAATAAACAGAGTTACTTTTTTTCTATGGGATAACTCTGCCTCTAGAAATAGAGATACTTTGATCTGTTCCTGCAGTCTTGCTGACTGGACAAAAATTGAATCTGCAGCCAAGGGCAGTCAAAGCCAGTATATTCAGGTAAAATGTCACAGTATATCTGCAGCTGAGCGAGTCTTTTCTCAGGGCCATATCTACTACAATAGTTAGGAATAATTTATAGTACCTAAGAGTACAGTTCAAGCAATTAGACTGGTCTCTAATGAAGAAGATGAACATGACAGACACATTTCAGAATACTTAATTCTGGAGTATTTTATCATAGTTTCCTACTACATCTTGACAACACTTAAGTAAATTGAAATTCTGGTTAAAACTTTTCCAGCAAAAGAAATTCTTGAAGATTTGATTGAAAGATGAAATAAAAAGGTTAGATGTGAATACTTTATTTCTTCTGAAATCTGAATAACATACCATTTTCCCTCTCAGTGAAACTTTAAAAGAAGATTTTTCCACTTTCCATTCTCTGGATGCAGTTATTGGAGCTGTTGCAGCATTTAACATGCTCTGGAAAGCCTTAGGCAAATCTCCTGGGTTTAAGTGGAACAGTATAAATAGGAAAACCACTGGTATTAGATCACAGATTGACAAAAACAAGCTAAAAGACATAAAGGTAAAAAAATTGCAAGGAAAAAGGTGCAAAAAACCCTCACTGATTTTAAGTCTAAGTAATGACAAAAAGATCTGTAATGGGACACAACCTACAAAAAAGAAAGTTAATTCCAAGATTATTTCTTCTTTGTTCCAATACCATCAATTATTTGAACATTATTTTTGCTTAGGTGTAATTATACTTTCTTTTCTTGTTTGTTATTTTTTTAATAAGACTTTAATGTGAAAAAGTGAAGTTTTTTAATCAGTCTTTTTTACTGTAGGTTAATTTGTAATATGTACTCATTTTATTCTAAATCAGTAACAAACGAGTCCTGATGGAGTATATTTGAGAGGTCATGAGAGTAATATTCTACAAAAGGAGCAATAACATCCACAGAACCATTAAGCTGCTCCACCTCTGAAGGATAATCACTGGAAAATCACTTTGAATCTCAATATCATTGGAAGAATGCAACTATGTGAGAGTCTGTGTCACATAGAACTTCTGTCTACTCTTTTATAGCTCAGGGAGTATTACTTCACGAGTGTCAATGGTAACACAAAGCAACATCAATTTCATACAGTCATAGAATGCAATTACTTCATTATTTATACTGTACCATTTAGAAATTGCATCAATTAGATTATCAATGGATTAAACTGATTCCATTAATTTTGTCTCTGTATCTCATACTATTTACTGTTAGTTTTCAATGCTGTGGACTAACTCATGCAATTGTATTTTGATATTTGGAGTTCTTTTCACCTCAGAGTGAATGGAAGCGGGAGTTTAGTATTCAGTTGCCAGTTCTATAAATTTGATTTAGATTGAAATTTAAAAGGAAATCACACCTAACATCACTCTTAAAGTTCATTTTAAAATGTAAATGTATCTCCCTTTGATTGTTATTAAAATATGCAGTCATTTCTGAGGCTGATATTCAGCCTGTAGAAAGGGAAATGTCTTAGTTCTGTTTCTTCCCAGATGCTTCTTAATGCAACAGCTTGTTCTTATTGTATTTATTTAAGTGATTTGAATCGTAGAATCATAGAATCGACCAGGTTGGAAGAGACCTCCAAGATCATCTAGTCCAACCTATCACCCAGCCCTAAGCAATCAACTAGACCATGGCACTAAGTGCCTCATCCAGTCTCCTCTTGAATGTCTCCAGTGATGGCGACTCCACCACCTCCCTGGGCAGCCCATTCCAATGGGCAGTCACCCTCTCTGTGAAGAACTTCCTCCTAACATCCAGTCTGTACCTCCCCTGGCACAACTTTAGACTGTGTCCTCTTGTTCTGCTGCTGTTGTCAGGGTGAATATTAATTACTTGAGTTTAATTGGAAAGAATTTTCTAAATTATGCATAAAAGTTATTATTAATAGGTCAAATGTATAAAGCCACTGAAATCAGTGAAGTTAAACTACTAACAGTTTTGTTACAATTTATTGTCAACATAATTGGTTCAGAATATTAAAAAATGTATAAAATATCATAAGTATGTTTTTTTATATCCATTAATTGGCCCTAGATTCTTCATTTCCTCCATTGCTGCCACCTGGTACATGAATATTCTGGGCCTGTTGCCTCACTCCTGATGCAGATATTCATACCTGCTTGCACACATGAACAGCTACAAAAACACACACTCTCTCTCTGGATCTCTCCAACAGACATTCAATCTACCCAGAAGATAGCCCTTGGATCCCATCAAGTCTAGCTGCCTCACATGCAGATAAGCCATGTAAATGGGTCTCACAGTCAACTCCCAAGCCCCACCATACTTGACTTGGACCTTCTGATCCCTTCAGTAGCCAGTTTGTGAACTTCCACTCTCCAGTGTCTGGCAGAGACTTAAAGCCTCTTTGATGCCTGCTTCCCAAGATGCTTACCCTGTTTGCAGACTAATCCAGGTTGATAATCACTAATAATCACACACACTCTGAAGAGTGGGTTTGTTCTGCCCAACATCCTCAGTTGCAGTCTCCCATCTGCCCACATTATGATGCCTGTAGCACTGCGGGTTTTTTTGGAAGGCATGACCTTAGGATTGTCTTCAAAGTAAGTAAATACATTAGCAGAAGGGAAAAGGAAGAAATGTAGTGAACGTAAACACGTAGTCAGAAGTTAACTGAGGTGTGCAAATTGATCTGGGAAGTCAGAAGCTCTCCCAAGTCATATCCTCACATGTGTATAGAATAAGTATGACAGAATATGGTTTGTCCATGGAAGAAGGTAAAAGAAATCAGGAAGATAAGCAGAACTTGTCAGGACAGACAAAGTAAGAAAACAAAAGGGAAAAATACAACTGCAATTCAAGTTAAATTCACTGTATCAATTCAATTTTCAGTAATTCAGTTCCAAATATGATTTTAAATAGTGACAAGAATATATTATAAATACAAACAGCCAACTAATTAATCCATAATACATTTTTTATGCACATCAATCTTTAGAATTTGGCACAGTTTACATAAACATTAGATGGTCCACAAATATAGGTCATTCAACTTTCAAATGTAAGTAGAAGTCTCTCTCAATCTAACCAGGGCAATTAAATATGTATTATTAAGGATTTACTTAATTATTTTAATCATTGTACAATTTATATGTCAGTTTCTTTTATCTGTAACTGGAATCCATGAACACAGAGCACTTGAGGGACTGAGCATCATTTTCATTAACTATAATTGCTTTGAAGTAAGATTTTCAGTTTATTGCAGTATAATTTCATGTTAATTTGAGTCACTATTCTGCTTTGCCTGAAATGAGCTTTATTTTTACAGCACTTGACTGTAGCTGAGAGTTACAGACAAAACAGATTTTGAAGACGTAAAGCAGGTGTAATCATCCCAGAGTTGATTTTTTTTTTTTAAACTTTAACTTGCTTTTGGAAAAACTGCTGTTAACGTCTGCACTGGTTATGAAATTCTTCTCCTAGGTTAGAGCTCCACTTGGTGGTTAATTGAACTACATGTGAAACTGTAGATATGTGATAGGATACACTGCTATTTAGAACAAGAAATCGTATCTGAATTATTCAATGCATGCATAAAGAATATTTCTAATGCTGGTTTGTTTGCTTGTTTTTTAAATAATTCTTTCACTTAGTAAAGTATACGAATTCATTCCATATATAGATGTCTCTTAAACCCAGCCTCTGAAGAAGAAATGCATCAACATAAGTGCAAAAAAAGCCTAAACCACAAGTTTCTCCTGTACAAAAGTGTTAGAAAAATATTCACATGTTAGATACTTAATTCGGTTCTGAAAAATATTCAAAACCTTATACTTCTCTAACATTTACTTAACACATTTTAAATGTTATCTTCACAACACTTGATTATGATGATTTAACACAAAACAAAACAAAACCTTAAAAACTAGGCCAAAAATGCTGAATAATAAACTCCTCATGCAGTGGTTTACAAAGTTAGAATATTTTGCATTAAATACAAAGGTAATTTCCAAAAATAGGGAGTTCATTATACTTAACCCTGAATTTCTTTTTTGAGTTAAAAAAAAAGAGAACAGTGTGAACTGGTTCCAGATACAGTTAAAACTTAGATTTGTGAAAGTGCATATTTTATACAGATCTGAATAATCATAGGTCAGACAAGATTCCTTACACCTAGCTTTAGTGACTTAAAAGATAGATGTATCTGACCTAGTGTTCTTATAATTCATTAATGGGGAAAAATAGACTGCTTTTGAAATAGGTTAGAGAAATCAGTCCCATATATATATATCTAAGAAAAAAGGTTGTCTTGGGGTGGCACATATTTACGTTTGAATGAGAGCCTGTGTCTCCATCTAGACTGCTCAATTTGGTGTGACTATGACTGTCCTCTAGCCTTGAAGCTGAGTAAAAGGAGTAGTCACCTCCAAAAAGACGTTAGAGTACAATGGTTTGTCAATATTTACTCCTGAACTGTGTTCAGATTATCTTGGAAAAGGGCGAGTTGCCTTAGAATGAAACCATACCAAGAACATTAGAGATGATTGTTTGTTCCCAGGAAAGTATTATGACATGATTTATTTTACTGAAATAGATGTAGTCATTACTTCCTACTTTTAACTTAGATACTTTTCACAGAGCTCTACTAACTTACACCCAGAACTGATACTTCTGACACCATAACATAGCATTTCTGAGTGACAAATTTCCTTCAATAAATGAGGTTGTATGAATCAGCCTGACAAAGTCACCTGCATGAAAAAAATGCAAAAGGTCAATACAAATCTGATGACACTGGGAATTCCTTGAGATTTTTAATGGAACTTGGAGGCCAAGAATTAAAATGGAACTTGAATTTCACAGAGCAGCCTCCATCTAAAAGGGTGTTTATTGTCTGAGCTCAAAATAATTCTGAAAACTTTTGAAGTGAGTTGCTAGCAAAGATTTGCCCATCTCTCTGAACATAGTTATACTAGAGAATGAGAAAGAAAACCAATAAAAATTTACATAGGAGATACCAGTTGAGGAATAAGAGATACCTAAGGTTCTTGTGTGAATTAGAAAAATAGTCAAAACTGCAAACTCATAAAACAGCAGTATTATCTTCATGTATATACCAAGTGTTTCAAGAGAAGATTGCAGTTTGCAAATATTTTAGAGTTTCTTAACGCATCTTTTATATTTAGTTCACAATAAAGCAAAAGATAAAAGAATATTGATAGAGTGCCTCAAGAAAAAGATCCCTTAAAACTAAATCACATAATGAAAGGCACATAATAGAGTTTAGAAACATATGAAAGAGGAAAAATGAATCAATTTTCTGCTGAGTAAAATGGTAATCCACAATGTCACTGTTTCACCGCAGAATATTGTGATTATTCTTAGATTTATTAACAATTTAAAAAGGAAAAAAAGTTGTTATTACCATAGTAATTTTCATAAATATTTCTGCCCATTCTGTGGTTTAAATAGGAAATCAAGCATACAGATGGTTGAGGAATAACCATCATACATTTTCATTAGCATTTTCAGATGTGTTGTTCACCAACATCCCTTAGTTTCTGGTTAATCCAGTTGTTCCATTTCAGAAAAAGGGAAAACCAAGAATTACAGGGAGTTCAAAGAGAAAGATAATAATTTGAATGTAAATAAATTTTGCCAGATATTTAGATTATATTGTATTTTCCATATGTGAAAATACATAAGAGTAAATATATATATATGTTGAATTATAAATTATATGGAAAATATAGATATCGGTTTTATCTCATGGTATAGAAAGATTATAAAGCAATATTTAATTAAATTACAAAGTAAATTAATTCAAAACTTCTAAGAGGAGTATTCACAAATCCTGGAACATCAGAAAGATGAATTATTAACTAGTAACTATATTCCATAGCTGTGTATTTACTGCTTTTCTGTTTCTAAGTCATGATAATGCAACTGGACTTACCATTTTAATTTGAGGACCAAACCAAGATGACCTTTTCTTTTCCAGAGGAAAATAAAACATACGGACACATATTTTATCTCAGATGCCATGTGAGAGATTTTGAACTCACTTTTAATACTCACAAAAAGATAATGCCTTTGATGGCACAAGTTAAGACTCTTCTATTTCCCCATATAACTTTTAACTTTTTTTTTTCTTTTATTTTTCCTCCTTGAAATTGGATTACTGCATCTCACATGTTCTTAGACACACCTGTTCTAATCCATTTGGTATTTTATTTGTAAAGAGCAGGGTATCTGGCATATTGCAAAATGGTACATTTTTTTTCTTTGGGTGGGACCAAACAGAACACTACAAACCAAATCTATCCACAGTGCCTGCTGTTTGCTTCATAATCCTTCGCACTGTGACATTGCCTTGGGCCAGATTTGAAGTAGAATGGACAAACCCAGCAATCTGAAAAGCCCAACACCTGCAGCTATTCAGTCTGTGAAAGCATGCATGTGCCTCAGAAAGGGCTGTCAGACAGCTTCCAGATGACTGGCCTCCTGAGCTGGCAGATGGAGTCAGGGAGCAGTATAATTCCCCTGTAATCCAGGAGGAAGAAGTCAGAGACCTGCTGAGCCACTTGGATCCCCACAAGTCTATGGGACCAGATGGGATCCATCCTAGGGTAATGAGAGAGCTGGCTGATGAGCTCACCTACCTAACAGCTGTCCGTCATTTATCAGCAATCCTGGCTCACTGTTGAGGTCCCAGATGACTGGAAGCTGGCCAATATGATGCCCATCCACAAGAAGGCCTGGAAGGAGAAGCCAGGGAATTACAGGCCTGTCAGCCTGACCTCAGTGCCAGGCAAGACTATGGAGCAGGTCAACTTGAGTGCAATCACACAGCACCTACAGGATGGCCAAGGGATCAGCATGGATTTGAGAGAGGCAGGTCCTGCCTGACCAACCTGATCTCCTTCTATGATCAGGGATCCTCCTGGTGGATGTGGGGAAGGCTGTGGATGTAGCTTACCTAGACTTTAACAAGGCTTTTGACACCGTTCCCCATAGTAAACTACTGGCCAAGCTGTCAGCCCATGGCTTGGACAGGAGCACCCAGCACTGGGTTAAGAACTGGCTGGAGGGCTGTGCCCAGAGAGTGGTGGTGAATGGTGCCACTTCCAGCTGGCAGCCACTCACTAGTGGTGCCCCCCCAGAGATCGGTGTTGGGCCCTATCCTGTTTAATATCTTTATTGATTATCTGGATAAGGGGATTGAATCCATCATCAGTAAGTTTTGCAGATGACTCCACGCTGGAGGCAGGTGCTGATCTGTTAGAGGGCAGGAGGTCTCTGCAGAGGGACCTTGACAGGATGATCAGAAGGGCAGAGTCCAATGGAATGAGATTTAACACATCCAAGTGCCAGGTTCTACACATTGGCCGTAACAACCCCATGCAGTGCTACAGGCTGGAGACAGAGTGGCTGGAGAGAAGCCAGACAGAAAGGGACCTCGGGGTGCTGGTTGACAGTAGGCTGAACATGAGCCAGCAGTGTGCCCAGGTGGCCAAGAAGGCCAATGGCATCCTGGCCCGTATCAGGAATAGTGTGGCCAGCAGGAGCAGGGAAGTCATTCTGCCCCTGGATTTAGCACTGGTTAGGCCACACCTTGAGTACTGTGTCCAGTTCTGGGCCCCTCAGTTCAAGAAAGATGTCGTGGTGCTTGAATATGTCCAGAGAAGGGCAACAAGGCTGGTGATGGGTCTCAAGCACAAACCCCATGAGGAGTGGCTGAAGGAGCTGGGGGTGTTTAGCCTGGAGAAGAAGAGGCTCAGGGGAGACCTTATTGCCGTCTACAACTGCCTGACGGGAGGCTGTAGCCAGGTGGGGGTTGGTCTCTTCTCCCAGGCAACCAGCAACAGAACAAGAGGACACAGTCTCAAGCTGCGTCAAGGGAAATTTAGGCTGGATGTTAGGAAAAGATTCTTCACAGACAGAGTGATTGCCCATTGGAATGTGCTGCCCAGGGAGGTGGTGGAGTCACCATCCCTGAAGTGTTTAAAATAAGACTGGATGAGGCACTTAGTGCCATGGTTTAGTTGATTAGATGGTGTTGGGTGATAGGTTGGACTAGATGATCTTGAAGGTCTTTTCCAACCTGGTTAATTCTGTGATTTTGTGATTCTGTGATTCTGTAACGAGTTCTGAAGAACCATATAACTACGTTTTATTCAAATTTAACAATAAACTAACAGTCAACTCCTCCTCTGTCCTCTATGAACTCATGTTTCAGTCAACAGCATCTTTTGGGTTTTTCTTGTCGGGTTTTTTGGGTTTGCTTTTTGTTCCCTTGTAGTTGCAGCAATCTGAGCTTGGTTGCCTTCAGTATCTGTGATGTTCCTCCTTACAGTCCTCAAGGCCCTGAAATTTACTGTCTCTTTTCTGTCTCCCAGTGATCCTGCAGCCTTTTCTTGAGGTGTAGACTTTATCCCCTCGCAGTAACTCCTCTAGTTTCCCTCTTTTTGCATGCTGACTTCTTATAATTTTCTTCTCTGGAGCATTCTCATTTGCTCTCTAGGGCAAGGAGTAATATTCCCCCACATCAGGGAATTACTGAACCATAGAACAGCCCAGGCTGGAAGGGACCTTTAAAAATCATCTGGTCTGAACGTCTGTGAAAATAAGAAACATAGATGATATTATCTATCACTCTGTCCTCTCACATCATGAAAAACTCCAGTGATAGAGACTTCACAATATTCCCACTGTGATTGTTTGTTTGTTTGTCTGCTATAACATCAAGAAGAAACCTTATCCAGTGTAGCTTGCACCCATCACTTCCTATCCTGTTGCTCAGACTGTCAGATACTGCTGTACGACATATTTCTTCTTAACAGGGAGTCACAGATACAACTGTTTAAACTCATGACTGTCTTGCTGACAATATATAGACTGGCAATCTCCTAGACATCACTGAGGTATGAGAAGTTCAGTCCAGGAACTATTTCCATTGAATAAACTAGAGAAAGGGGCAAACAGAGAGTAGGGCAGAGGCAAGCTATGCAGAGTGGGAACCAGCTCAAGAACAGAAGCTAGCCTGCTTGCATCCAATACTGACAGCAACATAATTCTCTTCACAGTACACCTGTGCAAATTCAGGTCCTTAGTAACATAAATAGGCACTAAGTTTATAAGCAAGAAGTAGACTATCATCACACCTTTCTGCAGAAAGACTTGTAGAAGTGTATCAAACATGATCAAGAACTGACAGCAATTAAAGGTTTGACTAATTAATTCTGAGGGAAAGGAAAAATGCTGAAGAAGGTTTGATGCTTGAACTTTATTTTTATTTTATTTTATTGGGGATTTTTGTTTGGTTTTTTGGGTTTTTTTCGTCAGCTATTCTTATTGAAGATTTTTATCTGTACATATAATTGTGGTTTGGTTATCTTGAACAGAGGTTAGTTATGTCATAAATATTTAAATGAAATTAGAATAGTGTGTTAGTGATGGGAGAACTATCTTTGATCCATAGACAGTGACCGATGGACAAGACTATTATCTTGTGACTCCATGGACATAACTGCTAACCAAGACTCTATTATTGTGTAACTATATGTGGTGTAACAACTGAAGGTTAAAGAAAAACTGAAAGTTAAAGACTACAGGAAGCAAGCGGTGAAACAGACCTCTGCCCATGTTGTGAAACTGGGATGTGTGCCACTGCAACCACAAAAGACATTGAAGGGTGGGAGGTGAGTCACTGGGTAGGTGATGAAGAGGAGGGAGGATGAAGTCACATCCCTCAGGGGTACAAAGTGACCACCCTTCTGTTACAGTGCAAACAAAGTGGTGCTTATAAATTGCATAACCAAGGGGCATGCTTTGCCTGCCTCCTGGAGTGTACTGGCCCTACATGACAGGATGCATATTGGTTTATAATAGATCCAGAGCTGCAATGGGGTGCAGCAACCAATTGATCTCCATTGTCATCACAGGGACGCCTGCTAAGAGTTGGTGCCTTGCCATCTTGGAGTCTGGATTATGTTTCATTGCATGCTACCATATCTGTTGGGGTTGATGGCATGTGTCTAAGTATGTTATGTTTTGCTGTGATAGGTAATAAAATATGTATATGTAATAGGTAATAAAATATATGTGTGTATAAAATTATTTTAGTTGGTATAGTTAATAAATTGCTTTTAAAAGGGATAATAGGGCTAATTTTCCATTGCATCTCATCCTTATGAACCCTAGCGGTAACAAATAGGTAGCAAAGTAAGTGCACCTTAAGGTTTTCAAATATTTTTGAAAAAAACATTTAAGCATAATACTCTAAGTATGAATTTTCATTATAAAACAAACAAACAAACAAACACCAAAACAGAGGGGTCACGCAGGGCGGCTAAGCGCGATTCCTGCTTATGTGAGCCAGTACTCAGCTCAGTCTGATGCTTATAGCTGTAGCAGATGTTGGACTGCCAGGCTTGGGCTAGTCCCTCCCCCTCTGGGCTAAAGCTTACCCTGCGGAGTCCAGTCCTCTTTAAGACATGGCGGAATCTTCTTCCGATCTCCTGGGACTGAGCTTTCGACACTGGCTTTCGTAGCTTCAGCAAAGGGATCTCCTTTGCAAGTCCCTCAGGCAAACTGAGGCACGGCGGCCTTCCCGGGGTGCTTGCTTCTTCTCCATGTTGCAGAAGCCACTACTATGTTTGCATGTGGGAGTAAGAAGACTTACAGGCAATGGCTTAAGCACATTGTGCTTACAAAGCTCGAGTAAAGCGAGAGCGTGCAAAGCTCTGGATAACAAAAGGAGAGAGCAAAAGGAGAGAACAAAAGGAGAGAGCAACTTGTTTACAAATGGGATAATACTTATAAGTATCTCGAGGCTGGATTTTGACCAATGGGCATTCTTGTCAACAACCTGCTTTAGCATATAGAAAGCGTAAAGCTGGAATTATGCCTTTAAATGGAAGACGCATGAGCATCTCATGCGATGGGTGCATGTAGTTGTTTACCCCTTAGAAGGCAGGTTGGCACCTGGGCCTTTATCCTCCACTCCAGAAAGAAGGGTAGAAGGAGGGAACATGCCCTAATATGTTGGGACAAGTTTTCCAGTATTTGGGGGCATAATTCTGGGCATAAGGTGACTTCACTAGTACAGCTGTGTTTTTAGTCAGCTGCTAAATCCTTAAAAGGACTGTCATTCAGTCATTCCTCTGTTACCTCTAGCAACAGAAATGTGCTTTTTGATGTCAGGCTTTTGCTGTGGTTGAGCACAAGCAGACACTGACTGATGCTGCTCTGCCTTCTTTCCCCTGGGTGGCAGCGCTATATAACACTTTCCCAGCAGATACACAGAGCAGGGCAGTGAAGAGAGACGCTGCTCTGCTGGGGAGAGAGAAGGACACCAGTAAGAGTACATGTAAAGAAAAGTATGCTGTTGATGGGAAACAGCTCTGGATCACTTGAGACATCATTGTGTAGAACCACCAGGAATAAATTGATAGGAATATGCTTCAATACACTGCAAAAAGAGTAGGATCCAATTAAAATGCAACAATAATAATAAAAGCACAACTGGTTCAAGTTCTGTACTTGTTTTATCTGGATTTGGGTTCATTTTCTTGACAGCAGCTTGTATGGTGCTATGTTTTGGATTTGTGATTAATTCAGTATTGATTACACATCCATGTTTTAGCTATTGCTGAGCAGTGCTTATGCAGCATCAAGATTTTTTTGATCCTTATGTTACCCCAACAGCAAGTAGAGTGACTCCAGCTGTGTGGGAATCCTCTCCTGAACATGCAAATCATGTTGTGAATGTGATGATTACATTAAGAATGTGAGAATTGTCTCAACAAAGATAAGATCATCGTGAATGACCCACCTGATGTGTGAAGTCTGTCTGCTAAGATGGCAGTTGTCCAGGGGATGAGTGGATGGAAAAGAGAAGTGGAAGTCACTCTGTACCAACCCCTGTAAGGCCACTGAGAGGCACCTGGATGTCACACATACACTGCAATATGACAAGGGCATGGGCCAGGAGGGGATACAATAAATAAACCAGGAACAGTATAAAAATCCTGAGTTATGCCAACTTAAAGTAAGATAAACATCCCTGGGAACATCACAAGGCCAAATACCAGGTCCTGCACATGGGTCACAACAGCCCCAAGCAATGCTGCAGGCTTGGGTAAGTGTGGCTGGAAAGCTGTCTGACAGAAAGTGACCTGACCTGGGGGTTCTAATCAACAAGCAACTGAATATGAGCAAGCAGTGTGCCCAAGGTGCCCAGGTGACCAAGAAAGCCAATGGAATCCTGGCTTTTATTAGAAACGTTGTGTCTAGCAGGAGTAGGGAGGTGTTGTCCCCTTGTACTCAGCTCTGGTGAGACTACACCTTGAGTATTGTGTTCAGTTTTGGGCACCTCAATACATGAGATATGTTGAGGTGCTGGAGCGAGTGGAGAGGAGGGCAACAAAGCTTGTGAAGGGCCTGGAGAATAAATCTTATGAAGAGAGACTGAAGGAGCTGAGGCTTCTTACTTTGAAAAAGAGGAGTCTGAGGGGAGACCTCATTGCTCTCTACACCTGCCTGAAAGGATGTTGCAGAGAGGCTGGTGCTGGTCTCTTCTCCCAGGTCATTAGTGATAGAACAACGGGGAACAGCCTCAAGCTGAGACAAGGTAGGTTTAGACTGGACATTAGGAAAATTTTTTTCACAGCAAGAGTGGTCAGGCATTGGAATGGGCTGCCTGGGGAGGTGGTTGAGTCACCAACCCTGGATGTGTCTGAAGGTCGTTTGGATGTGGTGCTTGGGGATATGGTTAGGGGTGAACCTTGTAGAGTAGGATTATCAGTTGGACTTGGTGATCCCAAGGTTCCTTTTCAACCTGAACATTTCTGTGATTCTGTGAAGCTGGAGGAACACTACCCAGGGCATCAAAAGCTGGAGGAACATCAGCTGGAGGATAGCAGAACACCATCTTCAGCAGCCTAGGAATGTCTACCCACCTCGCTGCTGAAGAAGGACTCAGGCTGGTAACTCTCTCTCCTACTCTTTCTTTCTCCATTCTCTCTCTCTTTCTCCATTTTCTCTCTCTCTTTCTCCCTTTTCCTTCTTTCTCTGTTTTGTTTGTAAGTACTAAATAGTCTCATTTTGATATATGACCTAGTTTGTGTCTTAATTTCACTCATAGGAATATTCAAAAGAACTGCTGCTCTTTCCTGAATTCGGGATCAGGACAAACTGACCAAAGGAATATCCCATACCATATGATGTGCTCAGCAATAAATCTGGGGGGAAGAAGGAGTAAGGGAGGACATTTTGAGTAATGTAATTTGTCTTCCCAAGTAAGCATTATATATGACAGAGCCCCACTCTTCTGGAGACGGCTAAGCATCTGCCTGATGATGAATTAATTTCTTGTTTTTATTTGCTTGCCTGTGAAGCTTTTGTTTTACCTGTTAAACTACATGAATCTTCTCACTTTTACCCTGAGAACTCTTCCTCATCCTCCTGTGGAGGAGTAAGTGAAAGGCTGTGTGATGCTTAGCTGCCTACTGGAGTTAAACTACAAAAAATATTTGATTTAATCTGTTTCTTTGGAGGCATCAACCTGACGAGAATTCTGACTGAATGGGAGTGGTGTTGAGATGCTGGGTCACATATTAGATCATGAAGACTAAAAGATTTGTTTTGAATTACAAACTGACAGTCTACAATTATGATAGATTTTATTTTTTGCTACAATGTGAATATATTATCAGTGCTGTACAGCCTTAGTGTAAAGATTATTAATAAAATCAACTTGTGTGCAGTAATTACATACATAATCTATTAGATAAAGTGTTTCTAAAATACTTAATCACAGAACTGAGGGTTGGAAGGGACCTCAAGTATCATCTACTTCCAACCCCCCTGCAATGGGCAGGGACACCCTCCACTAGATCAGGTTGCCGAGAACCGCATCCAGCCCAACCTTAAAAACTTCCACAGGTGGGGCTTCCACCACCTCCCTAGACAACCTGTTCCAGTGTCTCACTGCCCTTATGGTGAAGAACTTCTTCCTGACATCTAATCTAAATCTACCCTCCTCTAGCTTGGATCCATTCTCTCTAGTCCTATCACTATCCAACACCCTAAAAAGTCCCTCACCAGTTTTCTTGTAGGCCCCATTCAGATGTTGGAAGGCCACAACAAGGTTTCCTCTTCTCCAAATGGAACAACCCCAACTCTCTCAGCCTGTCTTCATAAGATAGGTTCTTCAACCTTCTGATCATCCTTGGGGCCCTTCTCTGGACGTGTCAGCAAACATCTGCATCACTATCACAATCTCATTAATTTTAAAAACCAAATCTTCACCCTCCCTCTCCCCCTTTTTTTTCATTGAAATATTTTAAAATATTGCAAATAACATTTGTCTATTAATGCTGATGTTAAAAGCAGTGAACTAAATTATCAAAGACTACCCATGTCTATCTCAGAGATAGCATCAATTGCTTAGAAGAGCTGAGAGACCACCATAGTAACCAGTCAGCATTTTTCTTAATTCGGCAACAATGTGGACTTTCTGTAAGTAGGAAGCTCAGAGAAGCAGACAGCCCCCTGCCAGGTTCCAGTTTGTCGGGAAAGGGAGGCAGGGACAGGCATGGAACAAACCCCAGGCACTGTGAGCTATTTAAACACCCCAGGAGCATGGGCATCATAGAACAGCAATGGCTGCAACTCAGCCTAAAGCTATTTCCAAAAGAACTGTGTCAACCTAGACAGAGGTCCAACATAAACATGCAGGTGTCCAGTGTCCCGGCTGTGGGGAGTGCTGGAGTCTCTCACTTCTCATGGCAGACTGCAGGGACTACATCTGTGTGTGCTATCATCAGGTGAATGACCTTCTCAGACTAGTGGCTGAGCTGAAGGAGGAAGTTGAAAGGCTGTAGACTCTCAGGGTGTGTGAGAGGGAGCTGGACTGGTGGAATTAGACTCTACCATCCTTCAAATAGTCCCAACAGCCATGTAGAAGTCAGGACACTCAGGGCTCCCTACCCTCTTGCCAGTTTCCCAAAGAGGAAGACTCAGAATCTGGAAATCAGTGATGACAAATTCTTCCTGAGTCTGGCAGGTATGGCACCCCAATAGACACCGAACCCCTCCAGGTGCCCCTGAAGAATAGATTTGCTGTTCTTGGTGAAACCGTTTTCACCAAAAGCAATGTTCTGCAAGGGAAACTAACCAACAGCAGCTATGAAAGCTTCTCTAGTTCATGTCATTCAGGGAGGCTGTTATAGTTATGATTATTAATATTCAATAGGTGGAATGATTAATGAAAATATTAATGCATTTATCAATAAAAAATAATGTGGAAAATATTAATAAAACCTATTTACTGGTTTGAGATATTCGGTTGTGGATCAGATATCTCACCAGCAGGAATACGTAACAATTTAAAAAATATTAGCACAAAAAACCCCAGAAACAACAAACAGTAATTTAAACTGTAAAGAAGAAAAAACATCAGCAACATGCCAGTTTTGCCCACAAGGGGGAGGCTCCAGAATTCTCTAGGGCAACAGACCTTTTAAGAATTGCTTATAAAAATCAGATTTTCTAGGTTACTTGCTGCAAATTGCTTTAGTCCAGTACCTTCTGTTGCTGAGTTTATAATCCACAGATCATGGTACCGCACGGCACGTGCGGGGATTTAAACAAAACCAAAACATCGTTAAACACATGAACGCTGAAAGTGCAGTTTCACTTTCTGTTGGCTTTTGCAGCTTGTTGCTGTAGCACAGACATGGGGAAACCTTTATCTCTGAGGGCTTTGCAGCTGAAAGCTTTGTAGAAAAGTGGTTGCTGCCAAGTCCTGCAGCTCTTGTCAATTTTGCAGCTTAGCCGGTTATGGAGAGGTTCTTCAGTTGCAATCTTTGCAGAAGTTCTTGTTGCTTCTTCCAATAAAACAAACTGTCCCGGGGTCTTGCCTCCTCCAGGGCTCATCCTTCGACCCAGCAAGACACGTCTGTCTGCTTCTGTGAAGGACACTTGTGTCTTTCTGGGTAAACTGAGGTATGGTATGGATTCCAAACTGCAAGGCAAGTGAGGCCCACTTACTAGAAATTAGTTTTAGCTGTTATATCATGCCTCTTTGAGTTGGAAACTTTCTGTGTATTATTTTATGAGATCATGTTAATTTCTAGCTTCTGAAAACTATTGTAGTATTCAAATCCTTCAGTCTAGCTACTCTACTTTCTAAACCAACAGTCCAATGAATACATCAAAAAAGACACAAGATAATAATCATTCTTCACATTAAAAATACAATTATCTTTTCACTTATCTCTGTTGCTTTATAATAACCTTATAAAAATAATCTGACTTTCACTTTTAACAATAGCATATTCCTGAATGTAACCAGATGTTTGCAAACTCTAAAATTTTGAAAACTTTTGATAAAATCTTCCCCATTCATTTCATGAAATATTTTCATACATTGTTGACCCAAAAGAGTCAAGAAACATGGTCAATTAACAGGTAATACAGATTGAAAAACCAAACCAAACAAACATTCATTCACCTTTCATTCACCTATTGTATTTTATTCTTAGAATAATCTATTCACTTTGATGAGAAATAATGAATATATCATTTCAGACATTATATGAGAACAGATGTCACCATTAAATGTGTTTTCTTCCGAAGTAATCATAACATTTTGTGCAGTAGCTGATCCTGTAATTCCACAGCATAGCAAAACTCTGAAAGAGGAGTGATCTATGATCAAAACACACTCCAAAAGAAAAGGTATGACATTGTGGACAAAAGATCAAGTGTTAAAATACATGCCAGTCTCAGCTCATCAGGAAATACTCCAGGCTGACAGCTGTGCTCTACCCTTCTGCTTCCGACCTCAGCGTTCTCTGGCAACGTGTTGCATACCCATTAGATATTTTGCAAAAGCTGTTTTTCAAACACTGTCTTGAATTTAAGCTCACAGTTGTTGCCAAAGCTCAAAGCTTGAGTTCACTATAGCCAAGAATTGACATTTAAAAGTCTATATTTAAAAAAAAGAGAGAGAAATAATAACTTTCTTAGAATATAAACTTAATGCTCCTTATGCCAGGGTTGCAAAACTTCTTAGACAAGAAGCAGCATTTCCTTTATTTAGTGCTAAATAAGGCACATGGGGGGATCATTCTGCAAACCTATGGGCCCCAATGTGAGGTTCTCAGGGCTATTTATACAAGAGCTTTTACAAAGTCGTGCCTGTGTAATACAGTTATTCCTTTCTATTAAATGGTCATGCGGTACAACTCATCAAAGTGTTTGGACATCTGCACCTGCACAAATAGTCTAGGGTCCTTCAAATCTCCTCTTCAAATAACCTTTTATGGCCACCAAAGCCACTCTCTCACTCCTAAGACCATAACTTTCTTTCCTATGTATTTTCAGCTTACATACTAAGCAAAGGAAAAAGTTCTAAAACAGCACATGGTGAAGCAATCTATTCTACACCATGTGAGAACCTTTGCCAAGTATTCCAAAACAGGTAGCAAACTCATAAGAATCCAGGTGATTTTTAAGAAAAACAAAGACTTATTTTTGAAATGTGAGGCAACTGGCCTCTTTTGAAATACTGAGGCCAAGGCCTCTGAAATGTGAGCTTCAGGTAAAAAAAAATACAGGCTTAAGGTGACACTCCCAACTGCTCCTTCTCATGTGACACCCAGCCTGCTGAAAATTTGTTAGAGGGTGAGGAGTACTCAGGCCATAAAATGTAAAATTTAACCACATCAGATAAGAATTGTGTCATTTTCACTGATTTCATTTCTGGCTTCCAGATTAGATTCACAGAATACTGGGTTGGAAGGGACCTCAAGTATCATCTAGTCCAAACTTTCAGGGTGAGAGTATAGTTTAAATCAGACGGCCCAGCACCCTGTCAAAGCTGGGTCTTGAAACTGTCTAATATAGAGGAATCCACCACCTCCCTTGGGAGTTTGTTCCAATGTCTAATAGTTCAAATGGTAAAAAGAAATTTTTCAGGCATTTGGTCTGAATCTCCTCAGTAGCAATTTGTGGTCTTAAACAGAGCTGTAATTCATTTTTTTTAATTATTATTATTTTTAAGAGCAGAAAAAAAGCACTAATTAAAAAAAAAAAAGAAAAGAAAAAAGAACATGTAGATTTTACCTATAAGAAAAGGACTTTCAGCTTACCTATGGACTGCCTCAGACCATATCACCTAAGGAAAAACGCCAACCTCCTGCTTTTACTGTTGGTTTACACTGACTATTGTGTTACTAGTGTTGTTGATACTCTCTCCGGCTTCTCAACTCTAAATACAGTTCTTCAGCACAACTATCTGCATCTTCTTCTATATGAAACATTACCTAGGCAATAGCAGATATCATTATGTAAGAGAAGGAGTGACAACATACCATTTAAAAAGCACATAGCACTAGGAAAAAGAATAACCTCTTCTTTTCAGCTGCCTTATTTTATTAGAAGGAAACAAAGAATGGATGACACATTAAGAACTAAAAAGAAAGGCTGTGAAGGGAGTACTGACAAATGCTTTTATTAGAAGCTTAGACTCTCATAATGAGTGACAGCTGATGCCACAAACAATTCTAATTAATGATATGCTGATGAGAGTATATCTTCCCTGGAGAGAAAACAAAATAGAGCAGTGACAGAAATAAAGAGAAAGAAAAAGCTAAGCACAAGACGAAGAAAATGTTATGGTATAAAAACTCTGTATTTAAGTAAAAACAAATTCCAAGCTCATTAAACAGCAGTAACAACTGCTGTTGTAACATGCATCTTGTAACAACTTCTACTGTTTTCATGGTACTTGTCACGTTCTGGGGAGGCAGGCTGTACCTTTGAAGAATCTGAATTTCCGTTCTTCTGTGTGGCAATAATTAGTGATTTTTGTCTTTCTTCATAAAAAGGCTGTTTTGGCCTGCAACTGCCACATGGCCATAGGAGAAGAAATGCCTTAAGATTTTTTTTTTTGTACAAGTAATGTTACTTGTTCATAAGAAATACAGATGCAGCAGAAACAATTATTTGCAAAGATGTTTCCTTCCGTTGGGATTATTTGAATCATACAAGTTTATGGAGCATGAATGATATCATAGGCTTTTTTTTTTTTTTTTTTGAGCTGCTTCAGAGGAATGCCTCAGGTTTTCTATTTCTTCCTCCACATCTCTTGACATAAGCCTTGGGAAACAGATTCCTGCATTTCTGTCTCATGCTCACCTTGCATTTACTGTAGTCCTGTAGCATTTACATTTTGTAGTCCTGCTCCACCATTTTGTAAGATGTAGGGCTCACCTTGAAACATAATTTCTCACTGGCATGCTCTACCTACATTGGTAGCATAGGGAAACGATAAATGCGAGGTCATTGACTGGGCTCAGATTCAGGCCTTTCACATACCAGCCTTTTCCTGCTTTTTCTCTAAGGTTTGACTGTGCCTCTAGAGCACATAGAAGCAGAGTTGTAAATACATTATTTTTTTTCTCTAAAATCCATCTACTGTGAACTGCAATGCTTCTGAATAGAGCAGGAGCATGTGCTGTCCTGCTCAGATTCCAGAAGTGAAATGTTTATGTCCTACAGCCTTCTTCCTCTGTATGCCTCCTATTTGGCCCAGGTGCTAAATGCTAGTTTTTTTTGCCAGACCTATAATGACCAAAGTGATTATGGTGAAAGGAGAGGGTGGTTTGCCTTTTTTCAAGAAACAAGGTATGTTATCAAATGTTACATATTTTACTCACATTAGAACTCTAAGTCTTCATTATACAGGTTAAAAATATTTTTCAGGGAACAAAAAGCTAAGAGTGATCTTCCAAGGACCAGGAAAAGAAAATCTGATTTTCTCTTCTGTAGTCTTGTGGATGCTACTCAAGACACTTACTGTGGAGACCACGTTTCTTGGCCTAGCTTTCAATGTAGAAAATGACCACTTACCAGGAATATGGGCTTCTTTTGAATGGGCTAAAAGTGGAAGAATTTGCTAGCAAGTGAATGTAAGAGTAACCATTTCTACTTTCTCCAGCCTTCCAAAAACAAACAATGAAATAAACTAACAAAAACAGACAAAGGAAAGGATTGAAAAAAATAAAGCCATGCTCAGAATTCCTCTTTCAAAGGCAGACAAGCCTGAGGACTGGTCTTTGAAATGTGAGTTTAGGGTAATAAAAGAAGCTTAAGGCCTGGTCTTCAAGATGACACTCCACCATCCTTTAATATTAAGCCTGTGTCATTGTAGGTTTTAAAAGGTAATATGGTAATCTCATAAATCGCATAAATTTGCAAATTAGGATTAAGGCTTTGGTTCATTTATCAGCCTATTTGTAGCAAATGTGATGTTTAGTGAAGTGTTCTCTCATGCCTACACTACAATGCTGAAAATTATTACAATAAATCACCTCAAAAAATTATATATATAAGCAGTCAGATAAAATGCTTTTGTATATTTAAGTTATAATTTAAAAAAAAAAATCCAGTGCACATGTCTGCTGCTAATTCATCTTGTCCATCCGTGACTTCCTTAATATGTTGTCCTTTCTACTTAGAAATTGTTTCTTTCCTGACACTTTTAAACCTAGCTTTCAGATCTCATTCATGTTTTCTCAGGGCTGCAGTGAGAAAACATTTAATATACAATAATTCTTTATAAAAAATATATTTATACTAATCTTCAAAATTTAAATTATTGTATTTACCAATTTTTCCTCCTTAAATCTTCCATCAGAAATAAAACCCAAATAGAATTTAAATTATTTTGTGTTTGTTTTAATTTCTTTTTGATTGAAGTAGAAATTGATGATAGATTGCTGAAGTTTCTGTATGATCAGAGCTGGGAAAATATCGCATAATCTTGCAATCACTTACATGAAATGCTTTTCTTCCGTGGTACATTAGCATAATACTTCAGCTGGGAAATAGAAAGGTTAAATGTAGAGCAGAAAGGGGGAAGAATCATGGTTTTGGTTTGTTTCTTTGTTTATTTAGTTGTTGTCTTTGAAACATCCAGAAGAAATGTCAGTCAGAAGTACTGGGAATGTTTATTCTTTGAAGGAAAGACAACCTTAATTATGAATTTAATTATTTGACTCGTTCCATAGGACTCAAAACCAAGAGCAAGAGCACATTTAACAAAGCCAGGCAATCTTTTAACAGTAATGATCCAGAAACATTTTGAAACCTTTCTCCAATTTTGAGAACCATTTGAGTCCTGAATAACAACTAAATCTTTTCTTCCCTAAAAAGTGGACATTTAGCAGGCTACTTAAACACAGCTTTTCTTCAGCTTTGATCAAAATAGTTATTTATCTAAGACGTTTCTCTTGCATGATGAATGGAGTGAAATTTGGTTGTGGAAGAAGAAGTGTGAAAGGCAGTTTATCACTTGATTTCCTCGTTCTAAGTAACATTTGACTTAAAGTATTAAGGGCTCTTTCTGCTTTTTTAGTTCAGTTGGAGTTTGCCTATTGATTTCATAGATGAGAAATAAGTCACTAAAGTAGGTACTTTTGGTGTATTTCGGTAATGCATTTTGTCATTTTTATTATCTCCTGAATCCTGTATTGTCACTTTAAATCTGAGTAATTTGTATCATAAGTGACATAAAACTTTGCTATATGAAGTCTGCCATTTTAAATGTGTCATCTAAGCTGGTAATCCAGCTGGAACTGCTGCAGGAGCTGAAAGCACATTTTGTAACCCTTGCTTTTCACCTTGGCCAGTGCCCTATATGCAAGATGCACGTCTCTGTAACATGCCCTGCTAAAGCATTTTATCTTCCTTCGGAAGAGGCTACAGTGCCACAATGAGCCATCCTCTAGGCATCTGCAGGTCTATAATTGTATCTTCATTTTGTTCAAGCAGAGTCAGTATGATCACATTCCTTTTGCTTTGTCTTGGGCACTTTTACATTTTTCATCAATAGAAGTCTGCCCCATAAAAAATATCCACCAAGGAGTGTCCTGTAGACATTGCAACTATATAGAATAAGTTAATTAGAATTTTTAATATGATTCTGTATTAATAGTTTAAAAAACATTAACAGGTACTGAAGGAAAAGGTAACCTGAATTCAAATATCCCTCTTCGTATACATGAGAAAGACCTGTCTTTGCTTATTTCTATATATTCTTCATTGAATAAAAAGAAAAATGCATTGTAGTTGTAGACTAACTGGATTTGATGATTCAATACATAATCTAGGACTATTTACACAAGTCAACTCAAGTAAATGGTTAAAAGCTGAAATAAATATCTGTGGTTTTTAGCTCTACATTTTGATACCACGTATTTCGCAAACTTAGAAATAACAGATAGTTTATGTCTACATATTAAACCTATAAAAGCCCTCAATATAAAATGAAAGCTTATCAATATAATTTTCAAAATTCAGAATTTTAATTCCCTTGGGAAAAAAAATATTTTTCTTGTGGTTTACTTACTATTGTCTTGATGAGAGAGTGAGTAAGGGTTAATCCAATCTCAATTGGATTTTAGAGGTCAGAGTCAGGACTCTGATTCTACTGAATGTGATAACAGGGATCCTAATGTCTTTGAACGATTTCTTCAATAATGAAATGCTAGGAAACACATACTTTTATGAGCTATGAAGGAAAAGACTGAGATGAGGAGGTAAAGATAAATCTTTAGTTTAGGAAGCAAAGAACTGGAAAGTAGACAAAGGTAGAATCTCTGGAGGGGAGACACTAAAGCTCTGTTTCACTCCCTCCTGCTCCCACCTCAAATGTATGCACCTAGCTATGCAGTAAAGAATCAGTTCCACAGAGAAGAAAGCAGAACTAATTCTTTATCTGAATGTAGTATTTTTAGTTTATTTGAAATGAATGGACACTGTTCCATTAATCTTCAGTTACAGATTAAATACAAAATTGATACATTCCCACTGGTTAGTGGCATTCACTCTGCATTTAAGATGATGGTGCACATGAGAAGAATTTAGTCTTGCTGAGAAAGAAATTAAAATATTCTATTAAAAGACTGGAGGCTGACATAAATGCTTCAAAAATAGAACAGGACCTGTAAAGTAAAATAATGCATTTGAAGCCAGAAGTAATATTAGGAGTAATAAGTTCTTTGAATAACTCTTAGGTCCATGTTATGTTCTTTCTTCCAGCATCATTTTATTTGTATTTAGATAGCAGTCTGTATGTTATCAAAAGGTAAGGGAAAACTGTATTTCATTAGTAGTACTACACAGTAAGTAAGAGAGCCCCTGCTGTAATCTCTGGCAAGAGAGAATACAAAATGGAATGAGGTCCACTCTAAGTTAAAGATAAAAAATAAAATACTTGAATTACTTATTATTCTGTTTCCTTATCTTTTCTCTTCCTTTCCTCCCCCCTTGAGCTTTTTATTCTGTTTAGACTTTTTGTGGGTTTTTTTCTTTTTTGGTAAATAAAATGTAGAGTGAACAAAACATAGAGTTTCAAAGTGTTGTTGACCTAAGTACATAAAAGTTATCAAGGCTTCTATGGCACACATAAATACTCATTGTTCAGACATTACTTAGGGAAAGACGTATTTCTTTAGAAGACTCACAGTCAGAGAGTTAGCAATGAGGGAGCCTTCTCTTCTGAGAACATATACACTCAAGGCAAATACAACTGCAAAAGAGAACTATTTACTATATACTGAAAATGCTGATATAATTTTAAAGCACTGACAAGAATTATCTGCTGCTTCACAAACGAGTTTCTTTTCCTTCTCTCTTAACAAAATAAAGCCTTCTTCAAAATGAAGCAGAAGGAAAAAACCAAACCAAAACAAAACCTTAGTACATTTTGCAAAGAAATTTAAGAACACAGATAGTAAAAATTCCCTAGCTGTTACTGGTTTCTACTAACCTGAAGTCAGCCCCACAATCTGTAAACACACTATACAATTTTGAGGCCTTTACTGTTTTTCACTGAGATGTATTCACAGATTGCACTGGCTTGGAAGGAACCCTCAAAGGTAATCTTTTCCAGTCCACCCTACATCTCCAACTAGATCAGGCTGCCCAGCACCACATCAAGTCTGATCTTGAATGTCTCCAGGGATGGGGCCTCCACCACACCCCTGTGCAACCAGTTCTAGTATTTTACCATTCTCATTGTAAAGAATATCCTGCTCCAGTTTAAAACCACTGCCCCTCATCCTATCTCTGCAAGTGCTTCTAAACAGTTCTTCCCCAGACTTTCTGTAAGTCCCCATCAGATATTGAAAAGCAGTTATAAAGTCTCCCTGGAGCCTTCTCTTCTCCAGGATGAGCAGTCCCAATTCTTTCAGTCCGTCTTCATAGGAGAGGTGCTCTAGCTCTCACACCATCTTTGTGGCCCGCTCTGTACCTTCCCCACAGGTCTATGTCTCTCTTGTGTTGGGGGCTCCAGAGATGGACACAGTACTGCAGGTGAGGTCTCACCAAAGCAGAGTGGTCTTGTAGAATCACCTCTGTTGACCTGCTGGCCATGTTTCTTTTGATGCATCCCTTGACGCAATTGGCCTTCTAGGCTGCAAGTACGCATTGTTGGCTCATGTCCGTATTCTTTTCCATCAGTACTCCCAAGTCCTTTTCTTCAGGGCTGCTCTCAATTTCATTATCCCCTAGCCCGAATTGATATCAAGGATTGCCCTGACCTAGGTGCAGGCCCTTAAACTTTGCCTTATTTAACCTCATGAGTTTCTCCTCAGCCCACTTCTCCAGCCTGTCCAGGTCCTTCTGGATGGCATCTCATTCTTCAGTCTTATCAACCGCACCATTCAACCTAGCCTCATCTGCAAATTTGCATATGTTGATGAGAATTGTAATAAATACCTTTAACAGTTTAATACTGCAATAATTAGTTTAAAATACAGAAAGAATATTCATGTTCTTCAATGAGGACAGCATGAAAGTCCAGGCATTTTATTGAAACCTGACTGAGATTTCTGAAACCCCATATAGGAGATTGTTATGATCCAATGGCCCTTTAGTAACACCATCATGACTGGCAATTTCTGAGACAGTATTTATTAGATTGGGGAAGGTGTATTGAGTTTTATGTGGTACTGATATTTTTGCTTGGTTTTATTTGTGTTTGATATCTGTGATGACTGGGGGTTACTGATGAGGTAGGGAAAATATGCTACTCTTTAACTTTCTGAATTGTGCAATATACTTTCCCTCTGCTGTCAGCTGAAGTTTATCTTTCTTTTCTGAAGCCTGCACCTCCTGCCTGTGATCTCTTGTTACACCTTCTTTCTCTCCTTCTCCCTCTTGGAGTCACCAGGCATCTGTCTATCTGTTATGAGTGCTCCTGCAATGGCACAGGGACAAACCTCACATCTGTCATCACCACACTTTTATTAGCTTCCCCTGGGATCAAAATTCCCCCTACAATATTAATGAAAGTAAGTGAACAGTTTACTATTTATCCCTGTAAAAGAAAGACTCAGTTTTATATTAATCACTTGCTCCTAGGACACGAAGCATATTGGGAAAAATTGGTGATTTGTGTGGTTCTGAATTCCTCTGTTTCTCTGACATTTTTGAATTGAAGTTTTATGGACTTCAGCTGTTCATCATCTAAAATCTTATAAAGATTTATCAGCTTTCTGTATTTCCCTCTCTCCTTTGGGATACTTATAGTTGTGTGACCCAGCCATAGCAAACTCTATTGCAAAAGCAAAGGCTTTATTAATCTTGATGTCAAGAAGTTTTTGAAAGACAGGAATGAGTATTCCAAACCTAGAGTCCTGAATATTTTGCTTTCATCTAATTTTAACATCCACGTTGCCATTTCAGTATGGATTGGCTTGAAAACAAGAATTCAATTTTCAAAAGGAAAATTATTACATTAAAAGTTTTGGGTTTGCACTACACTAAAAAGGCACTTTGCCAAACATTATCATGAACAGTTAATAACACAAGGGTTAGAGTATTCAGCTGGTTTATGTAAGACACTGACCTGTGTCTCTCTTTTACATCATTTTGAAAAAGGGATTTGAGACCAAATGAGAGCTTAGCAAGAACTTAAAGAACTTTTGGACTTCTTTACCCTTAAACCTTTTCCATTTATCGATAGAATGTATGCAACTCTCTTAATCCCAGTTTTGCAGCTTCTCTATTTTCTCAAGGCACTTCAATCACAGACACTTCTATCCAGCCTGCCAAGAAAGTAAATCTGGTAGATAGCCACCTAAAGCAAGACACAGCACACAGTAGCTTCAGCGTCTATGCTTAGCTTCAGGTGCAAACTCCTGTGTTGTGTGATATAACACAAATAGGAGGAGTATAATCATACTCCCTGCAACTGTACCTGTTTCAGTGCCACTCCTGCAAAGTCAGGGTGACAGCCTGACAAACTTTACCTTACTATTGTGAAACAAGCCTCACCTCTGAATCAGTAAGGTTTACATTGATTTTTGGATTGACGTTAGGTGAGTTGAAGAATAAATCACTTTCTCGTTTTAAGTACTAATTCTATCTGGCACGCTTCTATGAAAAAGCAAAAGCAAATGACAATTCACACTGAAACTGTGTAAACATTTGGCTTGTTACTGAACACTGAGTTATATAAAAAATTAAAAGTTTAAGGATATATTTTATTTAATAGTATATTTTAGAATTTGTATAAAGCCTGGAAAACAAGAAGACTGTACTTGTATTAACATTATTTTTGACAAATACATTTTTGGAAAGAGGCTTTTACATTACATGCAACAATTGTGAAATTTCTTCTTTTTTCTCAGTTCATGTCACTTTGATTTGGGGTGAAAAATAAATAATCTATGTCACAAACAAAACACAAAACCTAAAAAGTATAATTTCACTAGAGGGCAGAAAATACTTTAGGTTTGTCATCTACAGAATCACATTTGAGTTTATTTGACATATATGTTCTAAATCTTATTCTGATCTGTCTAACCTTTGAATCATTACATACCAAGCAAATCATAACATTCTATGGTAGTCACTGTTCAAGGAAAGAACACTGTGATGGAGAGGCCTTCACTTAGACAGTCATGTACTGTATGTGTACACTAGTGAGTAATAATGCTTTCCAAGTAAGTCACTGTGAAAAAAGAAATAATTTCTCAGTTCTTCTGGGAGTGAGACAAGACAGGGGGAGAGAGAAGGAGAAAGAAAAATAAAAAATGAAACTTTCACCTTCACTAGTGACTTATAAATGTCATTGTTTGTATTTTAGTATCTGTGATCAAATCTTCAAAATTATTTTCCTTTATAGATAAATATTTTTGGTAGAGTTGATTACTTAATGAACATTATTGGTACAACCGACAATAACACTTTTCCATTTAAAAAATTAAAAATAATATAAGCTAACATATATTTACAAATTTTTGTACCACCTACAGAAAGTATTTATATTTAGATAATAATTTCACTGCATAATACAATAAAGATTCTATGTATGCATTTTGTACTACAATGAAATAAAATACACAATAACAAAATATTGCACACTGAAGCAATTTTCTAGCCTATGGACTTTTTTATAATTTGAATTAATTCTTTCCTTGTACAGCTTTGATTTTTAAGCCTGAAAAAAACCCCAAAAGATAAAGTGCTCAATATTTCAATTTATGTATATATTACTAGATTTCCAATTTAAATGGTAAGTCAGTTGAGAACTTGTAAAACCAACAACCCTTTGTGAGGGCGCCTATCCCTTGTGGAGTCAAAAGAGTTAAATGCAGCATGATTTTCACTTTTAGAATTATTGCAGTTTTTTCTATGATTTTGTTGAAGTAAAGCACATTGTACTGCATGAGAAATTCACATGGAACATAAATTCATGTCTTGATTCTGAATTGGAAAAAAAATGAAAAGGCTCTAAATATTTGTGAATGTTTTGGTACAAACAATGTACACAGAGTACTAAGCTGAAGGATGACCTATTCTTTTACAACAGTACTTCATACTTTCTTAGGGTAAACAAATATTTCGTGGCTTGGATTTTTTTTTTTTCTTCAAAAAAAAAAGACCTCGAAAGTGAAGAAACAAAAAAAAAAATTATGGTTTTTAATAAAAACTGGTGACTTAGACTTTGGAAAATTGTTCTGTGTTCTTGAGGAAACAGGCAAATTCTGTCTGTTAACATGATTCCCCACATGGACCTTAAAGAAAGATACTTGTTTGGCCTCTCAGAGACCAAACCAGAGAACTTCATAGTGGGAAAGTGATCATTTAAATCAATTTAGCGTGGCTATCAGTCTTCAATGGCAAATTAACTTCTATAGGAATAAGCTAAAAAATACATGCAATATGCAACAAGTTACAATACAAATACATACATTTGAGTTCAATTTTTTCAAGTCATACATACATTTGAGTTCAATTTTTTCAAGTCATTCTTTTATGCGTCACAGTTTACTGAACGTTTGTGGTAGTTGTAATATCTGTTCATTGAAGCTCCCAAAATGACAATCACCACATTAATTCTTCTGAACTAAAAATGTGGGATATGAATAATTTCAACTAATTTTGCATCTCCAAGATTTAGATGTTTGTATTTTAGTCAGTGTAGCTCCCTTTAGAGGAAACAGAGCTATGACTATTTGCAAATGGCAAGTATATAATCTTACTGTATTTGATAATCTTTGATATTCAGAGTAACTATTAGATTGACATATTGTGGCAGTTCAGGCTGGGTGCCCCCTGCCACTGCCACATAAATTACACCTCTGGTGTCCCGGGTGCCCACCCAATAGGGGTGGACACAGGAAATGGAGTATTTCTACCCATAAGTCCTGTGCCCTATAAGTCCATCTGCAAAGCCATTCTCTTCCTCTTTCTTCCCTCTCTGCTCCCATGGGAGATGCTCTCTCTCATTGGGTAATGGCAGGGGAGTATCCTCAAGGCCTCTTAGGCCTGTCTAGGCCTAATGCCAGGAGGAGAATAGAAGGGGGGCAGTCTCAGACCTGGCCAGCCTGAGACTTGCCTAGGAGCGGGAAGGGGGAAGAAAGAGCCCTGGGGGTTTGGGTATACCCTCAGATGGGAGGAAGGGAGGATAAGGAAGCCTTTGGGAATTCTGTGAGGGGTTCTGTACGCTTTGGGATACTCTTTGGCACTATCCTTTGTAGTTTTTTGTAGCTTCACTAATCGCTTTTCCATTTAAACTTTCCATCACTCTCCAATCAGTTTGTGTGAGTCTCATTCTTTTATCCTTCTTGGGGCAAGAGAGGACCTGTCTGGCCCCAAACCAGTACACATATTCATTTTTATAGGAAGTAGAATGGAGCATAACCTGTGTAAACACCAAACACATAACAGTTTGGAGTCTCAGTCTAAGTTGTTCTACCCACAGAAGAGCAAAGAACAATGTCTGTGCCTTGAGGGAGACATTCATTTGATGTGTCCTGAAGTATGAAACTAAGATGAGATGAGTTGCCCTCAGGAAGGGTCCATTTCTGTCTGCAAAAGGACTAGTAATTAGGTTGGATCTTGATATCTAACTTCAAAGCTATGTTAAATACATATAATCTGCTGATTTCTTGTTTGAGAAAGCAGTGGTGGAATGATAGTGTTGACTTATACACCACTCTAAATGTAGTTTTGTCAACAACTCATGTAATACTTAGCCACATATTTATTTAGGAGAGCAAACAGATGGCTTGAAAAAAGTGACATAGTGAAGCACCCTCTTCAAATCTCATTTAAAATGAACTATGCAGGAAGTTGGCTACAACATTTCCTCCTGAGTAGTACACACGGAGTAAGCATTGTGACAGATTTTTTTCTGTTTTTCTTTCTACATTTTGTCTGATGAGTCCAACAGTCTTTGCTTATACTTCCTATGCTCTGAATAGTGTCCTACCTCATTTTTTTTTAAATTCACCTTCTAGTAACTGGCCTTTATCAACCAATCTCATCAGTATTTCTCCATTTAATTTCATTCCTATGTGATGTCAAGCTGCTCCCACTGAACACAGAAGTTGATAGCTGGTCACTATGGAAATATCTGTGAAGGGCATGGTGGGAATTAGGGCCCTCCTCCCAAAATTCAATCAGGGTGATGAGGCTTGTGAAATATTCTATAAGCAGCTGCAAGAAGTTTCACAGTCACTACCTCTTGCTCTTGTGGGGCAGTTCAACTTCCCAGATGTCTGCTGAGAACTCTTTCAGAGGTTCCTTGAGTGTGTGAAAGATAACTTCTTGACACAGATGGAAAAGGATCCAACTAGGGAAGATGCCTTCCTGGACATGCTGTTTGTTATCAGGGAAGGACTTGTTGGGATATGTAATGGTTAGAGCTTTGGCTGGAGCTCAGGAGCAAGAGGAGAGTTGATGGCTTTTGAAAAAGGGGGCAAGCCATTCAGGAAAACAATAAAGATGTGGTGAGACAATGTAGGGAGAAAATTAGAAGGGTCAAAGCCCAGCTTGAACTTAATCTGTCTACACCTGTGAAAGATAATGATAAAAGATTCTATAAATACATCAACAGCAGAAGAAGAGCTAAGGAAAATCTCCATCCTTTAATGGACACGGGAGAAAACATAGTGACAAAGGATGAGGAAAAGGTTGAGTTACTCAATGCCTTCTTTGCCTTGGTCATCAGTAACAACAGTAGCTGTGGAGGGGAATGGAATGAGGCTCCTATGCCCCAGGGAGAAATGATTTGTGACATGCTACATGTTGAGACACACACACAAGGGTATGGGACCAGATGGAACCCATCCAAGGACATTAAAGGAGCTGGCAGAAATGCTCACTGAGCCACTCTCCATCTTTTCATCAGTCCTGGATAACTGGTGAGAGATCCTGCTGTACTGGAGGTTAACAAATGTGATGCCCATCTACAAGAAGGGCCAGAAGGACGATCCAGAATATTACAAGCCTGTCAACTTCCGTGACAGGGAAAGGCATGGAGTAGATCATCTTGAATGACATCATGCATCGTGCACAGGACAAAAAGATGATTTGGCCCAGTCAGCTTGGGTTTATGAAGGATCAGTCTTGCTTAACCAATGATAGCTCCTTCTTTGACATCCACCTGATGGATAAGGGAAAGGCTGTTGATGTTACCGACCTGGACTTTAGATAGGTCTTCTACACAGTTTCCCACAGCTTTCTCCTGGGGAAATTTTCTGCCCATGGCTTGGACAGGCACATGCTTTATTGGGTGAAAAACTGACTGAATGACTGGGCCTAAAGAGTTGTGGTGAATGGAGTTATACCCAGTTGGTGGCCAGTAACAAGAAGCGTTCCCCAGGGCTCAGTGCTGGGGCCAGTTCTGTTTAACATCTTTATCAGTGATTTGGATGAGAGGATGGAATGCATCCTCAGTAAGTTTGCAGATGACATCAAATTGGGTGGCTGTGTTGCTCTGCTGGAGAGCAGGAAGGCTCTTAAGGGGTATCTGTACAAATTGGATAGATGGGCTGGGACCAACAGTATGAGATTCAACAAGGCCAAGTGTTAAGTGCTGTACTTGGGCCACAACAAATCCATGAAACATTACAGGCTTGGGGAAGAGTGGTTGGAGAACTGCCTTGTGGAGAAGGACCTGGGGGTGCTGACTGACAGCCAGCTGAGTATGAGCCAGCATTGTGCTCAGATGACCAAGAAAGCCTGGCTTGCATGAGGAATGGTGTGGCAGACAGGTCTAGGGATGTATTTGTCTGCCTCTACTTGGCACTGGTGAAGTTACAGCCTGAATACTGTGTTCAGTTTTGGGCCCCTCAGTACAAGAAAGGCATTGAGGTTCTAAAGCATGTCCAAACAAGAGGAACTAAGATGGTGAAGGGCCTTGAACACCAGTTTTATGAGGAACACCTGGGGGATCTGGGCTTGCTTAGTCTTCAGAAGAGGAGATTAAGGAGAAACCTCTTTGCCCCCTACAGTTACCTCAAAGGAGGCCAACGAGAGGTGGGGTTCAGTCTCTTCTCACATGCAACAAGTGACAGGACAAGAAGAAATGGGCTCAAGTTGTGCCAAAGGAGGTTAAGGTTGGATATTAGGAAAGCGCTGGAACAGGATGCTCAGGGAAGTGGAGTCACTATCCTTGGAGGCATTTAAAAGACATGTGAATGTGGTGCGATGATCTCAAAGGTCTCTTCCAGCCTCAGCAGTTCTATGATTCTGTGATTTGCACTGGGTTCAGCTGAGAGACAGTCAATTTTCTTAATAAGTAGGCCATATGGATCTGTCTTTAGGATTTCTAGCTAAAACAGCATTGATAACAGTCTGGTGGTTTGGCTACTGCTGAACACCACACAATATCAAGGACTTCTCTCTGTTTCTTACTCTACCCTGCAGCAAGTTGTCTGGGGTTGGGCAAGTTGCTACGGGGGGACACAGCAAGGACAGCTGATCTTAACTGACCAAAGGGATATCCCATGCCTTTAAACATAATGCTTATCAGTGAAAACTTGAGGGAGATGTGCAGGAGCCTTTCCAAGTTAGGCTCTGCTCAGTGACTGTCCAGGCATTGGTCTGATCATGGGAGGTAGTGAGTGACTGCTTTCGTATTAACTGCCTTTTTATTATCCTTTTCTACATCCCCACTTCACTTGGTGAACTGAATTTATCTTGGCCTATGGGATTTTTCTAACCTTTTTCTTCTAATTCTTTCCACTATCCTCCATGGAAGGGGAGAAGTGGTAGGGGCTGCGACTGACTAATCAGGCTGTGGGTGCTTAATTGCTGGCTATGGTCAACCCACCACAACATTTTTAGATATTCAAAACAAAACAACAGGAAACTTAAATATTGACTGAAAGAAAACTCTCTCTCTGTCATCCCCCACATACAATGTTTTCCTCTGTTAATAATTCTCTTGAAGAAAGCTATTCAAAGGTTTATCAACTTTTATCAACTGCATATAAACAAAGTACCAAATCTTCACATAAAGTTTATGGATAGAAACAGTTGTCTTGTTAATTTTAGTGTCCTAGATTCAGCACTGCATAGGCTGCTACAAAACATTCAGCTTCAGAGCTTGTATCTATTCAGCAGCAATTTAACCAATTTAGAGATAATAGCAATAAGAAAATAATATTATTCCTTTTTTACTGCTTGCTGTCAAGTCCCCAAAAGTTTTAAAGAACAACAACAAAAAAAGTATATCTCCTCAAAGAAAATGTCATTACTTCATTGTTTTAAGGCTGCATCTTCTTCTCTTAATAATTATATTAAATATATATGTCAAGAAACTGTCCTACATATTTTTTTACTAAAACGTAACACCATGTGATACTCAATAATATTATTATTAGTGTAAATTAGCATGGACAATTGACTGTAAATCCAATTCATAAAATTGATCTCTACTGTGCATTTTTTGTTCCTGTGTACATTTGTATAAAAGTACAGCTGAATCATATCTGATAATATACACATATTTATGACAGTATCCTGTGTCTCCCTGAGGTTTGAGGTGAACCTGCTTAGAATCTGTCCTCTAAAGAACAACCCAACAAATTCAGAAAGGCTTCAAACTCAGGATGTCATGGAGGGGCATGAATAAAAACTATGAAGTCTTTGACTCTTTAGAAAGAGAAATATGAATGTTATTAGGAAACATAAACCAGAAATCATCATCATCATCATCATCATCATCATCATCATCATCATCATCATCATCATGTAGTGGAATTTAACATCTAAAGATGTTAATTAACAGTTACAGTTGTGAAACTGATGCTATAATTACAATTTAACAATTTAACATTAAATTTTATTTTTTAAATACATGTAAACATTAATGTAGTCTTGGTAAGTATCTATGATCTTATTTGGTTTCTCCAATTACAAAGGTCTCTTTGTGGTTCTTCTATGCATTAATGTAGACCAGTTTAGAACTATGCAAATCCATGTGCCCTTAGGTAAAACCTTTAAAGATGGAGACTGTACATACTCTTATATCAGCTGGTGTTTCATTCTAAATCCAAGTTGAAAAAGTGGACTTCCATGGAAGGCTGAGAATATTTTGCAGTTTAAGAAGAGATGATATAAATTCCTTTATGTTTTACTCTTCTCCAGCAATAGCCAGATAAAGATACAAATGTTCATAAATAAAACTCCTTAGATTTCAAGACAATCTGTGTCTAAATGTCTACTTTTAAAGCAAGCTAAAATGAGTTCAGCAATTAAGATGAAAATTCAGCAGAGGTTACCTAATTATCACCTGAAATTTCCTGCCCAGCAAATAGACAGAAACCCTGAGAAAACTCAGTATTCATGCTGGTAAAACTTTCATGTCTTCAATTATATCAAAAGCAACTCTAAACTCATATAATGAGCTAAATAAATCTGAAAAAATTAACAACTGGAAAAGAGAAATAATAAGATTAGCATTAAAGCCTTTATAACCAACATAACTGAGCAATTATATACTTCAGTCCACTTATTATTATACCTCCTACTACTTTCTTTACTCATTTGCTCTATAATGTTCCGTAGCTGAGGCATAGAAAAGATCTGGTATGTACCTCAGAAAGCATCACCTTCTCTTTCTCACAGAGCACCTCAATATGCATTCTCTATTCTCACTAGGAAGATTTGAGGGGTTATCATCCTTGTTTTGGCTGTATATGTATTAGTTTGGTTGCATGTGTATTTGTTTCCTGTAATATGAATAAAACACATTAAGTGCCTTTGAGAATGAAGTAATCAGATCTTTGAAAACTCTTGTAATGTACTTATCTGCAGTGAAGGGTCATGAGCATACATCAAGTGTAATATTCTGTGTCCAATTAAGAGATCAAACACTACCTAAAATAGCAACCTAAGCCCCCCAAGAGACATTCAGAGCAGTTAGCATTACTCCTTGAATCAACAGAACCTTTATCCAGGAGGGTAATTCTTCTCTGTGCAGATGACAATGGTAAAAGCTCCTGTAGTGAGTAAAAAGCTGCCAGAAACCTCAGCAAGTACAAACAATGCTCTTGGCATCTTTTCACAAACATAACCATTTCACACAGGTTTGACACAGAAAACTGTACACACAGAAAAAAATAAACTGCAGACTTGCCCAATGTTTTTCATAGAAGAACTACATCTTGATTTTAATATATATGCTAATTAATGCACAACTTGGAAAGTATTCAGTATTACAAAATGAAATCTGGCCCCCTGTGAAATGTACTACTAACTTTCTTGTGATTATTTCACTATTGCTTGACTTACTACATTTTTATTTACAGCAGCAATTACACAATGATTTAAGTCAATAAGATTAACACAGTCAGGTTTCAGCTGGATATACAAATTGGTATTTCTGAGACAGAATTATCACAGCATAGTACTCAAAAGAACACAGCCAAAAGACATTTAGAGAATAGAGATGAGAAACACACATGGAAATCTTAGATGGGACATTAAGGTAATGCATGTTATATATGGAGTTAATAATTTACATCTAATTGGTCTTTCAGGAATCCAATCAAAATGCAAGAAATAATTAGAAACAGTGAGACTTGGTCAGACTGGAGGACTGGGCAAAGAGGAACCTAATGAGATTCAACAAGGATAAGTGCAGAGTCTTGCACCTGGGAAGGAATAATAAACTGCATCCGTACAGGCTGGGAGGTGATCTGTTAGAGAGCAGCCCTGAAGAAGGACCTGGGAGTCCTGGTGGAAAACAAGTTATCCATGGGACAGCAATGTGTCCTTGTGGCAAAGAAGGCCAATGGGATCCTGGGATGCATTAAGAAGAGTGTGTCCAGATCGAGGGAGGTTCTTCTCCCCCTCTGCCTCTGCCTTGGTGAGACCCTACCTGGAATATTGCATCAAGTTCTGTGCTCCCCAGCTCAAGAGGAGCAGGGATCTATTTGAGAGAGTCTAATGGAGGGCTACAAAAATGATTAAGGGATTGGAGCACGTGCCTTATGAGGAAAGGCTGGGGCTTTTTAATCTGGAGAGGAGAAGACTGAGAGGGGATCTAACAAATGTATATAAATATCTGAGGGCTAGGTGTCAAGAAGGAAGGGACAGCTTCTTCTCACTTGTGCCATGTATGCTTCATTATATGGTCCTTCTCTGGCAGGGGGGGTGGACTCAAAGATCTCCAGAGGTCCCTTCCAACCCCTAACAACCTGTAATTAAAAATCTAATTGCAGTAAAATTCAGTCAGCAAAAGTTAAATTTAAGAGAGAAAACATTGGTCCAATAAAAACAGTTAACATATATTCACTTTGTAATATGTCTCCCTTTTTTTTCATATTATGTTTACTATGTATCTTCTGATGTTATTGTCCCACTGGGTACTAAGTTCAAGAGTATCAATCTTAGTAAGAAGCAGATGACTACAACTCAATGTCCTGAGGCTTTTGCCAGCATTATGTTGTTAATGGTGGAGTGTTCTTCTCCCTTTATCTTCAGTTTCTCTGTTCTCCACTTTATCTCTGAAGTTAGTTTTACCTGGTTCACACAAGTATGTACACTCCTGTACTGATCATCTTTTGACCACTGTGATCTGTTTTTACAAACTGGTGCCTCTGGTGTCATCCTGTATCTATACTTTTCCACACAACATTTAACATTGGTGTCACCACCAGTCCCCCTGATGCACAACAGCTCTTATTGCTGCTATAAGATTTGAACCAAGTGTAGACAATAGCTACCTGATTCTTGCTATCACAAGGAAACCAAGCTAACATCAGTTGAGGACAAGTTCAAGGGAGTCCTGAGAGACAACATTACCAGGCCAACTCAAAGCCTGAGGCTTTTTACAAGTAATTACAAAACATCATATTTCTTGGGCTACATAAAGTCTACCCTTTGGCAATCATGCTGTGCTGTGTGCTGATCTGTGCATGAAATTGGATTCCAGGGCAATAGGAAAATTGGCCTCACTGACCTTTGTTGCCCTTCCTTCCTTCTACAGCTAAAAGAGTTACCAGCCTTTAGGATAGCACAACCCAATTACATGATGTAATTCTTCACAGAATTACGGTAAAAGCTTTTGTAATATTTTAAAATAAATAGGATGTATTAGATAAAAATAGTTATTCAAATATTACATGTGCAGACATACTCAAGCGAGATGTTTGCTTTTAAAGCATTTAGAACTATGAACACAAAGCAAATGAATAATTTCACTCATCAGCCAGACAAAACATGAAAAAAATATTTTCAATGTTTATCAGCTGCAAAAGACACTTCAGACCTTCTGAAGTAACATAGCATTCATTAGACAAACAGAATTAACATAAAATCTTTGCTTTTCTACTTTGTCAGAAGACAATTTACTGAAAGAAAGTGTTGGTATGTGTTTTAAAGATATATGCAGACTTAATTATATTGCAATGAAAATGCTGAATTCATTTTGGTTTTGAATCCTTTTGGTATTCAAACAGTTTCATTTTTGGTCCATATAAAATATTTTCTTTAGCATTTTTTTTTTTAATCACTGGATGATTGAATGTTTTATGTGCTTATTTTAATTCCCGGTTTTCTGAACCTATATGTAGGTTATATTATTTATATCTAGGTCCATTGAGAAAATTCAATTTATACCTCTGGCCACAGACTTACAAACCAACCTTTCTCATGCAGAAAACACTAAACATTTAACTGACCAATCACTTTCAGAAGAACTGAACTTTTTACAACCAGATATCCCACACAGCTCCTGACAATATATGTACGAGTATTCCTCAAAAGTTTTAAGTCATTTGCAGCTACAAGCCAACAATTACCAGATACTTACTTTATTTCAGTCATGGCGCTATACTGTCTAAGAGCTTTATTACATCAGAAATGCAATAAATTTATTCTTAGTTGTCTCTGAATAGTATCACTGTAAAACCAAGATCTCCAGTTAAGAAATAATGAATAAATTCAGAGAATCTGGATAATCCATTGCAAATATATTCAGGATTGCTGTGTCTACATATTCACAACTAATCACTTGCCTTCTGCCCTATTTCTTTTTTTTTTTTTTTAGGTCATATTTTCTGAATTAAGTATAAGAATCAATCTATTAATTATTTATATATTAGTCGAATTCAGCAAAAAATAGTCAAATTCGAGCCAGGCACATAAAATCTGCATTCTCCAAATATATTGTGAATATGTCAGTCTTTTATTCTTTCTATGCCTTCTTCTGACAGTTATACTAAATGTTTTCTCTCATGAACTTGCAAACATTTGCCATAGTAATAATATTGTAATAAACTACTGTAATGGTGAAGTAGTAATCCTGTAGCACAAATAATATCAACTGAATGCTCATCTAGGCTCTATAGATATTAAGCTATTTCTGTGTTTGAACATTTTACCTCTAATAACTCCAATGTTCAACTGAATTTAGTAATAATGGAAGTAATTCATTGCATCTACATAACTGTCATAATTTGCTATGCAAAAAAAAATTATCTTGATCTAAAAAGTATATGCAGAATTATTCTAGGAAAAAAGGTATGCATGGTTTTATAAGCTGTGTAAAAAATTATTACAAAGCCTTCATTCCAGCTGTATGTGTATGCATGTGTGTCATCTTCTAATTCATGACTACTTTATCTGCAAAACAAATAGATGGTTTGAAACCAGATGTGAGGATTGGGGATGTGTGCGTTCTGATGTCATATTGCTTTTAGTACTAGAGGTGGAATACATTCTTCAGAACAGTCTTATCAGTTTTGAAAAGGTTTTTTTTTTATTACAAAGATGTTTCTACAAAATATCTGTTTAAGAAGATTAGCTCTTTGTATCCATTTTCCAATGGAGAGAATTATCAACATATTCATTACTTAAGCTACAATTTTACTTAAAGGATTATTGATGTGTATTCAGTGTTTCTGTCTTTAAATTTGAAGCTGCACAAACTAGTTTAGAAATCCCAGAAGACTTCATTATGCATTTTCCAGTATTAAAAAAAAAAAATTAAATACCACAAGTTACTTCAGAATACAGTTAACACACTTCGTGTTATCTTTCTGCCTTTAGAAATGTCTTATGACAATTTGAATATCAAAGAAGTTTGATATATTTCTTTATTAATATGATGATGAAATATTTTATTTCTTAAATCACTTCAGTGACATCTACCAAATGACATTTGAAGGATAAAGAATAAGTTCTCTCTCTTTAAAACAGCCCTGAGACTACTGCAGTGGATGCTACCTCTATTCTTTATACAGACACCCCCTTCAAGGGTAATTTTGTCTGTAGTACTGGAAAGGTAATCCCGGCAATGTGCATCACAAGTGAAATCTCCATATATTATTCATAAAGAATTTTTACTGCAATATTTGCCCTTCTATGTGAAAGGCTTCCAAATATCAGGGGTTTTCTTTTTGAATGTGACTCTCACTTTGCCATAAATAAGCTTAGTAAATTAATAAAATAAATATATGTCACAAAGGAAGTCCAGAAGAAGTGAACATAAATGTAAACACTATCATCACTGTGCAACGTTCACAATAGAAATAAAAAACAATGTCGTAATTTTCAGAAGACTGAAGTAAGTAGCTGTTTCAAACTGCTGAGTTTATTGTGGGTTTTTTTGTTTGTTTTCTGCTTTTCTTTAATTTGTTATGGGATGATGTGTGTAAAGGGACTTTACTGTTTGTTTACTTTTATTAAAAAAGAGAAAAATATATATCAAAGCAGGACTGTCAGATACATTTTCTTGTAGAGGCAAGTCTTCACACAGTTCCTCATTATTTTCCACTCAGAATTATCTTCGTAATTTCTGTGTTCTTTAAAGAGCATTTTTAAACTGCTTGTTAATTATCAATTATACTGCAACACATTTTTGAAAAGAAAGCATTCTCCAATGTATATCATCTCATTAGCCTACAATTTTCAGCAACTTTTACTATTTGGTCAGATACATAACCTCCACAAAAAAAAAAGTCTAGTGTTTACTCAACATTTAATTGAATGTTTTGGCTGGCATGAATTAAAATTCAGGGTTTCGTATTTAACAGTGGGATATTGTCTGTTTATAAAGCCTTGTTTAGACAGCAAAGGAAGTGTCACAGCTGCAGGCCCTGGTGATATTTGTGGGGACAAGTAACCACTTCAATACATCCTGCAGAGGTAACATCTGGATATAAGCAACTCACATGATCTCTGAAGAACATAGAAGACAATTTTTTAACTTACATGATCAACAAACCACCAGGACAATGTGTGCTGATAGATTTACTGCTCTGGAAGCTGCTCAGAGTTAGGCAATTTAATGGAAGACTTGGTTGTGATGGATGCTGTAGGATTTGAGATAGTGGAGTTTAGGGTCCTGGGAGGAGTGAGCAAAAGCACAGTGGCGACATTACAACAGCATGCACCAAGAGAGAAGATTTTGTCTTATTAACGGATTTACTTGATGAGACTTCTTGGAAAACTGTGCTGAAGGATGTTGTCATAGGGCCAAACAGACCCTGATGTGTCTAGACATGGTTGCCCTCTCCCATCCCTCTGCAGGAGTTGGGGTAACATGGGACAAGAGACAAAAGAAAGGCCCCAACATGTCTGGGTAAAAAAGTTTCCTTCTAGGGTAAGAGCATGTGTACTGGCCACTGCTTATGTCCTATGTCTCTACCTTTCTTATGGCCTATGTCTCTACCTTTTATGGCCACAGCCTGGCAGAATCACTTTTCATTGGGTAACTGTTTGCTGGCTTCAGTTGCCCTATTAGCCCATATATATATATATATATATATATATATATATATATATGCCGATTTCTAATTGCCTTTGCCTTGCCTTTGCTTGCCTGCTTGGACTTGCCTTGCTTGAAGCTGTCTCGAGTTGCCTTGCCTCGACTTGCGTGGTCCAGAGACTGGGATAAAAGCCATGAGCCTATTCACTGCAAGCTAGAGCCAGAGCCAAGTCTCATTTTCCCTTGCAACTAGAATTATAATTTAATAAATTCCTTTACAAAGGGCAAAGAAGCCCAAAAGAACTGATTGATCTTCAGGTACAACCCATTCATTCCTTAGAGAGCAAAACCCATCCATTCCTTGCAGATGGTTAGTCAAGTATGGCATGATTCCAGCAACATCTCAACAGTGATGCCTGACTAACTCAAAAGCAAAAATGAAGCACACAGAAGGTGGAAGCAGGGATTGTAGTAATTAAGAGGCATTGCCTGAGTATGCGAGTTAGGAATCTCAAAAGTTGGACAGAGCTGAAATCAGCAAGAAATGAAAAGGTCAACAACTAAGGTTTCTCTAAATGTTGCCAGTGAGGGGAAAAAAAATCAAAATCAAAACCCAACAAACCAAAAAAGTAAACATTGTGGAGAAAGATGGCATACTTAGAGCTTATCTTGTCCCTTTTTCAGTGGGGTCCATGAGGCCAGAGGAGATACATATGAAAGTGATGAGTATTAGGACCCTGCAGGCACCATCACCCCTGATTGTTGCTGTCCAGCCCCTCTGAGTCTCTTCCCACCCCACCAATGGCCCAGGAACCTATTTCAGCACTCCTTGCACCATGAGTCCCTAACCTGGCAATACTGTAGCAGGGCAAATCTCCATCTCCCTTCCCAACTCCCCCATACCTTTCACCCCTATAGCAGCATGGCCTCTGCTGTCGGTGTCCCCCAGGGGGTGCCTAATGCCCAGATTTATATTCTATCTAATCTTCTCACCTTTAAATTTCTCTCTCATTTGTTAGTGGTGGTTTAAATGTTCCATTGTTCTATTCTATATATGTCCATTTCCCCTGTGTATTCAGTCATGTTGAATCATTACGACAATAAAACTGAAATGTTGATCCTTCAATGCTTTACACATACACTTAACTGTGATTAATTCCATTGATGTCACTGGATGACGTCAAAGTGGAGCAATCCACTTTTGGTACATTTAACTATGTGTGCCTCCAAGATGCCTTGTACTCTACAGTCCTCTTCTATTTTATGATTTTAGTACTTGAATCATTATTAAATCTACACACACACACAAGAAAAACTACCACCAAACAAACAAAAACCCAAACCAACCAAACAAAACACAAGAAACCCCTCAACACTGTACCTTTAAATTATGTATTTGAAATGTATATAATAGAAAAAAATTGCAAAACCATACTCTACCTCCTCTTCATGAATCCTCTAAACCCAACAAAGATGTATAGCAGTAAATTACACATCTGTTCTGCAAAAGCAAAAGAAGAAAAGAGTGTTTTTATTTTTTCAGCTACTAGGTTGAGTTTGCTGGTCTCATACTTTTAGGCATAAATAAACTATGAAATGCATAAAAATGGCTAAAAAGATCCACCACAAAATCTTAGAGATTAAGGTCAAACAGAATCATAAAATCATCCATCCTGGCCTTTTTTCAATTACAAATCTCTGAACTTTGCCCAGTTTTTCCTCTTCAGAGCTCAATAACTTTGAGTAGACAATAACTTGTGTTTGGCTGAAGCGTATCTCTCAGAAAAGCAATCATTCTTTATTTAAAGGTTTCCACAGAGAAATCTACTTCATCCCTTGGGAGCTTGTTTCAGTGATTAATTGCCCTTGCTTTTAAAAGATGTGCCTAAATTCTAACTGGAATTTATCTGGCTTCAGCTAATAGGCATAGGTTCTTGATAGGCCTTTTTCTGCCAGATTCAAATCCTTTAGCAATGGGCATTTTGTCCCCATGTAGGCAATTATGAGTGCAAACAAATCACATAGTCCTTTTGATCAGCCAAACAGACTGTGCTCTGTATCTTCCACCATGTGTCATTTGATTCAGCTCTTGGATATGTTTATTTTCTGTATCTTCTACGTTTTTCTTTTTTGTTCTTTAAAAACAAACCAACCAAAAACCAACAGCCATGGTCATTAATGCTGCATATTAGTCTCACTGTACTGAGTAGAGGTAGTATTTCCCCTTTTTCTCTTGCTACTCTCTTCTTTATACCTTTCAGTATTTTTTGCAACAGGTACCCATAGCCAATTGTAGTAATCTTCAAAACTTTCAGAATCATTGCTTTCCACATTTGTCTGTTCCTATTGAATGTATTTCTTTGAATTTGAACAATTTGATTTTGATCCCTTACTTTGAGATTACCAAGTGATTCAGACTATTTTGTCTGACTCAACTATTTCTGTTTATTTTTGCTATTACTACTATGCATGCTATTTATGATATTAGCCTTCCAAAAATGTTTGAATTGGTTGTTTCTATTCATTACCATGAAATGTCCAATACTGGTTGTTTCACAATATCATTACAAAAAGCATTATCAAACAATGATTTCCAGCTGATGGCTACTGTTCTATGTTTCTCACTTTTCTTTTTTCTTCATCTACTGATTTTGCATCATTCCCAAATTTTAATGAAGCGTTGCATGCACATAATTTAAAATCAGTTGATATGAACTTATATCAGGTGATCTAGATATATGAAGCTGAGAAGGTTTACATGTTCTTCATTTTTATCGAGAGTTTTTGTCCTACTTCATCTATGTTATTGTTTTTACTTTTGTGGGGTTTATTCTTCTCACAATAAGCAATTAAAAAGAATGAAGCAAAGAAGACAAGGAAAGCACATAAAAATCAACCTGAGAAGTATTTTTTTGCATTGCAAGGTGCAGAAGAGTCTGGTCAGCTGTTTAGCGCTAGGAAAGCATTTTCTTTATTGTTGTGAAATTGTTTTGCTACCTGATGGGCAAAATGATTTAATTACTATTTTAATCAGTTTCTCTGTTTTCGAATGTAAAGCATTAGACTGTTTCCTAATGATTCTTTATTGATATGGTAAATAGGTATTCCACATAAATACATTTCCATTACAAAGGTTATTCATATTTCAAAGTCTCATTTGAAAATTCCAGACTAGAAATGCAGCCTATTTAAAAGTTGGTGGGTTTTTTATGAGTGTTTTATTGCAGTTTCACTTCAAATCTCACACAAAAAATCAAACATATAAAAAAATCTACACCATTCTTCTATGTCTGAAGACTTTGTTATGTTTGTTCACAGAACTACCAGTACTTTGGAAATATGCATCTTAACATCATGTTCCATTTTCACAAGGGTAAAAATTAATAGTGCATGTAGACAGTTCCAAAATTTACTATGGAACACACAAGCATTTCCAAATTTAATGAAAGTGAAGACCTGCAGATAAATAATACGTAGAGGTAATGTTTGGACTAACATTGGTGAAAAAATGTTTCCACAGTTGCATCTTCTTCAAATCAAGATATTAGTCTTAGCTTCAGTTATAAAAAATTCTCAGATTATCCAAAATGTGACCATTAAGATTACTTCTCAGTTACAGAGGGAAAAGGCAGTTTAAAAAAGCTTTTAAAGAAGCTAAACAATTGGCATAGAAGACAGCTTCTCATCGATCTGTATGCTTAATAAAGCTAAATGTTAGAAAGACTAATGTACCGTACTGACTTTTTTTTTTTTTTTTGGAATTTCATTAAGGTATTTGAAAGACTGTCATAACTCACTCACCTCTGCTGATTTTATGAGCCATGGGTTTTCTCCAGCTCATAAAATCAACTTGCTTAACACAATACAATGACTGATAGCACCAGACATGACACTTCAGAAAGCAAGGTGACTCCCTCCCCCAACCCCCTTTTTTTTTTTAATAAGTTTTCTGGGACAATTCAGGGATGGTGAGAAGAGAGCTGGATAACAGCCTGACAAAATATTATTCTTAGTGACAATTTAGTTACAAATATTCTCTCTCTGCTGTTCTTTGTGAATTTTGAATGCAAACTGGGATAGAGTGATGACTTCTGAAATACTGAGAAATGAGTTTTGGTTTTCCGCTTTAAATAGATTACATCTAGCATGAAAAATCGCCACTGTAAATAGTAATGTGTCTTTCTGTTAGGCGTGCTTATCTGTATATTGAACATTCATCTATATGTTTTAAAATGAGAAACAATTACAATTTTCCATTATGTGGAATAAAATGAAAACGAATATCTAGACATCTTGTAATCTTGTGGATATTTAATGCTATAATTATACAAAATTAGACATAATTAATCTCATCCTCTATCCTTAGAGAAGAACCTACATATTTAACCATCATCTACAAGGTATGGTAAAAGCTATCACAAAGCTGTTTCAAAATAGTTCAATTCCCTGAAAATAGAGTAACCTCTTGAAGTAAGAGCAATTTGGAGTTTTGGTTGCTCTTAACTGTGAATAACACCCTTGGAATTAGACACTGGAATTTTTTCTAAGTTCTACTTCAGACAATTCTCTTATGAATGTGGGCATAAAAGGTTTTTCTGGGGTAGGGGAATTATCTCAAAGAGATACTTACGCACAGTCACAAATCATAGACAAGAGCAAGCCTCCACAGTCAGTCCTATTATCTCTCTGCAACATGGACTATAATATCCCCTTCTTTTAAACCACAATGCAAACCAAGTAATACTTCCATGGGTGTGCAATATTAAGCCTGACAATTAGAGCACTTGATGAGGATGCAATACACTCAGCTTCAAAGTTGTTTGAAAAACACATCATCCATCTTGAAAATAGTCCATAAAGCAGACTACGAGTAGTCTTTTCTGTGCACTTATGAAGAAATAACTAGTGGATACTGATGGTAAAAATATATCTGCACCGAAGAAAATACTTTTTATTGTAAGTATGTTTGCAGTATTTGGACACACTGGCCAGAGACATCAGATTTTTCAAACTGTCACTTCCAGTTTGAACAATTTTCTGATTCTATGAATATATGTCACAGAATCTAAGGTTCATCGATGGAGTAATTATCTCTTGATATCATCTAGTCCAGCACCCTTTCTCACAGCAGGGCCAACAAGCAGGTTACTCAGGGTCATGTCCAGTCAAGTTTCAAATCTCTCCCAAGTACAGAGACCACAAAATCTCTCTGAACAACCTGTCCAAATACTTGTGGGGGCCAGATGCCCACCAAAGCTGCTCTATCACTCCCCCTCTTAAATGGACAGGGGGAGAGGGGAAAAAATATAACAAATGCCAATAATAAGACAGAAGCAATTTTAATAACAATAATGAGCAAAAAAAAAAAAAAAAACAATAGACCACACGGAAGCAAAAGCAGAGAGACAGATATTAGTCTCTACTTCCTCTCAGCAGGACAATGGTCAGTCTCGGGAAGCAGGGCTCTCTAAGCTTGGTGGTTGCTTAGGAGGATAGACGCCATGGACAAATCCCCCCACTCCCTTCTTTTACTTCATTCTTATATCTGAGCTGATATCATATGGCATGGAATACCTCTTCGGCCAGTCTGGGTCAGCTGGCTCATCAGTGTCCCCTCTTGCCCACTCCTCAGTGTACTCTTGGGGCAGGGAAACACAGCCTGGATACTTATTCAACAGTAGCCAAAACACTGCTGTGTTATCAACTACTGCTGCAAAACACAGTGCCAGAAAGATTCTGTGAGGAGAATTAACTCCAGTTCAGCCAAACCCAATACAATACTTTACTGACCTCAGAGTAATTTTTTGTTGTTTTTGATGATTATGTTTTCTGTATTTTAATTTGAACTAACTGCCTCCTGTCCTTTCACTGAATGACACTGAAAAGAGGCTTAATCTGTCTTCCTTACTCCAAATACTCACTCCAGTATTTCCATATCTCTTTTACTGGGAACTCAGATCTGGATACAACATTCCAAAAGTGGCCTCACTAGAGATGAGTAGAGAGGAAGGATTGTATCCCTTGACTGCCTGGCTATATTCTTTCTAATACAGCCCAGGTACCTGTTGTCCTTTCATATTTGCAGTGCTGACTCATGGGCAGCTAGGTGTCCACCAAAACCCTGAAGCCCTCTTCTGCCAGGTTACTTTCCAGTCGGTTTTCTCACAATGCGTAATGATGCATGGAGTTACTCCTCCACGAGATTCTTTTTGCACCATTCCTCAATATCAATAAAGGGTAGGGGATGATGAAACTGACAGCAGCCCTACAGAAAAAGATGAGGGGGTACTGGTGGAAAAGAAGCTGGACATGAGCCAACTGTGCACACTCACACTCCAGAAGGCAAATTGCATCCTGGGCTACATAAAAAAAAAAAAATCATGGCCAGCATGTCAAGAGAAGTGATCCTGCCAGTCTACTCTGCTCTGGTGAGACCTCACCTATAGTACTGTGTCCAGCTATGGAGCTCGCAACACAAGAGAGAGACACAGACCTGCTGAAGTGGGTCCGGAGGAAGGCCACAAAGATGGTCAGAGAGATAGAACACCTCTCCTATGAAGGCAGACTGAAAGAATTGGGGCTGTTCAGCCTGGAGAAGACAGGGCTCAAGGGAGACCTTCTAACTACATTTCAGTACCTGAAGGGGACTTACAGGAAGGCTCGGAAAGGACTGTTTAGAACGGTTTGTAGTGACAGGACAAGGGACAATGGTTTTAAACTGGAATAGGATAGATTTAGGTTGGACATAAGGAGAAAGTTATTTAAAATAAGAGTGGTAAAATACTGGAAAATGTTACTCAGGGATGTGGTTGAAGACCTGTCCCTGGAGACATTCAGGATCAGACTTGATGTGATCCATTGGCATCCTGATCTAGTTGGAGGTGTCCCTGTTCACTGCAGGGGTGTTGGCTAAAATAACCTTAGAGAGTCCCTTCCAAGCCAATGAAATCTGTGAATCTGTGATCAGTTTCCAGCTCATACAGGTTCCTCTGCATGTCCCCATATTTATGTGCAGTTTTACATAATCAGATCCCTAACAGAAATATTTAATAGCATTGTTCCTAGCATCAACCTCCGAAATATTGTTGGTGACTGACGTCAGTCAGTTTTCAGTTCATCTCAATATTCAGATATTTAGTCTGAAGTTCATCAATTTGTCTACATGTTAAAAACTTTACTTGTTATGATAGCTTTAAAAACATTGCTACCAGACTACAAGTTCATGTGAATACAGGATAAAATGAAAAATTTCAGATACATTTTCGAGTTTTAGTAATGTCCACTTTTAGTTCCAAATCATATGGTTAAGTTGAGATTTAACTTGTGAATCTGTGCAAAATAAATGTTTGATGTTCAGAGTAGATGTCATTAAGTGAATGTTACTATTTATGCATCCTAACTCTTCCATCCTTTCAAAGATCTCCTATGAAAATCTCCTCTTTCATCACTTTTATATTACCTGAATGAGTTGTTTTCAGTTACGCAGTTACCTAACTTAGCTCTGTAAAAATGATCATTTCTTTGAAAGATCATTTCAGAGGTGTATTTTAGAAATGTGCTTACATCATTCTATTCTTAATTAATATACTTGATCTTGTAGCATGTTCTTCATGACTTGACAAGAAACAAGAGTTTCTTGGGCTAATGGGTTGAGTTGGATCTGATGATGTATATTTAATACCATGCTGCCATCATGCCAGCTTCAAAATGAAAGTGCTGGCTGGAGCTAAGTATCATGGGGCTTGAGGTTTGGATTGTAATGAGAGGCTTCCCATTCTGGTTGCTGCTTCTGGTTTTGGGGTTTTGGGCTGTCAACTTTATTCTTGGAACACCAACACCAGACTGCTTCTGTTGTCATGTCTCCTAAGTGTGTGCCTGGTCTGGCCCAGACTAATACAAATCTTTCCTAAGAATACCACCTGGAGATCTGCCCTGAGGATGGATAATTGAGTGGCAGGTTATGAAGGATAGTATAGGCAAGTACCTATGATAACCTCCGATTTCTTGTAATTTCACATCTGAACAAGTGCAAAATCCTGACAAGCTGCTGAAATCTTTGGAAAAAACATGCTGTCATCCCAGAAGTTCACGAGAGTCAGAAATCACTGTGATGTGTTTTGGGTCTGGCCCATTCCTATCGAGCTCTTCTCATCACTGTTCAGAGCACTCAGGGGCAAGAGAAGGTCTCTGGACTTACAGGTGGGATGGTAGGCAGTGTAGATATCTACTCAGACCCCAACAGCAGACATGGCAGCTGCACTGCCCTAGACAGACCATTTCAATGTTTGATAACCCTTTCAGTGCAGAAGTGTTTCCTAATATCTAGACTAAATCTCCCCTGGCACAGACTGTAGTGGAACAGAATGCATGAGCATGTCCAGAGCACATGCCTGTTGTGTATTGCAAGGTGATACCAATTTGAGTGAGAAAGGACAGTGATGTATGATGTATGTTGTGTGATGTTAATTGCTGCTGGGCATGACATAAATGATATAGAATAAGAGGTGAATGATATCATGGGTTAAGTGGAATCTGCTGACATATATTCCATACCATACTGCTGTTGTGCCAGCTTCAAAATGGAAATACTGGCTGGGGCAAACTATCATAGGGCTTGAAGTTTGGATCATAAAATGAGAGGCTTCCTGTTCTGGTTGCTACTTTCAGTTTCTGGTTTTGGAGTGTTGGTCTTTTCTGCTGTGCTGGCTGCTGGGTGCTTGGACAAGCTTCCACTGCTGCTTTTGTTTTTGTTAAAGTAGCTGTATATCTCAATAAACTCCTTATCTCAACACAGGCTGCTTACTAGAGCAGACTGTTTTAACCTCAGTTCAGTTGTCATTCCCGAGACTGAGAAGTTTAATTTGATACTTTTCATATTGTTTTTATAATTACATATTCCAGCTCATTCTCACAGACTTCTCTCTGTCAAAGATGTTCCTACATTTTCACTGTTGCATCTAATCAAGGTATATACATTTGTGCTGTTTTAGCTAAGCCTGCATGTATAGTTACAATCCCAGTTGTAAGAAAAACATTAACTTTCAATTCTTTTCTCTAAGACTTAGCATCTGCTAAAAATACAGATCCAGCTTGCCAAATGAAGTGCTATATATCCTCTGCACATGGCATATAATTTTGTATAGTAACACCTTTGTCAGACCAAATATTTCACAATTTGCAATACTTTTGTTTGTTGAGAGGTAGTTTTCCATAAAGAAAATGTGATTATCCTGTATCAGTTGTGGGCTGAGTTTATATTGCATTCTTTTAGTTACCATTCTATTTTCCTAGTTATTAACTCAAATTTAGTCTGCTAATAGTTATCAATAACTTCTAAATCTATAAAACAATTTAATGCCACAAATAAAATAAAATAAAATAAAATAAAATAAAATAAAATAAAATAAAATAAAATAAAATAAATCAGATTCTATCATCATACTGACATACATAGCAAGTTAAGGAGGTTTGGATGTCTATTATTTTGCCAAGTATTGGGTTAAAAAAATCCCATGTACTAGAGTTTTACTTTTTAGATATTTCTTACCCTTAACACATACTATTTTAACTTTTCAAAACTGTTCTCTAATAATCTAAAATGAGCTAAGTTTTTCATCACTTAGACTTATGGAAAATCCCATTCTCTTGGAAGGGTAATAATCATCATGTAAGGCTTTATCTATAACTAACTCCAGATAAGAATGAAACCCTCATGAAATTCTGTAGTCTTGGATAGTGTGTGTATTCTGGTAGATCTGAATTTGGCCTGTTGAATATTGCTATGTATTAACACTAACAGCTGAGTTTTTCTGTTTGTGTCTGCCATGGATGCACGAAGAACTGCAGGTATAAAGAATGCCTGGAATTGACAGCACTGCAAGAAGGACTTAGCAGCATCTTTGGTAAGTGACTAATGCTTCAAGTAACCCAGCTGCTGATAGAAAAATCAAATTCTCCAAGGAATGGAGAAACCAAAGATCAGCAATTTTAAGCTATCACCTGAACCACAGCTTTTACCTAACGCAGAGACAATTTGGAAGCAATTTAAGTAGAGAATATCTGTATTACTAAATGAGCACTGATAGGAAAAGAGACAGTTAGGTACGCATTGGGTGTTGCTATGGCAACAGACACCTTAAAAACAGTATTAGAGAATCAGATTTAGAGACATTGAAGAAGACAAGCAAAATGAACAGTATATGAGTAATGATGCTATATACAGTGGCCACAGCAAATTCTGTGTTCAGCCTGGAGACAGCATGTAGCTTCATCATGCAATTTAAAGTTTACAGTTGCTGAATTATTACTTCTACATAAAAGATTTTGGAAACATTTGGAACCATTTTGAAAATTCAGAAATTAATGGATAATATTGATTAAAATTTAAAACCCAGTATCAGGTTCCATAACTACCTGCAATGCACTTGCAAATAATAATAAAAAAAAAAAAAGCATAGACAAGTTTCATACAAGTTTATGGATAATTTGAATGATAAGGTAAAAAATAAGATGGAAAGATATATATAGTTTAGGGCTTACACAGCTGAACACAAAGATTGGAAAGTATCTGTGAAAATTTTGTCCCAGAGAATTATTTTATCATTTTGTGGGACACACAAGGCAGTCTATGAGTGTTAAAAAAAGATAATGTATAGTAGCATTTTAAACATCCATGGCATGTATCAACATCATTCTTAAACAAGGGACACAATGGAAAACACAGCCTTTCATCTTAGTGTAATGCCAAGCTTGAAAGAAAATGGAACTGCCATACTGGTGTGAAGTTGATGAAACTTATCATGCTGATATAAAAATTTTATTAATGCAATATTAAAATAAAACAAAAAGCAAAACAAAACGAAAAGCCACACAACATTTTCTTTCATACGTCTTTCTCTCTTCTTCTCTCTATTTTCAGCATCTCAGAGTTAAGCCCAAAGTACCATATTTACATCTAGATTAATAAATTTAATTATGAACTGTTTATACTGTGAATACATTCTAATTTTCAAATTATTACATTTGTGTTCTAAAATTACATTTTCATACAGACACACAAACAGAAACTGGAAAAAGAAAGCTGACTGAGTTTTGGAAACCATCTTCTTCTAGGAGGCATGAGAACAGTTCATTTCTTAACAGCTTAAAAATATAGTTTGCAACTTTATATACAAATTTAAATTAAATGAAGCTAATTATCTAAAAGGCAGTCATGGGTTGAGTTGAATCTGCTGCTGTTGTTCATACTATGCTGTAGTTATGCCAGTGAAAGTACTGCCTCAAGCAAAGTATTTGGGGGACTGAAGCTCAGATCGCACCATGGGAGGCTTCCTGTTCCACTTGCTGCTTTTGAGTTCTGGGGTTTTTGGGTGTTGACTCTTCCTCTGTGATGTTGGCAGGAAAAGGAGGCGTGTGGGAGTAGTTTTCAGGCTTGGGCTTTTGGCTTGCTTGCTTCTGCTTTGCACCATGCTTTTTTTCTGTAAATGGGCTAAGGTAATTATGCATTTTGTACTATGATTATCTGATTTTGCTCAGTAAACTTTATTCTTCTCTCACTCTTTTATCTCAGCCACAAGGTTTTGTGTGTTACTTTTCCCTTACTTCTGTGTTGGGGCAGCAGGCAGGGTAGCCCTTTTATTAACCCATTTTTTAGGGCTTCTCTTATTCTCCAAATTAAAGATTAATATAGTTTTTATTTGCTTTCTGGAAAATATAATTCTGAAAAATATTGTTTTCAGTATTATTCCACTCCCCACTGCTTGCTCATATTCAGTTGCTTGTCGATTAGAACCCCCAGGTCCCTTTCTGCTAGACAGCTTTCCAGCTACTCCTCCCCAAGCCTTAGTGTTGCTTGGGACTGTTGTGCAGGACCTAACATGAGGCTTTATTGAGGCTCATCCCGTTAACATTGGCCCATCAATTCAATCTATCCAAGTCCCTCTGTAGAGCCTTCCTGTCCTCATGCAGATCCACTCTCCCACCTAACTTGGTGTTCACTGCAAACTTACTGATGACACACTCTATGGCTTCATCAAGGTCATCATAAAGATGTTAAACAGCAGTGGTCCCACCACTGAGCCCTGAGGAACACCACTTGTGACCGGCCACCAGCTGGATTTAACTCCATTGACCACCACTCTTTGGGCCTGTTCACCCAGCCAGTGCTTTATCCAACAGAGTGTGTGCTCATCCAAGCCATGATCAGCCAGTTTGTCCATGAGAATTCTGTGGGAAACGGTGTCAAAGGCTTTTCGAAAGTCTAGGTAGACAATATCCACAGCCTTTCCCTCATCCAAGAGTCAGGTCATCCTGTCATAGAAGGAGACCAGGCTGGTCAGGCAGGACCTGCCCTTCATAAACCCATGCTGACTGGGCCTAATCCCCTGGTTGTTCTCTGTATGGCAGGTAATGGTGCTTGAGATGATCTGCTCCATGATCTTCCTTGGTACTGAGATCAGACTGACAGGTCTATAGTTTCCTGGATCCTCTTTTCCCTTTATGGGACAGATGAACTCTGTCTGTCGCTGGTAGACCTGGTTCCAAGAAAACTTCCCCATCATCAAAAAAAACAAAGTTCCATTGGTGGCACCAAACTCAAAGCCATGTGTTAATCACATGTATTTTTTTCTTTCCTTTGATATCTCTTCCTGTCATTAGAGAGATTGAGAAGAACACCTCTTGTGCTCCCAAGCCCTCAAGTAATCTCTCCAAAGCCCTGAAGTCTTTTTTAATTGCTTTTGTACTCCTGTGCATAGCCTCATCACTTCTGATCTGCGTAACCATCATCAGGTGATAGTCTGATGACTGTACCAGATTGAGGAGTCTCTTAGAAATGTCCCTTACCCATGCCCCAGGCAGGCAGCAGAGCTCTCTGTGGGATGGATCAGGACTGCAAATTTGGCCCTCAGTTCCCCTGAGAAGGGAATCCCCTACTACTACCACCTTTCTTTTTTTCTTGTTTGCACTAGTCCTATGTCGCAAGACTGACTGACAAGTTCTGGGTAGCTTCATGCATGGGCATTCATCACCATCCTTGTTCGTCTCGTTCTCCGTTTCAAGAGCCCCATACCTGTTGTGTGTGGGCAATTGGGAAGACTGGGGGGATTGGGAGGGGGTTCGCCTGCCTCTCCTGCCTCACCAGAGAGGGACCTGCCTCCATTCCCCCATCTACTAGGTCTCTTTCTTTTTCCAAGTGACAAGACAACATGGGATCCCTTGCTTCTTGTGCTGCTCACACCTGCTGCTCCTCCCCCAGGGATGGCAGAGCCTGACTCCACAAGTCTATCTCCTCTTCACATTCCCTTATTGTCCTTTGCCTCACAACCTTTTCCTTCAGTCTCTTTTTGGTTTGTTTTTTGGTTTTGTGGGTTTTTTGTTTGTTTGGGGGAGGGGGATGTGTGGAGGTGAGCTTGTATTAACTAATGATCTACTCCAGAAGAATTGCTAGTTACTGACTTTCTTCAGCCATCTCTTTGCCTGTTATTATTTTGTATTTCCACCTTTTAAAATATGACTACAGACACTATGTAGCAAATGTAATTCTCCTGTCAGTGAGCTTGTTAGATAACTTTTTGAGTGTCTTTAAAGCTTATGAACTAGCAGAGGTGCTCTAACAGAAGAGAGAAATTTTGGACTCAGATAAATAAAGGCTTGACATCCAAGTGGCAAGTAATATACTATTTTTTTTTTCTAATTTAGCCAATTATTTATTTAAATAAAAAGGAAAACCTTGGTTTACAGAATAGAAGCCATTTCAGTAAGGCTACTTTCTCTTTGCATTTTATACTTATTGCATGAAACATAAATATCTCCTGCACACAAACGTGATGAATCTCAGAGGCACAAAACATACTTGGGGTTTTCCCAGTGAGACTGAAAAAATAAGCTCTTGGAGTCTCTAAAGGTAGTCACTAGAGGGAGCCGTGTTCATATGCAGTTCATTACCCCTGCAAAGCTCTCTAAAATAGCTCAGTCGATAAAGGAAAGAATTTGTTTGCTACAGATTCCTTACATATGAAAAGAATGCGATATGGAAAACACCAGACTCTTTCCTAGCCAAGTGAAAGATTACAGCAATAACAGTGGTAAAGGTGCTGATACAGCATTAGGTTTGCTCTGTTCTGCAGTTTCATGTATTAGATGCACCAAGTCATTTAAGCACTTGAAATTAACTTCCTTGGTTTTTTTGTGTGCAGAGTCAAAATCATAAGGAAAGAAAAAAAATCTGCTGTACTGTCACTTAACCCTGTCAGTAACTTGGCAGCTGCTTTTATGTTCGGCTTCAAAGTTTCTATGTACTTACATATTTAGAACTGTCTAAATACAAGTGCTAGAAGGATTACTTTCTCAGTTATGAGTGACCATTATTTTTTCTGACAATATAACTAGAGGACTTGTAAATGTTCTTACCGATGAAATATTTAAACCACAAAAAGACTGACTTCACAGTGAAATGCAATCGCAGCCATTTTCTCTGAAAACACAGCTGGAGATCTCTCATGGAAATAATGGAGGCATATTCACACTGAGAGGAGCATTAAAATAAGAGTTTGAAATCTCACCCAATGGATAAAGAAAGCAGAAGGGAACACAGTAGGTATAGTACATAAAATAATAAATATCATTCTTGCATAAAACCTTCTTTTTGACACAGAAGTAAGCCACTATTCATAAGTTATTACAGTATAAAAGGAATAAGCCCACAACCAAGAAACCCCAGCACGCCCCTGTACTATGAGGCATACTCTCAGAATTACATTTTTCAGATGCTATAAACAAACTAAGATGCAAATTAAATGCTTTTTAACACTACAAATAAAGAAATTTGGGGGTAAAAAAGGTGATGCAATCATAAGATCTGAGGATGTTTGTCAGTTATACATATGCTTGTAGAAAGTGAAGTGAACTTTAGGAGTTAGCAGAATAAGTGACTTATAAATAAGTTTTCTGAATCATAACTATGTTAGTAGGGAATTACAGTGAAGTTATATTTTAACAACATACACATATTCACATTTTTATCTGTGTGAAGTATTTCATAGCTGTTTTTCTGTTGTGGAGACCCATCTTTTTATGGTAAAGCAGTATGGGAATGTCTACATCTAGCTCATATCTGAGGCTAAGCTACAGCAGGTGCCATCACCCGATGACCCTTCCACAACAAAGAACAGGAATCAGGAAAAGAAGACCTACAATCTGAAATAAAAAAAAAAAAGATCTAATGAAATAGCCGAATTAACATCAATGTGTCATGGACTGAGTTCAATCTGCTGCTGTTATTTATATCATGCTGCAGTCATGCCAGTTTCAAAAAATGAAAGTGCTAATGGGAGCAAAGTATTATGGGGCTTGAAATTCGGATTGCAACATGGGAGGCTTCCTGTTCTGGTTGCTGCTTCTGAGTTCTGTGTTCTTGGGTATTGCCTGTTTTCTGCAGGCATGGTGGTGGAATGAGTGGGAGTTGGGTAGCTCTTGCTTTTGGTGTCCTGTTTCATGCTGGTTTTTCCCCTGTAATTCACTGTGTTACTTCTTCAAATAGACTAGGCTAAGGTAATCATGCATTGTACTATTGGATTAATTAGATTGTTAGCTAAGGTAATTATGCATCGTGATTATGATATCTTATGTTATATTAAACTCTGCAATGTGCTCTTGTGGCCAAGAAGTCCAATGACATTCTGGGGTGTATTAGAAGGGGTGCAGAAGGTCGACAGAGGTTCTCCTCCCCCTCTACTCTACCTGGTGAGGCCACATCTGGAGTATTGTGTCCAGTTCTGGGCTCCTCAGTTCAGGAAGGACACAGAACTGCTTGAAAGAGTCCAGGGCAGAGCCATAAAAATGATTAGGGGAATGGAACATCTCGCTTATAAGAAGAGACTGAGGGAACTGGGCCTCGTTAGTTTGGAGGAGAGAAGAGTAAAGGGTGATCTCATTAATGTTTATAAATATGTGAAAGGTGAGTGCTGAGAGTCAGGCTCTTGTTGGTGATGCCCAATGACAGAACAAGGGGCAATGGGTGGAAGTCAAGACATAGGAAGTTCCATGTAAACATGAAGAAATTTTTTTTCACTGTGAGGGTGACAAAACGCTGAACAGGCTGCCCAGGGGGGTTATGGAGTCTCCCTCTCTGGAAATATTCAAGACATGCCTGAATACATTCCAGCGTGATCTGGTATAGGTGATCCTCCTCTGGCCGGGGGGATGGACTAAGATGATCTTTCAAGGTCCCTTCCAGCCCCTAACATTCTGTGATTCTGTGAAACTCTTATGTCTTTATCTCAACCCTGAGTTCTGTGCGTTACTTTTCCCCTCACGTTTGTGTTGGGGGAGCAGGCAGGTTAGCCTTTGTGCTAAATCATTACACAACGTCAGTAAAAGATACATAACAGTACACTCAGCCCAGCAAGAGAATAGCAGTCACAATATCAAACAACACAATTCTTTAGAGCAGGAAAAGGATCAGAACAGAAGGCAAAAAACCCCAAACAAGAAACCCATCTTAACCTCAGCAAGCTTCCTCCTTTATAGTGAGTGTGATGCTCATGATACAGGATACACCTGTAAGCTAACTCCAGTCATCTCTCATGGCTGATTCAGAACTGCTAATGGTCTGCAGCCAGACCTTTACAAATATCACTGTAAATGTCATCACCAAATAACATCACCAAATCACCAAATCTCAGGTTTTATCAAAAGGATCAGGATACCCTATTTTTGTGGTTTGCTTTTAGCATTTATACTGTTTTGACAGTAGCTCATTTAAAGTGTTATGTTAGTATTTCTGTGTTATAAACATGAACCTATTCACAGTTCAACAATAAGACACTTGCAGGACAAAATTTGAGTGCTTTTCATATGCTGTTCCTGTTTTAGGAAGGAGTTCATGGATCCAGATGAGTCACTTTCTAAAGTGTTTCTCTGCAAATGAGGGAACAAAAAACATGTTTCTTTTGTAATTAAAAATGAATCTTACGTATTCTGTGTGGATGTTAAGTACTGAGAGTTCATAAAAAGCAGGAAATTTTCTGTGGCTCATGATGCCACTGTAGGAGTGGGCATTGCATCTCTAGCTCAGACTTCACAAGTGATTATCTTTTTTAGGTGACTGGTTCAAAGATAAAACATAATGTTTAAGTTAAAGAATTTCTTTTCTAAACTGGGTACTTGTTTTTATAATATGAGCTGCATTGATGAAAATATTCTCAAATTAGAATATAACCTCTTGCAGGAAATAATATGCCTGATTGGTTACTTTCCAGACTCCATAACACTAGAGATCCAGTCTTGCTAAGAACCTTGCATTAACCTTCCATAAAAGTTATTTGCACACTCACTAATAGAGTTGTACATTAAATTTTCATTTTAATAAAGCTACTATTGGCATTTGAAAGGTACAACCACCTTCCTATCTGGAATGCAACTGTAAGGCATATGACTGCGAAGAACATAATTTTTTTAGGCTAGGCTGGACTGGAACATTTTGTCTATAGACACATTTTATCTTAGGCTAGGGTATCATAACTACAGAATCTTTCTAGTTTGAATTCTAGGACTGAAGCAGATGGCAGAGATGTATTTAAAATAATGGTACTTGACATATAATTTCTATAAATAGCTACAGAGCTACAAGGTGTTATTTGCAATTTTTCTCTTAGGAATAAACTAGAAATGCTCTGTCACTTCATTATAATTGTTCTTGAAATTCATCACAAATTAAAAAATTTTGGAAACTTTAAACTTAAGATAAAAAGGAAGATATGAAGGCAGATGTTCTTTCACGTGTTTACTGGATTCCCAAATGTCTTCACAGCCTAGTCATAGAATCAGTTCCTGAGGCATATTGTGCACACATATATAGAAATATGCTAATAGAAAAAATATTGAAAAACGTGTTTTCTCCAGTTTTGTAAAAGTTACCAAATTTTCTTTTCATGACGCAGGGCACTACTGGAAAAAAGCAAATTGTTTTTCTATCCAAGAAAGACTATATATATGATAAAATACATCAAATATCTGACTTAGAATGAGCCTCTGTGTTAGTTTTTTTCCCTTTCACTTCATGGAATCAATGATTTTGATACAGAAATGGCAGCAACGGAAGGGAGAGAACTTTACAGTATGCCAAAAATAATGTTTTGTTTTTATGCCACTGATGAGTGCTCTTTGGGAGAAAAATTAGCTGTTAACTCAGACAGAAAAGAAATAAAAAACAATTTTAGACATCCTAGCAGATCTTATGGTGATATAAAATAAAAACTGATGCTCAAGAGTCTTGAGAGCCAATTTCCATATGTTGTTTTCTATTCCACTATTGGTATTGTCATGTTTTCAATTAAAGTTAATGAAAACAAAGTAAAAACCTCAGAAAGTCAGCTGCAACTAGTATAGGAAGTCTTTCTAAAAACAAGTGAGAATGAACAGACTGTGTGATTTAATGTTCTTTTAAATTTCTAGCAGCTTGATATTTACTTTATATTCCATTTTTTCCTTATTCTTTTAGTTATAGCAAGCAGGTAATGCTTCCTTTGCTGTGAAAAATGTTGTTGTTGCCAGATTTGTCAACTAAGCCTCATTTTTACAGTTTTGGTAGCATCAGTTTGTTAACATAAAAGCTAAAATATTCTGAATTCAATGATGCTTTCGCAGACTTGTCTCTGGAGGTTGCATTAAAAGGTTTGGATAGTCTTATCTGTTCGATACTAAGGATGTTTGTGCCTTCTGCCAAGTGCTCTCTAGTGATTTCTATCAAAACTTTTTACAGACTGCGATATGTCTGTCTGATCATATACATAGTCCTTACCGCATCAACTTTGAGACTGTTTTTTATAAGGGCTTGATAATATTGTCACCCTTTCAGCCAGTTCCATGTAGACCAATAACAGTAGCATAACAAGGAAAACCAAGACATTTGGTGCAATGCTTTATTTCAATGTAGTTGCTGTTGAATTTTTTAGGAATTCTAGGTAAGTTATGAAGTGAACTGCCTCCATCTGAAAAGGAACAAGTGCATCATGTAAGAAAACTCTCATTTTCAGAAAGTTAGACATATTTGCTTTAATAAAGAAATATGGTGTAGAACAAGACTTATTTGAACAACATTGTTTATCTTGCATAGCTTTTCAGAATACAATTTAAAAATTTATAAGATTGTGTTGATTTGCGTTGGGAAGGTTTATTTATTTTAGGAAATATTATTTCTGTTGTTGGGTGTATATTGAATTATTTCACTGAAGTGGATCACCTCTGCTTGTGTTACCAGAAAAAAACACCTAAAACTACTTTTAATCATAGATTTCAGTTAAAATGCACCTTTATTAGTTCTGCAAACTACCTGTTTTCCTGTAGGATTTTAAATTAATGCAGAGAGATTAGAGGTTAAACTTAATGCAATAACTGTTCTAGTCTATGCTTTTCTAAAGTAAATGAAAAGCTTTTGCCAGTGCCAGGGTTGTATTTTCTGTGACTATCCTGGTGTCACTCTCATAGGAACTTAGACTACAACTCTTTATCGTCTATTTTTCAGCAAAATTGTACTGTCACATTCTGATACATCACTTATGGAGTCAGAAAGAAAGGAAAAATTCACATTCTACTTTTAGAACTGTCTTTTCCTACTAATTTAACTTTATAATGGTGCCCTTAGCATGGAACAGGGATTTTTATTTCAGTTGAGGTGAAATATACACACACATATAGACACACACATTTTTTTAACATTGATGACGTAACAATAGAAGTGTTGACCTGCTAGAATAGAGTTATAACTACCCTTAGATGATACAAAGCCCCCAGTAGTGGCCTGTGCTCTACATTTTAAGGAAAATTAAAATATTTGTGGTAAAGAAGAAAGAGAAATACGTATTTCTGGCATTAGCTTTTCTGTGAGGTTAAAACATTGGATGGATATTTACACTCAATATAACTACAGAAATTTGTTAGTGTGCAAAAATTATTGATAGTGTTAGAATGCTGCATTTGAGCATCACCCGTGGGAATGGTGCCCTCTCTCAGGAAATAATTTCAAGTATATAGCAGATTGCTACTTTAGATGGATATGGTATTCTTTGACAGTACTGAATAGCAGCTCTGTGAAGAGTCTTTCCTTGTAATGAAGTAAATCAGCTATGGAGATAAAAGTTGGTTTATTTACATAGGCAGAAAAAGTACAATGTTTCTGCTTTCAACTACAACATTAGGATTTCTGTTTATTTGTGGTTTTGTTTTGTTTTGTTGTTGGTTTTGGTGGTGTTTTTTTTTTTTTTTTCCAAGCACTATTCAATGTAAAAATGCATGAACAATATAAGGAGCAGAAACTCTTCCCACTCAGACTTACAGGAAAAACAAGAAACCCTTTATCTTTAGATGAGTCTTTATTTAATGTCATACACAATAAAATTTGTTTTCCCATTTATTTTTCTACTTAAACATGTAAGGACAGTGACAGGACAGTAATGCAGATACTACCTTAAAAGTACTTTATAGACAGAAAATCATTCTATGTAATGAAAACTATGAACACTGACTTTATCACAGAAACGTAGAATCATAGAATGGCCTAGGTTGGAAAAGACCTTAAAGATTATCTACTCTAACCTCCCTGCCATGGGGAGGGACACTTCTTAGCTAGACTTGGCAGCTCAAGGCCTCATCCAATATGGCCTTGAAGGCCATCTTCCTTGAAGGATCATCTTACGAGGAGAGAGTGAGGGATTTGGGTCTCTTTAGTCTGGAGAAGAGGAGACTAACAGGCAATCTCATTAATGTTTATAAATATGTAAAGGGTGAGTGCCAAGAGGATGGAGCCAGACTCTTCTCGGTGATGCCCAGTGACAGAAAAGGGGCAATGGGTGGAAGTTGAGACATGGGAAGTTCCATGAAGAAACATGAGGATTTTTTTTTTTCCACTGTGAGGGTGACAAAAGACTGAAACAGGCTGCCCAGGGGGTTGTGGTGTCTCCCTCTCTGGAGATACTAAAAACCCTCCTGGATGTGCACCTCTGTGATCTGGTATAGGTGATCCTGCTCTGACAGCGGGGTTGGACTGCATGATCTTTCAAAGTCCCTTCCATCCCCTAACATTCTGTGATTCTGTGACTCTGTGATTCTGTGACTCTGTGATTCTGTGACTGAACACCCCCAGGGAGGAGATATCCACAATCTCCCTGGACAACCTATTCCAGAGCCTTATCACCTTCACATTGAAAAATTCTTCCTAAGATCCATTTTAAAGCTACTCTTCCTCATCTTAAAATCATTCCCCCTTGTCCTATTGTTAGACACACTTGTGACAAGTCCCTCTCCAGCCTTCCTATAGGATCCCATCAGGTATTAGAAGGCAGCTATAAGGTCCCCCTGGAGTTTCTGCTTCTTTAGATTGAACAACCCAGCACTCTTAGTCTATCCTCATAGCAGGGATGTTCCAGCCCTTGGATCATGTTTACAGCCCTCCTCTGGACTCCAACAACTTTGTGTTCTTCTTATGATGGGGACACCAGAACCAGACACTATATTCAAGGTGGGGGTCTCACATGAGCAAAGTAAATGGGAGGAATCACCTCTCTCTATCTGCTGTCCACACTCCTCTTGATGCAGCTTAGGATACAATTTGCCTTCTGGGCTGCATGAAGGCACTGCTGGCTCGTGTTGTGCTTCTCCTCAATCAATACACCCAAGACTCTTCAAAGCGACTCCTAACCTGCTCTACACCGAGCTTGTATTTGTACCTGTTTTTGGTGTGACTCAGATGCAGGACCTTTCAAGGTGACTTGTTGAATCTCACACAGCTGGCACTGACCCACTTCTCTTGGTTAGATGGTCTGTAGCAGACCCCTTCTGTAATGATTTTTTCTTCTGCATTGGTTATTCCATTCCTAAAGTCATCTTTAGTCAGTATGGTTTTGTCCCCTTCCCACTTCATATCTAGTTTAATGAGCCCTGTCAGTTCATGACTCAGGATCCTCTTCATGCTCAGTCGTCTGAACTCAGAATCACAGAAATCACAGAAACATTCAGGCTCACAAATGGAGTGATTTTGGTCAGAATTCAGACAGGCTTAACAGACTTTAGAATCAAATTACTCACAAAAGTGAATCAAAGTAAGGAGAAATTTGCTCTGTTCAGAGGCACTCGAGGGAAGCATTGCTGGATCACTTTGATCACTGAGAAGAGCTTTTCACTTGGTCAGGTGTCTGCTGAGGCTTGACAGCCCCAAGGAAACAGGGGAGAGCTGCTCAGGCTTGCCTTTGTAGTCAGCGGCAGATTGGGCTGGAGTGACCGTGATTGTAATGAGCTTCCAAGTGAGGCAGGGTGTGGAGCATGCAAGGGCTGGAGAATGCATGGCCCACCAGAATAGCCACTATGTATAATTTCTAGACCCATTAATGAGCCAATTGGCAGAACCAGCTTGGTGATTTTAACCTATGGCTATGAATTTTCCCTAATATGGTAGTGTTCACGTGGAGTTATACACATGGGCAGATGATTAGGTGCACGTGGACACATGTACTTTTGTTTATTTGGCCAGAGGTGTCCAGAGGACCTGGCTATGTCCAGTTCTCCAGATGGGCTGGTGTCTGGTTCCTTTGTCTGCCTTCCCACCAAAACCCTATCTCTGGCAGCAAAGGTGGGGTGAAGGGGGCTTATACCTGAACCTGCCTGGATGCTTATGTACCCCCACAACAATATCCCATGCTATTCTGAACAATGAGGGCTGCATGGCATGAAACTCTGTCCTGGTTTAAGGCAGGACAGATCCTCTGTTGCCCCGAGAGAGATTGTGTCCACACAAATGGACTGGACAGTGATGGAAAGTTTAAATGGAAAAGCAATTGGTGTTTTACAGAAACTACAAAGCATAGTGGCAAAGATATCCCAAAGCACACAGAGTCCCTTACACCACACCCAAAGGCCCCCCAACACTTCCCTTCTCCCTGCCTGAGGGTATACCCAAAACCCCCAGGGCTCTTTCTTCCCTCCTCCCACTGCTAGACTAGTCTCAGGCCAGGTCTGAGACTGTTGTTGAACCTCTCTCCATCATCTTTGAAAAGTCATGGAGAACAGGAGAGGTGCCTGATGAATGGAAGAAAGCAAATGTCACTCCAGTCTTCAAGAAAGGCAAGAAAGAGGACCCAGGCAACTACAGACCAGTCAGCCTCATCTCTGTCCCTGGAAAGATGATGGAGCATCTCATCGTGGAGGTCATCTCTAACCACATGGAAGACAAGAAGGTTATCAGGAGTAGCCAACATGGATTTACCAAGGGGAAATCTTGTCTAACTAATCTGGTAGCCTTCTATAAAGTTATGACCAAGTGGGTAGGTGAGGGAAGAGCAGTGGATGTCATATATCTTGACTTCAGTAAAGCTTTTGATACTCTCTCCCATAACATCCTCATAGAAAATCTCAGGAGATGTGGCATAGATGGCTGGTCTGTGAGGTGGATTGCAAACTGGCACCACAACAGAGTTCAGAGCGTCATCATCAGTGGCACAGAGTCAACTTGGAGGCCTGTGGCAAGTGGTGTCCCCCAGGGATCGGTACTGGGTCCAGTTTTGTTCAATATCTTTATCAACAACCTGGATGAGGGCATTGAGAGTACCCTCAGCAAGTTCACTGATGATACAAAACTGGGGGTGTTGGCTGACACCCCGACAGGCTGTGTAGCCATCCAATGACACTTGGACAGGCTGGAGAGCTGGGTGCAGGCAAACCTCATGAGGTTTAATAAGGACAAGTGCAAAGTCCTACATCTGGGGAGAAATAACAACAGGCACCAGTACAGGTTAGGGGCTGCCCTGCTGGAAAGCAGCTCCACAGAGAAAGACCTTGGAGTGCTGGTAGACAGCAAGTTCTCCATGGAACAACAATGTGCTCTTGTGGCCAAGAGAGCCAATGTGTCAAGAAAGGTGTGTCCAGTAGGTCAAGGGAAGTTCTTCTACCTCCAGTCCCTGGATGAAGGAGAGGAAGCCTGAAGGAGGGAATGCTCCCCACTGGTCAGTGAAGACTGGGTTAAGGATCAGTTGCACCAACTGAATATTCACAAGTCCATGGAACCTGATGCGATGCACCCAAGAGTTCTGAAAGAATTGGCCGCTCTCCACCATCTTTGCCAAATCCTGGCAGGCAGGAGAGGTGCCTGAGGACTGGAGGAGAGCCAATGTCACTCCAGTCTTCAAAAAGGGCAAGAAAGAGGTTCCAGGGAACTATCGACCAGTCAGTCTCACCTCCATCCCTGGAAAAATGATGGAGCAGCTCCTTCTAGAGGGCATCTCAAGGCACTTGGAAAAGAAAAAGGTTATCAGGAGTAGTCAGCATGGATTTAGCAAGGGGAAATCATGCTTGACTAATTTGATAGCATTCTATAATGCTATAACTGACCGGGTAGAATCAGGAAGACCAGTGGATGTAGTCTACCTGGACCTCAGCAAGGTCTTTGACACCATCTCCCATGACATCCTAGTGAGTAAGCTCAGGAAGTGTGGGATGGAAGAGCAGACAGTGAGGTGGATTAGGAACTGGTTACAAGAAGGAGTTCAAAGAGTGGTGGTTAATGGTGTCAGGTCCAGCTGGAGAGCTGTAACTAGTGGGATCTCCCAAGGATCAGTGCTGGGTCCGGTAATGTTCAACATCTTCAGCAATGATATTGATGAGGGAACAGAGTGTCTGCTCAGCAAGTTTGCTGATAACATCAAGCTGGGAGGCTTGGCTGCTATGCCTGAAGTCTGTGTGGCCATCCAGTGAGACTTGGACAGACTGGAGAGCAGGGCAAAGAGGAACCCAATGAGTTTCAACAAGGACAAGTGCAGAGTCCTGCATCTGGGATGAATAATAAACTGCACCAGTACAGGTTAGGAGGTGTTCTGCTAGAGAGCAGCTCTGTGGAGAATGTCCTGGGAGTCCTGGTGGATAACAAGTTATCCATTGGTCAGCAATGTGCCCTTGTGGCCAAGAAGGCCAATGGGATTCTGGGGTGTATTAAGAAGAGTATGTCCAGCAGATCGAGGGAGGTTCTTCTCCCCCTTTACTCTGCCCTGGTGATACCTCATCTCGAGTACTGCATTCAGTTTTGGGCTCTCCAGTTTAGGAGGGACAGGAACCTTCAGGAGAGGGTCCAGCGGAGGGCTATGAGGATGATTAGGGGAATGGAGCATGTGCCTTATGAGGAGCAGCTGAGGGACCAGGGGCTTTTCAGTCTGGAAAAGAGAAGAGTGAGAGGTGAATTAATAAATGTTTATAAATATCTGAGGGCTGAGTGTCAGGAGGGAGGGGACAGGCTCTGCTCACTTGCTCCCTGCGATAGGACAAGGAGCAATGGATGTAAGCTGCACCACAGGAGGTTTCACCTCAACACAAGGGGGAAGTTCTTTATTCTAAAGTTCACAGACCACTGGAACAGGCTCCCCAGAGAGGTTGTGGACTCTCCTTCTCTAGAGACTTTCAAGGCCTGTCTGGATGCATTCCTCTGTGACCTGACCTAGATTGTATGGTCCTGCTCTGGCAGAGGGGTTGGACTTGATGATCTCTTTGGGTCCCTTCCAACACCTAACATCCTATGATCCTGTGGTCCTCTGACCTCTCTGCTCTGCCCTGGTGAGACCACACCTGGAATACTGCATCCAGTTTTGGGCTCCCCAGTTCAAGAGAGACAGAGAACTGCTGGAGAGAATCCAACAGAAAGCCACAAGGATGATTAGGGGACTTGAACCTCCCCCCTATGAAGAGAGACTGAGATCCCTGGGGCTGTTTAGTCTTGAGAAGAGAAGACTGAGAGGGGATCTGATCAATGTCTATAAATTTCCGAGGGGTGGGTGTCAAGTGGAGGGGGCCAGGCTCTTTTCAGTGGTTCACAGTGATAAGACAAGGAACAATGGGTTCAAACTCGAACATAGAAGATTTCACCTCAACATGAGAAACTTTATAGTGATGGTGACAGAGCACTGGAACAGGCTGCTTGGGGGAGTTGTGGAGTCTCCTTCTCTGGAGACTTTCAAGACCCGCCTGGATGTATTCCTGTTCAGACTATCCTAAGTGATCCTGCTCTGGCAGGGGTTTGGACCTGATGATCTCTTGAGGTCCCTTCCAACCTCTGATATACTGTGATACTGTGAGACTGCCCCCCACTTCTCCTCCTAGCATTAGGCCTAGACAGGCCTAAGAGGCCTGAAACACTCCCCCACCATTACCCAAGAGGGAGCATCTCCCATGGGAGCAGAGAGGGAAGAAACTTTGCAAACAAATTTATAGAGTGCAGGATTTATGGTAGAAATAACGCTGTTTCCTGTGTCCCCCTTCTGGGTTGGACACTCAGGACACCAGAGGTGTAACATCTGTGACAATCCAGGGACCACCCAGCCTAAACTGCCACACACTCATGAGATGATATGTAGTTAGCGTTCATGGTGTGGGGGCTGGGCTCTCTCTTTCTGGTTTCATTTCTCATGCAGCACAGGTTCCTGTACAAATTTTGGTCTGGTATTTCCACACCCCCCCCCCCTTTTTTTTTTTTGTATAATCTGATATTTCTGCAATAGAGTAGTAAATCATTGTGTGTAACCCATCTAAAATTTTCCACTTTCCTTCTTGTTATCTCCCGCCAGGTTGGGGGAGGGAGAACGGGGCGGGGGGGGGGGGGGGGGGGGGGGGGCGGGGGGGGGGGGGGGGGATGGGGAAGCAGTCAAGTTAACTTGTGCATTAACCTGTTTTTTTTTCCTGAACATTTCAGTATTTCTTCTTGTTACTGAAGGGATTGACTCAAACACTACCTGTTCACCTGACTCTCAGAGCATCTGCCCCAGCTCCCTAATGTACCTTTTGATTGCTTCTGGTCTTTCTTCCTTGACGTCATTGTTTCAAATCTGCATGATCACTAGCAGGTAATAATCAGAAGGCTTTAGCAGACCTGGGAGTTTCTTTTTAAAATCTCAGGCACCCGGGAGGCAGCAGACTTCCCTGTGAGGTGGGTCAGTCAGCAAATTGGACCCTCTGTCCCTCTCAGGAGGGAATCAACAACAACCATCTTTTTCTTTATAGAGGCAGTCTTGATACATGCTGCTGACAGCCTTGCCTTTGGTAGCTCCTTGGGAGTGTTTTCATCTTTGCCATTGTTTGCCTGTCCCTCAGAATCCAGAGCAGGGAATGTGTGGGAGGATATGGGGGAGTCACCTGCTGCATTGATCAGGAACCTGTTTCCATTCACCCTCATTGTGAGCTCTAACTGATGTTTGAGTCTGTTTTTGGGAAAGCAGGGTGTAATTCCACTGGTCTATCTTCACTCATACTTCCTGATGTTTTTTATCCCACTTATCTTCTCGCTTTTACCAAGGGGAGGAGCTCCACTACCTGGGCACACCTAATGCAGGCAAGCTCTGTTCTGTCCTCATGCACCAGAGTCATAGCTGAGCACACTCTGCAGCTTGATGCTTGAATGGTAGCATGATTCCCCTGAAGCTCTGTCTGGGTATCTGCATCAGTGGTGGGGGGGGTAGAAGGCCATTGCCTTCTGTTGGGTAGAGACCATTGCTTCTGCACTGGGGCTGGGCTCCTCAGTAAGACAGACTTCCCTTGCCAGCTCATTCTCCCTGAGCAAACTCTTACGCCACACCCTTCCTGATGCACCATACCCTGTTTGCCTGCCCTGTTCCCCAGTGCTCTGGGTCACTGGCACACCCTGGGGCCATTTCAATAGCCTCTGGAGGTTGTGTCTCTACCCATGCTTTGCCAGCCTCTCCCACAAGAAACGCTGGCTCAGCAAGGGGGTTTGCCCTGCTTACCATGTGAATCTCTTCTTGGGGGGGGCGAAAAAGAAAGAAACAAATTCTACCAGGTTTTTCCATCTTGCCGAACTGCAGTGGGGATGCTTTTGTCTCTGGAGGGAGGTCTTAGCAATCCTGAAAAGGATGGTCACACACATAAGCACATCAAACACTTTGTATAAAAAAAAAAAAAACCAACCAAACAAAACCCAAAACTTCAAACAATATCCTCCCATCTGTGATATAATTGTTAAATATAGAATTTGACAAGATCTTAAGACGTTGTCTAGTGACAAAGTGTGGTACACTTCACCAGGGTTAGTAGGATTTGGGGCTAATAACGGCCCTCAGTCTGTTGCCCTGAAGCGTGCTGGGGACACAGCAGCACACCCAAAGTTTCATGAGCAGGATCCTGAGGTAGCAGCAACCAAGAGGGAAACATCCTACACTAGTTGAAAGCTGAGACATGCTAAAGTCTGAGCATGTTGACAGGGCACAGAGATTTAGCTCAGAAGGGAGATTTAATTGCTGTGGATTGTCCCAGGGCTACCTCAGGGGACACAAAGTCAGTGCAGGCAGAATGAACTGGGAAAGGTGCATGGGAGGGGACACTTACTGTGGGAATTGAAGGTGGTGGTATCAGATTGCCCATGATGAGTTTAGGAGGCCAGATGGGCTCACTGCAGTTGAGAAAGAAGTCAGCACTGCACAGAGGAAGCACTCAAAGGACAATACTAGGAGGTATTATAGACAAGAAGATAACTGTAGCAGTCGGAGTCACCAGTTATAACTGTATCAGTAGCGTTCTTCTCCTAGGCTGCATGTTATGGTGTTTCCAGATGATGCCAAAATGAGAAGACTCTTATTGTGAAAGGCAAAAGCATTTATTGCCTAAGCAATGAAGCAAAGCACTAAGCACAAGCAAAGCATAAGCAAAGCCAAAAGCCAAAGCCTAAAGCCTCCTACTCTGTTACATAGTCAACTTGCATACTTTTCTAATACAGAGCTGCCACATCCCAATTAGCTATCCTTTCACTGACATGGGTCCAAGTGAAGCATACAATAGGTTAATACTGACAAACAAGCTTCTCAACATATCCAGTCAACTTCTGCCTAGTCTTTCTCTTCAGTTACAAGGTGTTTACATTCTTTCCAACTCAAAGACAAAACATAGCCTTCTCAAAAGTTGTTTAAAGGTTTGCTATCTTCCTACACAAGAGACTCTAAATATCTGTGGATCAGGTTCAATGGTTGTGCATGCTCAGGGCTGGATGTGGCAGGACATGACTCTTGGGGTGTATTGTCTTCTGAAGGTGCTATAGTGTAAAAGGGAGGGAGGAGCAGTGGGGGATCTGGTGGAACAGGAGGGGCAGAACGTGGCAGCCAGGGGCTATCCCACTGTCCCAGAAAGCAGCAGGAAAAGCATGGGACATTTAGAAAGTCCCAGGCATCAGACATTGCTCTGAAGACAGGGACAGGCTGATGCAGGGCTCGGACATTGGCTCAGTGAGGCTCATGTTTGGGCAGGACAGGACTTTGTGGAGCTGGAGATGGGCCATGATGGCTGGGACAGGAACTGACCTGGGTGGGCTGAAATGAAGTAGTGGGATTGTGGGTAGGGAACCCTGGAGGGCTGAATAGAGACAGCCAGGCCTCAGAACCCTGTCACATATATAGCATATTCATTTCTGTAATATAAGCTAGGTAGTTCTCTAACAGGCCGTTTTTAGCTTTTTTTCCTTTTTCCTTCCATGTAATTCTGTATTTGTGGCAGTGATGTATTATTTATCTTTCTTTGATCACTACTCCTGAGCACACAGTCTCAAAAAATGTTTCTTTGAACCAGTACACATTGCAAAATGTTGAGCCTCTGCTGGAAAAAGAATGAGCAGGAAGTGAGCACTGAGGGTAAAGGAATGTCATCATAACAGAGAAAAATAAGAATAGACAACTGACACTGCAGATTAATTCATAGCATCATAGAATCAGTCACTGAGATGTGAAAAGTACCTTAGACAGGCCAGATGTCAACACAACTAGATTAACACTTCTCTTGATTGTTGACATTTTTTTTTCATAAAATAGCATGGGAGCTAGTGCTAAAATACCTTGCTTAATATCTCAGCTCTTCTATATTCATAATTCCACTTCCATTTTATAGACTTGTGTATGATTTTATTTACCTTCTGTATTCTATTTTTTTTCCATTTCCTTCCATATTGATATGTGGTTTATAAAAGATTTCTAGGAATTGTGTTCATTTTTCATAACTTATTTTCTTCCACTACACCTGTGTTTCTGCTGGAGAAATAAACGTCAAGTTTCCAGTTCATCAGTTTGATACCTCAGCAAATAGTCTTCAATTTAATCATCTGGACAAATTAAATTATCTCAAACTCTTCATAAAAAAGGAATCTCTTCCTAACTTGCAGATCATTTATCATTTACCTTTTTATTTTCAGGATTTTTACAATAAAGAATTTTCTGCTTTCTGCTTCACAGTCATTGTATAATTGTATTAGATATGCATAAGATCACATACTTTTGGAGAATTAATACAAGGGGAGTAACTTCAGACATTAATTATTTTGCCTTTAAAAACAGACTTTTCTCACTTTCTTCTTGTAGACAGGAGGAAATGTTGAGGATTTCAAAAAGAAAATCATCATTTCATGACATTAAAAAAAATGTAGAAAACAAAACCAATAGAAATCAAAACAGTCCTCCATATTCAAAGGCAATCTGAAGATTTTGTGTGTGAGAGACATTTCTCAGTGGAACACAAATTTCAGTATCTTAAAATTTTTCAGTCCAACTTCATTTTTGCTTTAATCAGTCAAAAAATCTTAACCCACTTCATGCCTTACTAATTTTCTACAAAGGTGTTCTCTTTCTGTTTCTGTAGCCCACACTTTCTGTAATGAATATATTTCACTAAGACTTTTTTATAACTCCAGTATTCCATTATTAAATAATCATATCAAAGAGATGAAGAAAGAAATTATAATATTCTTGAGTAAGGTTCCAGATCTTGATTGGATACTTTGAAAAGGACAGAAGTAAGTAAAGAAAAATCAAGGAAATTGTTGGGGATTTTAAAGATTAGCTTTTCTTGGTTAAAACTGTTGCTGTCATAAAAGCATATTATACAGATTTTGTGTTTAGTTTTTTCCTTATTTGGTCTTATGACTTGTTTCAAACCACAAGAATAATTGGAGTGGATCTCTATTTAAGGCATATTTACTTGCTACGATATGTGAGTTACAGAAATACGTGAGAAAACTGTCTAGAGGAGAACTAACCAAAATCACATAATTTCTTTTCTTTGTACTTTATGCACAACAAATTACACTGTGATGGTCAAATTTTCCCTTTTGGCTTGTGCAATGCATAGCATAAATGGGGCTTGACATAATGGAATTCTGCTGGGACAGCCTGTTTCTTAAATTATTAATATGCACTGTTGAGATAATGAAGGGAGTAAAGGAGAAAAACCAGCAATTGTTTGGGTTTATTTGGATATTAAAAAATATTCTTCTTATCACCTGCATTTGTTAGTCACCATGTTGAAACGTGTTGAAAAAGGAAATTCCAACTCTCTTGAAATCATAGAATCATAGAATGATCCACGCCAGAAGTGACATCCAAAGGTCATCTAGTCCAACCTTCCCGCAGTCAGCAAGGACATCCTCAACTAGACCAGGTTGCTCAGGGCCTTGTTGAGCCTCACCTTAAGTATCTCCAAGGAACTGGCCTCAACCACCTCCCTGGGCAACCTGTTCCAGTGTTCCACTACCTTCATAGTAAAGAACTTCCTGAATCACCTCTCTGGATCTGCTGGCAACACATCTCTTGATGCAGCCCAGGATGTGATTGACCTTCTGGTCTTTAAGCACACACCGTCTGCTCATGTTCAGCTTCTCATCTCTCAGCACCCCCAAATCCTTTTCCACAGGGTTGCTTTCTAACACCTCATTCCCCCAGTCTGTATTGATAGTGAGGCTTGTTCCAGCCCAGGTTCAGAACCCTGCACTTGCTGGGAACTTCATGAGGTTTCACCTGGGCCCACCTCTCCAGCTTGTCCAGGTTCTTCTGGATGACATCCCATCCCTCTGGTATATCGACAACACCACAGAGCTAGGCACCATCTGCAAACTTGCTGATGGTGCACTCAATCCCACTATGTCATTGATAAAAATATTAAACAGTACAGATCCCAGTACAGGCCCTTGAGGGACACCACTTGTCACTGCTCTCCATCTGGATTTCAAGCCATTGAGCACCACTCACTGGATGTGACCATTCAGTCAATTCCTTATCCACTGAATATTCCACCCATCAAATCCATAGCTCTCCAACTTGGCAAGCAGGAGGTTGTGGGGGACTGTGTCAAAGACCTTGCAGAAGTCCAGATAGATCACATCCAATGACATAGTCACTTTATCATAGAAATCCACTAGGTTGGTCAGGCAGGACCTGCCCCTAGTAAAGCCATGATGACTGTCTTGAATCACTTCCCTACTCCTGATTGTAGTTTTATCCACTTTAGGCAGGACAGAAACTAATAATATTTCATTCCTTATTATTGTGTAGTCCTTCAAACCTGAACTACTTAGTTTGGTAATTCCAGTATTTGCTTTCAGTGATACACCAATGTTATCATCAGTACAGGTTTACATAACAATATTGAAGCTACTGTTCTCATGACTTCTATTTTGACTTGTTTTCCTTTTTTTTCTGATATTTTGTTCTTTAATTATTTCTTGAGATATTATTTTAACAGTTCCTCTGAAATATGTGAATTTTCTCACCTACTTGACATCTGTGTCTGTAGTATTAATTCAGTGCATTTATACAATCTGGAATAGTAACTGAAACTGTATTTCTCTTGGTATTGTGCATTCTTTGGGAAATGAAGCAGTAGTGATTTTAGTAACAGTTTATTGACATTAGTCTAAGTTGGATAAAGTGGATCCAAACATGCACTGAATATGAAAATCGTGTAATTTGATCATACATTTCTTTTTAATATATACAACCTTGAGTGCTATGGTTAGGATGTCAATGATTTTCACTTTTTAACTATTTTTTTCATTAAACCAATGCAAAGCTAATGGGACCATTCTGCAAATTACAGCTGTATTTCATGAGCAATTAGAACACTTCAAAATCTCTCTTCTCATTCCACATTTTTGCCACCTTTTCCTTCATTCACAATATAGCTGTTCCCTTCAGTGCTGTCACTTTACAAGAGTAGCAGTCTGAAAGATTGTCATGGATTCTTTGAGATTTCCTGTGTCTTCATGGAATTAGTTTTATCCATGCTTCTATTCAGACTGCGGTTACATCTAAAATTTTAAAGGCTTTGATTTTGTTTGAAGAGATTCAAATATTGCTTTCTTTTAAAATCACGTCTGCCCTTACCACCAAAAACATAACAATGGAACTTCTATCATATGCATTTAATTGACAGTGATGTCCTAGTTTAGAGTGAGACAGATTGCTCTATTGCTCCAAAAGTGGCAAAAGAATAACACTTACACAAATGGATTGGATAGTAATGGAAAGTTTAAGTGGAAAAGCAATTCATATACTACAAAAACTACAAAACATAGTGGTGAGCATAGCAAAGCATATAAAGTTCAAAGAAATCCCCAGTCTAAACTTAACACACAAGTTCTTTTACACAAGACCAAAAACCCAACACTCCCCTTCTCCCTACATGGGGTTCACCAAAACCCCCAGGGCTCTTTCTTCCACACCCCACACCCCCAACCCCCATTGCTAGGCTGGTTTCAGGCTGGCCACGCTTGAACTGCCCCCTCTTTTTACCCTGGCATTAGGCCTAAACAGGCCAAGATTGCTCAGGGAAAAAATCACTCAGGCCAAAGAGGCTTGTGATACTCCCCCATGTTACCAGATAAGAGAGTCTCTCTCTCCCATGGGAGCAGAGAGAAGAAAGAGAAAGACAATAACTTTGCAACCAGATTTATAAGGGTGCAGGACACTATTTCCTGTGTCCGCTCACTGGGCTGAACACTCTAGACACTGGAGGTCTCAACTCTGTGGCTTCTTTTTGGGAGGCACCCAGCCTAATCGGCCACAAATGGCAAGTTTGAGGTCTGTTCTTCCATGCTATAAAATAATAATACAGAAAAGCCGCCCTGTCATTCATTACAACAACATTTTCCTTGATATATTCAAGGATCCAGAACTATTATTTCAGAAGCCCACTGGTCATTATAACCAAAAGCTACTGTCAAAACTACTATAACATGACTTCACATTTCACTTGATAAGTGACCTGTAAAGTCTCAGTCCTGAAATCTGAAGTAAACTGATATTATTTCCATTCATCTAATCTCTTCAATGGCACACTGAAATGTTTTGAGTTATTACATTAAAATACTATAATTATATTCTAATATTCAGTGTTAAAAATAAAAATATTCCAAACAAACAAACAAACAAAAAAAAAAACCACCAACCTCAACCTTTCACAAAAGTTCAATAAGAGTTAATGTGCTAAATTCATTGCTTCTATTTTCACGGCATAACATGGTGACAGTAGGATTGAAGATTAAAAATAGTAGCAAATATTAAAATTAAAGCAAATTATTTTGCTTTAATGTCTTATGAGTATAAATGATTTTATGTTTCTGCAATTTTATCTATTTGACTGCCTCACCCTGCAGATCTGCCACAGAAGAAACTGAAGACTTCTGCTTGTTTTAAATAAATTATCAGTGGGGCCTTTTACATTACTGGGTAACCCTGGGATTTTCCAAGGTTACTAAATTCGTGTGTATAAATCTTCACTGCAGTAGATTCTCACTCAAGAAAATATGGAAGAAATTGTAATTGTTAAAAATCTGAAAGGAGGAAACACTTCTCACTCAGGAAAGAAAAAAAAAATAGAGTATTTACTTTAATAAAATCAGGTATTTTGCTAAACTAAGAAAAAATACAGGCAGTTCTTCACTTCTGCCATACTCACGTTATGTTTTACTTTCTCCATTTTTTAATAACAGCCTTTCTACACTGAGTAGATTATTACATGATTTGACAAGGCCTCCAAGCCCACTGTTGTCTCATCCAGTTCTTTTTGAATTTTAATATCATGCTCCCCAAAATTTTCCTGATAGAGGTCAAATAATCCAAAAAGCAGGACTCTGTAGTTTCTATGATAGTGCAGTTTCCTCCAGCTCTATATGTTCAGTGTGTTTAGCTGGTGCAGGAGAAGAGCAGAATAATTTGGTTTCCTTCCATTTTATTTTATTCCATCCCATTCTACTATAGAGACAGTTCCACACAAAGGAGTCACTGTAAGACAAAGAGTGACTTTATACTTGCCTGGTTTTGATAGTGTTTGCTTTTCATATCAAAGCCAAAATCTTCAGAGTATACACAAAGTTCTATCTCCCAGCAAGTCAGTAAAAAATCTCCTACTGATTTCATTGAAGTTAGTAGATTAGCACTTCCCAGAAGACCTATAGTAGACTACAGTCCTAAACATCTCCTTTGCTTATGTTAGTACCCCAGAAAATCAGTCTGGCTGGCATAGGTGGAGAAAGAAAAATCTCTACACTCTTCTCAGTATTAACAGTGGACAATCCCATCTCTTAGCCACAACATGAACACTGCAGTTTTCTCTGTGGAGCTCATCCCTTCTGCTTCTTTCATGTTTATTTTCTGTGGGAGAAGAATCTGACCTCTGACTCAGGTCTCATCATTCCAGTGAAAAACACCCTATATTTGACCTAAATTAACATTTAGGGGCACAGATCTTTCTGGAGATCAAGCAAAACAAATCATCTCATCCAAATTTCAAAACAAAAATGAAAATAAAAACAAAATAAAAAGATCCCAACCAACCAAAACCAAAACCAAACAACAACAGAAAAACAAAATCTGGTTTTGCTGTTGTAACAGTGTGAGAGCTGAAATCCCGGTCCCACACCAACAATAACCAGGCTAGCTCAGTCTGGAAGCAAATGAAAGCTGTATTTACAAGCAAAACTATAATCTACGATGAAATGCAACGAATATGTACAAATATACACTATTTACAATGTTTACAAATATGTACAATCAACAGAAAAGCACAACCAAGCCCTCTTTTCTTCCCCCAAGGGGCCTCCCCCCAGCCAGAAGGAATCCCCCCAGATGTCCCTGGCAGAAGGTAGAGAGTCAAGAAGCAGAGAGGCTGTTAGACTTAGCTTGTCAAGGTCAGTGTGTTATCTTCAGCCAGAAAAGAAGAAGCAGGCAGACAGAAACGGAGCAAGCAAGCCGAGTCCCAGACTGCCCAACTCCCCTACCTTGTTTTGAGTAGTAGTTCTTAAACATTTCTATCTCTCCAATGGAAGTGTTTAGAATAATCATTATTTTGCTTTCTTACACCCAATAGTGATTTATTTACATTCTTTCATTTTCTCTGCTTGAACTTTGTGAAGAAAAATTAAAAAGACAGCCTTAAAACATCACAGCTGTAAACTTTCAGTGGATTTCAATCTCATTTTTTTCCCACCAAAGTGCATAGAGACAAGCTGTTCTACCACTGCCAGCCTTTTCGATGTATGTTTTGTGAGAATGCTGTCTTGAAGTGTATTTCCAATTTTTTGCAAGAGTTATGACTTTGGCTGTCCTCTATTTCCTTAGATTTTAAAAAATTTAAAATAATATAGTATAATTTTGTGTTTATTTATGTATAATGCCTATGCATCAGGCATTGTAAATATTAGTCCTACTGTCGGTAAAAGGAAAGTTTTCTAACTTTACAGATGTGTTTCCTTTTTTGCCACAATTGGAATGACACTGAGTAGAAACTTTACTCAGAAGAGTTTGTCTCAGCCACAGAATTTGTTTGCCGTATCTTTTATTTTAAATGATTCCTTAACCTCTAGAAATGATTGAGTTGAATGCCACTCATAAGCACATTTAAATGTCATAACCTATTCATCAGCAGGAGGAATAGAAAGGGGAAAAAATACCCCTAGAAAGCCTAAGTGAAGATTGATTTTGTATGCACTTACTCACATGTATCTTACAGTTACAATGTCATAGTTAAGAGTAATTACTGGGAGGAAAGAAAAGGACAGAGAGCTGAGCTGAACTCTGTGAAGTTCAAATGTGCAAACCCTCTCAGCCCCAGAAGTGAAGTCACATTCTCTGACTTTGGTGGATATTTGCATAATGTGGGAAAGCTTGTTTCTTATCTTCACATAGTTGTGCTTGCCCTGGAATGATCATTTTTTAAGGAGCATTTAAAAATATATGCAGAAAAATGGGCTGCTCTTGAATCTCTGTACTCCCATATGCATTCGGAACGCACATCAGGGGATTGTTAAACCTCTGATTTGCTTATAACTCTGCTTACATGCAAACGATTGACTTCTTAAAAGGCTACCACAGATAAATAACTAAACAAATTTAGAAGAAACAGATATCATTAGAGAAATCATCTTAATCCTTGAGGGCAAATCATGTTTTGATACAAGGTCATACTGTACAGTTATGCATTGCCAAAACCATGTTTATTAGAAGAACTTCTATTTGAGAAAGCAAAACTATGAATCAGTCAAACAAAGCTATTTTAACAGTATCTGTGATTTTCTAGTACGTTTCTTTTTATCTATGCATGTGGATTCTGCAAAGAACCAAGAAGGTTAAGCTAAAGATATGATCAGTAGCTATTAGGTATCTCTATTAGCTATTAGGAACCAAAAGAGTTCTATTACTTATATCCTTTTTCTTACATTCTATGGCACTGATATACATGATGGGTTTGAAGAAGGCCTACTAATAATGAAATTGTTTTTGTTAACATCAAAGATGAGTACAACCTGACTGAATAATATGACTGAATCTCTGTTTTGTCTTTTTTTAAAGTTAATACAGCTGTAAAATAGCATTAATAAAAACTTAGTGTGTGTTGTGCGTTTTGGTAAGAGCTCATTTTGTTTGGTTTGGTTTGGTTGGTTTTGGTTGGTTTTGGTTAGTTGTTTTATTTTGGTTGGTTTTGCTTTGTTTTTTCATCCTTCCCTTTCAAATTAAAAACTATTTAAAGGGCCTAATTTTCTGAAAGTTGAGTAATCTAATTTCACTCATTCTCTGTAAGTACCAAATTTAAGAAAAAACTTAATCTTGGGCCAGAGTCTTAGGTATTAAGGGACCTCCAATATTCTGTTCTATGATATCTAAGTCATTGTAGGCTTAAGTCTTTTACATTTCTTTAATGCAGTTTCCTCGTGTAAGGAGCTAAGTTTGTTTTCCTCTTGTTTGCCTCAACATTGTTCGTCCAGAGGTGTTTTCACACCATTGGTCCAGGAAGATAGATTCTTATCTACAAGACCACAAGCTTTGTGATTGTAGCAGCTGATAACCAGACAAAGCCACAGGTACCTCTTTCAAGAGTGTTAGGATGCAAGATGGGGCTCACTGTGACAAGTTTTTATGAGTCTTTTGATGGAGAGGACGCTCGGAGATGACTGACACAGCACTTTGGAGCCCAAAGAGCATGCAACTTACCATGAGACAGGGACCAACATGTGTATCTAACCATGGGACCAGGCCTGATGCATATAAGTAACTGTGGGACAATTTTCCAATTCTTACTATGTCTATAGTAAAAAAAAAAAGATTGTTCCCTGAGCATTTTCAGCTGCAGAATTTGGCAAAAAAGATTTAACTTTGAAGATACTTATGAAATGTAATAGACAAGAAAGGCACAGACTATTTTTTTTACTCTGTGTTTGTACAATTATCCTTGGGAAGATGAAATAAATGAAATGAATCATGTGCTGTCACCATTATTAAGCAAGTCCTGATGGCTTTAGCTTGAGGTTAAGGTTAGAAAATCTCTCTCAATATTACAACTTGCTTTCTCTCTCCATATCTCAGGCTGAAATATACTCTTAAAAATCTGTTTCTCTTTCCAAATCGATGCAAAAAGTGAAAAATTATTCTCTTCAACTTTTTGTGTGTTTCTCTGAGAACAAATAAAAAGTCTTGACATTTTCTTGAACTCTTGGGAAAAAATTCCATATTATTTATCTAGGGACTCTGTCTTCACATCTGAGAGCAGACTGTGTCTGATCCTTTCCATTGTGGCAGACTTTATCGATTAATATTACTGTACAGCTATCACACTAGTATACTTTTTTATTTTTGCATAGAGTTTCAGTTTTGCATAAACACAGAAATATTGTGATTGTGTTTGTTTTGTTTTGTTTGTTTTCCCAGAAGTATGACTGGAGGATTTGTACTATAACAATACTGAGATCAAATATAATTATTCATTATAAAATGAAATTTAAAATAAACTCACCTGCTGGCAAGTGCTGTAGTAATATCTCAGTGCAGTTCCTATTCATCAAGTCAGCAATCTATGTGTACGTGGCACACCTCTTACTCAGTTTGCTTTGACAGGTTTGCTTTATGTAGAAACCTAACTACAGGGTAGGAAGAGTGGTGTGGTATGGGAACATCATGAGACACCTCTGGACCCGAAAAGCTGTAAGCATCTCTGTGCCCAGTAATAGAATAATATGCATCCACAACAGATTAAAATGTAAATCAGTTGAAAAGAGTTGCATAAACTTTCTTTATTAAGTCAATTGAAAATATATCTTGAAAATATCACAAGTTTAAAGTCAGGAAAGTAAAATATTCAAAGGAAAAGTGACTGGTGGAAGCCATATTCTCTAGTAAAGATAAGGTTAAAAAACACTCCTATCTTTAATTTTGCATAAGGTTTTTAGTTACCTGCATTCTGAGGAAGAGAATTGTACAAAACATATGTCAACTAATTTATTTATTTATTTATTTATTTATTTATTTGCTTGTTTGTTTGTTTCTTTTTACATTTGTGAATAACTTAGAAATATATGTTGGATGTGATTTAAGATTAGGTTGTTTAACTCTAACATAAATCTGTATGTGTGCATTCAGATCAGTTTCCTAAAACATAAATGTCCAGTGCTGTCTTCTTTACCTGAGACTGTCCCATGTATATTCCATCTGACTTTACATAGAGGGTAGGTTCTCCTGACGTCTTATCACAGTATATGTCCCCTTAAATTCTGTTATTTACAGTCTATCTTGTTTCTTGCTAGTTTTATTTAGGGCTTGATTCACTTGCATACATGTAACTGTAGGATGAAGATGTTTGCGGGCAAACTGATGAACATCTAGATTGTCCTCCAAAATGCCAAGGTTCTTGTGTAACTCTGCTATAATATATGGATATTTCATGTGCCTTAAAAGATCTCAAATGGCAGTAGAGGTTAATATAGGCAAGGAAATTGAACACTTAATGTTTCCTCATGTCGACATAACACTTGGTAACGATTGTAACGATTGGTAAGTGAGCCCTCCCTATCCTTGTTTTGACCCTCAGGTTTTTGTTATATTTTCTCCTCTCCATCCCACTAATGGGGAGGGCTGAGCTAGGCCCTATGTGTGTTTAGTTACAGTCTGGTTATAAAACACAATACCTTCAGATCCTGGGAATCCTGGGAATTTGTGCAGCATTCATGCAGAATCAGATGAACACTGGTTGGATTTTTCTGTTACACGCTGCATGTGTCTGCATATCCTTTAATGAAGAGAAATTCCACCTATTTGGTCATTTGAGCTACTTCATTATTTTGTGACAAGAAAGCAACTCTATTCATAAAGAATGGCCACATGAGAACTTGCTGCACTTCAGGTAAAGGCAAGGCCATGCAGGTGACAAAATTGCCAGGACCCGGTGGGAGCTGCCTGGAGGTTCTGAGTTTATCCTGTGGCCAAGAAATCTGTGCAGCCCAACACATCCTGAGGGCAATGCTACACATGCAGCACAGCACAGCAGAGTCTTGCAGCTACTCAGGTTAGCTCAATCATGGATCACTAATACCTCAATGTACAGCAGTTTCCCACTCATTACAGTGACTTACAATATTTTGGAAAATAAGCTAAAAATCTCCAAGATAACTAAATACGTATCCTCTAGGTATATTTAATTCTTAGAGAAAAATATGAAAAAGCTATAAACAGCATCATGTTTTAGTCAATGTAATTGAGTCTGAATATCCCCTAAGGACAATTTCAGCATAAGTAAATAAAATGGTCTTAGAACCTTTCTGAAATATCCCCTGCAAAAACTCAGTTTAATTCACATAAGTTATGAAAGGGAAACGCTTATGATAAGGAAAAATATTATTATAATCTTATGAATTTAAATATAAAAATGTCTGTTCTCTCCACTGCCATTTACCATAATTGTATTACTATGTAAAAAGTTTGGCTAAAAATATTGCAATATCAGTAAAGACGACAGGATTTCATCCGAAATTTCAGTAAAGCTCTCATAAGACAGAAGGCATACATGCAACATTTAGTTTTATACCAAAAATATAAAACAACCCTCATCTCCAGCA